>NC_133329.1:241982855-242302855 GCF_042186555.1 Aquarana catesbeiana | reverse complement strand
TGACACTGGCGACGGGGGGTGATCAAGGGGTTAAAACTTTATTAGGAGGGGTTAGGGGGGTACCCTAGACCTAAAGGGGCTTACCACTAACTGCCCTACCACTTATAACTGTCGCAAATGACACCAATGCAATAATCAGAAAAAAAAACTGCTATTGGTGTCACTGTGACAGGGGGTACAGGGGGGTGATCGGGGGGGTTATTGGGGGGGTGAAAAGTGTGCCTGCGTGTTCTACTGGAAGTGTAGTGTTGGTGCAAACTTACCTGATGTCTTCTCTCCTCAGAAGCCGTAACGAAAAGGCTTCATGAGGAACGATGACATCACATCCCCCCGCTTCTGTTTACATTACAGAAGCCGAGGAAGCTTGTCATTCGCCAGGAGCGATTGCGAGGGGGTGGCCATGAATCAGTGGCCTCCCCCTCAGCTCGGATCACTCCTGGCACTAATCCAACCGCTGCAGGCACCGGGGGGGGCGGTCCGATCTGACCCCCTGCCCGCGGGCAAGCAGGGTCTAACAGGAAAGCCCTTATGCCTGCCCGTGCCATTGTGCCGACATACATCGGCGTGCGGCGGTCTGCAACTGGTTAAAGTCACTGCTCCTTAAAAATGATATTTTTAACTTCTTTGCATTGATACATGTCCCCCAGGGCAGGACCCAGGTCGCCATACACTTTTTATGGCTAGTAACTTGCATACAAGCCTTCAATGAGAACGTTTGATTTTGCAGGTTCGAGCCCCATTGACTTCAATTATTCCCGCGTATGCCAATTGAACACACATGTTCTCCGCTATAGTAAATGACCCCCACAGAGACAGTTTAACAAATCCTTTATTAAAAAAATAAAAATAAGAGTGTCCCCGATGTAAATCCATCGTCAATCAAGCCAATCGTCACATCACGGACCGGTGCATGCTGGGTCATTGACGTCAGAAGGGCCTGTGCCACCAGGTGCAGAAGTCAGGACTGTCAAACGGCTTCACATGGGGGGCAGGATATGGAGGCCCCTTTGTTAAAGCCCCCTACCCGCAGACCCCCACAACCACCGGCCACAGTTGTGGGGATGAGGCCCATGTCCCCATGGGCACAAGGGAGCTCCCCCCTGCCCCAAAGTATTCACCACCCCATGTAGAGGGCATGTGGCCTGGTATGGTTCTGGAGGGGGGCGCTCACTTCCTCCCTCCCTTTTCTGACCTGCCAGGCTGCATGCTCGGATAAGGGTCTGGTATGGATTTTGAAGGGGGGGCCCACACCGTTTTTTTTTCTTTCTTTTTTTTCAATATTCGGGTGGCGGCAATTGCGACCGCCAGTTATTTTAAATGTGATTTGACTCATTTTTGCTGCAGCATGTTCTATATATGCTACAGATGTGCCACTTTATGGGCAGACTAAGGGAACCCCCCCCCCCACCCAGCACTAGATTTAAAAGTAATTTTTGGGGGGTTTTTTTGCTTCACCTAAATCATCACTAAAATCACTGCTCCTGAAAAAACTATCATTTAAAAAAAATGTTTTGCATTGATACATGTCCCCCAGCGAAATACCCGAACCCCCATACCCCTTTTTTGGCCATTTACTTGCATATAATCCTTCAAAATGGGCACTGTTTATCTTTTCTGTTCAGCTCCCATAAACTTCAATGGGGTTACCCATTCGAATTAGAACTTTTCCCCTGTTCGGGAGTTCTGCTGCGAACCGATTTATAAGGTTTGTAAAATAAGTGGAGCTGTGCTGACTCATGTCAAGTAATCACGTTGAAGTCCAGCCTATGTTTAACTGAAGTCTAGTCCACCAACTATGTGAAATTATATATTTGACAATGGATGGTAGTATAACCTTTGCAGAACCTCTACTTATTTAAGAAATGTTTGGTTTATCCCTATTCACACAAATGATTTAGCAGCAAGAGAAGCCTACAAATGTCTTCAATTTATAAATTATTTTCTCTGCACATACTTTATACATAAAGTTTATTCCATGCAATTTCAAGGATACAGGACTTTTATTTTTTTTGTTTACAAAAGATTTTATTTGGAAGACAAAAATAAAACATGTACACAGGTGCCATGAGAATTGTACAGGATAAAGCGTTATTACAGATATTACATAGGTATAAGATAAAGTAACGTAATGTACAGTACATTGGTGTGGTAGGTAAGGGGGAAGATCGAGGGGTCCAGGCATCTCGTGAGAAGTACAAAAAAAGGTCTAGTACATGGACATTAAAGTGCATCATCATGTGAGGACCAAAATAGCCATTTGGATACAGGACTTTTAAAGGTGCCATATGAGTAAGCAATATATTTAAAAATATAATTTTATTGAACAACAATAAAATACAACAATAAAAAAACAACAATAAAATACATTAAATAGTAAATTGCATACATTTTGTACACCCTTGCAGCCACTTGTACTCAACATGTTTCGCTCAAAAGAGCTTCTTCAGGAGATTTATAGTGTTGCATGAAGTTTAATACTGAAAAGAGAATACATAATATTAACATCATTGACAATAAAGTATTATTGCATCAATACAGTTACAATAGACATTTTTTTTACATTTCACAAAATCACAGATTATTATCAGACCGAGAATGAAAAAAACCTACCAATTACTCTAAAATCAATTCTTGAGTTTATTATTTCGGACAAGACTTCTAGAGCCTGGGTCAAGGCACAACGTTGTAACCATAGGGAGATGAGACTTTTCTAAAAGCTGTATGGGGGAGGTATTTTTAATGTAATTAGGTGAGGTAATATCTAGTACAGAGAATTCTGGTTTACCTAGATGGAGGGAATTACCTTAATCAACTGGAAATTTAAATCTGACCAATTAGTTTCCTCATTTCCTAGAGATAAGCCAATGCATACTGTGATTTAAGAGAGCCAACCAACAGATGGATTTTCCTGATGTCCAGGAGAGGGCCCACAAAAGAGGGGGAAGTATAGAGCAGTGGAGATTCCCACTGTTGTCCTAAATAATCGACTCAAGAATTGATTTTAGAGTATTTGGTAGGTTTTTTTCTTCTCGGTCTGATAATAATCATATGTGATTTTGTGAAATGTAAAAAATATATATGTCTATTGTAAATGTAAAATGGAAGATGGTACTTTCTCAAATATATTGAAGAAGGGGTCTCTCCAAGGGGGTTTGAGAATACAAACATTCCCCAATTTAAATAAAATAGAACCCAAATTTAGATCCAACTGGGAATATAATTTGCAGGCTTGCTCTATTAAGATGATGAACCTGCTTTGTCAACAGTACTCCCTTGAATTGAATTCACTAGATAGGGAAATTTAAAAACTTTACCAGGCCAATGAGAATCTAATATTGGATTCTCCATTTAGTACACGGGAATCAACGTTAGAAAGTAATTTAGAAATGTTTGTTGCTGAAATTTTGAACACAAAAGAAAAAAAAAGTTTATGCGTGACAAACTAGCTTATGATAATAAACACAGCTTATGACTGGACACATGTCAGAAACAAGAGCATTAATAATAAAAACCCATGAGCAAAAGAACCATCAAATGACCCCAACAATGCTGATACTTCATCATATTCTTCCATGTCTTCTTCACAGGTTCATGACCACACGCGCACAGGTAAGACACAAAGTCCTCACAAACCTAAACAGGATATTGAAAATGCACAATTATCTGCACCTAAGCGCACATCCACCATGGGTGGGCGATTAATAGAGGCCAAACCCTCCACTTCAGTGGATGGGGCCCTCAGAGCAATTAGGAGGAATCCCATCACTAAGCACTTCCCAAACACCTTCCACTAATGCACCAAATCAGGTAAGCCACCCAAATGTGAATTCTCATCAGACAGATTTACGTCTGCCGGCACCCATTTTTTCTCAACAGGCACTAGACCCAAAGAAAGTGCTCAATGTGGAACAAGAAATTCACAAGATACCCATGGTAAAAACCAATTTGAAGCAATCAACTTATCATCCTATCCCCTATCTAGTGAACAAATTCAGGTGTTGAGCCTAGGTTTAACATTCTGTCCTATCCAGAAAATATACCAATACGAGCTCATCAAGGATATAAACCTATTTTCGTGTAAACTAATGTTTAAAGTTTTCTATGATAAAAAGCAATCGCAAGCTCCACCACCACCTTTAGATAACCCCCTTTGGGATGAAATCACAATAAATTATATAAAAGCTTTAGATGACTTGGAGTTGTGGGAGGAGGGTCACACAGATGAGATTGGGTCCCCCAATCCAGAGGGACATCTGTCTCAGTCGGTGAGTACTCCTCCCATCTCTGATCCACTCATTCCATTTTTTGCTAGAGAATATAAGCCCAAATCTCAAGCATTTCCGGCTCTTCAAGCTAACCCAAACATTTCACAAATGAGATTCAGCAAATTAAATGGAAGGGACTGTCTCACTCCAATTAAACATCAGGGCAGCAAGATGCAATCCTCTCCCTACAAGAAAACCATGAGTTAATCATCAAGCCTGCGGATAAAGGAGGTAACTTGGTGGTAATTAGATATGTGCATTCGTTTTCGTCCGAATGCATTTTTGTCCGAATTCCGGGTATTTTCGTTATCGTTTTAACAAACAATAACGAAAGTGCAGAATCCGAAAAACGAAAGATCCGACATAAACAAATGCTTTATTTTCATTTTCGTTGCTACAACAGTTCGATATAGATAGGAGATTCAACATGATGATGACAATAACAATCTGTGTCCATCAAACCTGTGGTCGAATGTGCCTAACCTTAACTCTATTAGTCCAAGATTATTCTACATAGAGAGAAAAGATTTGACATAGAGAGAAAAGATTCGACGTAGGGGAGAAAAGATAAATAAAAATAATGATGATGATGAATGTTATTGGCTGATTGTAACAAAAGAGGAGGAGCAGTAAAATAGCTAGAACTAAGTACACACGTACTTTGGCTTATGGTGTCTGTTGAAAGTTCTAAGAAGATTCGACGGATCAGGTAAACTATACAGCGTCGTACAGTTTAGCTGCTCCGTTGAATCTTCTTTGAACATTCGACGGACACCATAAGCCTTCAATGACAGATTCGACCTTATATTGGATTTTTGGACGAATGCAATTTTTAACGAAAAACAAAATAAATAAAAACGAATTTTAGGAGTAACTAAATAAATGTATTTTTCGGACGAAAACGAAATTCCGAAACGAAATATTTCAGTGTGCACATGTCTAGTGGTAAGGGATCGTATCCAATGTGAAGCCATGATTTTGGACTTTCTTAGTAACCGAAATTGGTATAAAAGGGTATCTGAAGTGTTTGTGAATAACATTGTGTAGCAATAACTCACGGTGGAGCTGCTGGTTTAAAGCGGGCTGTTACCATCACCTTCGTTACCTCTATTGCACCAGAACCGGGTCTAGGGTCCCGTTGAGTTTAATACCAGACAATGTAGGCACCGGACACTTGAGTATTTTTTCCAATGCTTTAATAAACGTAAATTGAAGGAAATAGCAGGAAAGAGGTAGAAGTAGAGTTGCAGGGAAGTTCAAATACCTTTTCTTGGTGTAGTATTGGGAATTGAGAGCTTGTAGATGAATGTACTCTCTCTTTATAGTTGCATCTTTGCCCACCTGGATAGGTTTCTCTCACTAACCTAGCAGCCAGTACGCAGCACGAACAAAAGTCTCTGCCACAGACTTGATTGGAACAAAACCCGTACGATCCTCTGCCACAGGATGTAATGGTTTACGATGAATAGCAAACACAGCACTAGAACCTTTAAGCCGACCCGGCACTACTATGCGGTAAGATTACTTTAGGATGCGTCCTCCAACTGAGTCATCAGGACCCTCTCCAGACCAGCACTCTGCATGATCCTTCCATGACGGGTCCTCCCCTGGGATCTTCTCAGTTGTCCAGCTTCTTCCCATAGAACAGACAGCCCAGGACCATTCCTCTGCTGCTGTGGTAGGCCCCAGACAGGCTTCTGGGCCTACCCACACGCTGCAGCGACGTGGGCCTCCCGGACCATGAGGTAGTACTCCTAGCACATACCTGTCGGCCAGGAGGGCCAGCAGGTGGAACGAAAACAAACCCTAAAACATGGCGTCTGACCCATAAATACCATCTCCCAGAATGCAACTCAGAGGACCACCTCCACCAAGTTATCTCCGGGACAGAGGAGCACTCATACGCTTCAGCGTTTTGCCTTTCCAACACCGACCCATGGTGACAACGACACCCACAGGCACAGTGTGAAACTACATGCAACTCAGCCAAGCTGGAACAGAGGCAAATCTGACTATGTATGAACAGATAACCCACTAAATTTACCTATAAGCAGTAGATTGAAAATCTACCAGCGCTACAATTGTTATACGCTTTAGAAAACTGATAGGTTTGCATATCACAATAACTTGATAAACAAAAAAATTTAGGAGTTTTTGAATACCAAATTTCCAAAAACACCCACGCTTTATGCATAAAAAAACATGACCCATTCCCCATGGCGACCCATCTTCTCTGTGAATGGATGCCAGCCAAATGGTGAATTATTTCCGCCCCCATGTGGAAGCATTAACTTCATGCATATGGGATACCATGGGCCTTTTAAGAACCTTGGATGGGATGCATATCCCCAAAGGGGCGTGGTTGGTGGCAATTGATGTGGAGGCCCGCTACAATTCCATTCCCCACGGGGTGGGGGTTGGGGTTGTGGAGGGCTTTATTTTGGAACGTGTACAACAACGTACAACTGGAACATATACTGTAATACATTTATTCCTGATCTTCTTCATTTCAAATTGACAAATAATGTTTTTCTAATTGGTGGCTCCCACTACCTCCAGGTGCAGGGGATGGCGAAGGGGAACAAGTGTGCCCCATCGTATGCCAACCTGTACCTGGGGAGCTGGGAGCGTAACCTTTTTTTACAGGGAGGATATGCAACAGTTCCTTAGCAAGGTGCTAATTTGGCATTGTTTTATCAATTATATCTTTTTGATATGGACAAGGACACAAATGAATTGCTCATCTTTTTTGAAACAAAATGAGTTCAATCTAAAATTCACGTTGGATTTCCACCAGGAAACCATGAACTTTTTGGATATTACAATCTTTGCTAATCCTCATGGTTGTCAGGGCTGGGCTCAGCCCTTCCTTCTCTGAGCTGGCCGCTCAGCTGTCGGCTAATTGCCAGCTCCTATCTCTCCACAGTTACTCAGCTGTTGATGATATCCTGCTCGTCAGTCCTGCCTACTTGAGCCGTCCAGTCCAGAGGAGCTCTGCCTTCGCCTCACAGAAACTATCTCCTGCGATCCTGTTCAAGACTTGCTTTGTTGACATCCCTTCTGGCTCCAGATCCTGCTTGTTGTTCCACGACATTGATTCCTGACTTCTGGCTTGGCTGACTATACGTTCCGGTTACTGAACTTTGGCTATGTTTTGACTAAGTTTGTTCTTTTTACTTTTATTATTAAACAAGTGTGATTTAACTGTACTTCTGTCTTGGCCTGATTTCATGGTTTCTGACAATGGTAGTCTTGGGTCTACATTATTTCGTAAGTCATCTGCAGGAAACTCTATTCTGCATACTGATAGATCTCACCCCACTCCATTAGTGATGAGCATCCCTTACAGTCAATACCTGAGGATAAGGAGGAACTGCAGCAGAGATATTTACTTGACTGAAAAAGAGGCCAGGGCTTTACAATTGCGCCTTCAAGAAAGAGGGTACAGCCAAAAATGCCTCAAAAAGGCCTACAATCGATCTAAAAATCAAGATAGGGTCAAATTAATTCATGGTAAAAAAACAAAGAAATCTGAGGTGTGGGTGGAAGATTGATTACCAGTTTCTCTGGTCAACACAAACAAATTTGTGAACTAATGAAAAGATATTGGTACCTTTTGATGGCTGATGAGACAGTTTCAAAACATCTTAAAAACTACCCTGAGATAACATTCAGAGGATCTAGGTCAGTGATGGCGAACCTTGGCACCCCAGATGTTTTGGAACTACATTTCCCAAGATGCTCATGCACTCTGCAGTGTAGTTGAGCATCATGGGAAATGTAGTTCCAAAACATCTGGGGTGCCAGGTTTGCCATCACTGATCTAGGTCAATGAAGGATTTTCTGGTCCATAGCCATCACCAATCCAAAACAACACACAAGAATACATTCAAGGGAACTTTTCCCCTGCAAAAAATGTAATTTTTGCAGATTTATTCATGGAGCCCAGGAAATCACATTACCTGATGGACATATTTTTAACCCCTTCTCAACCAGCCGCTGCAATTGTACTGCGGCAGGTTGGCTCCCCTGGGCGAACCAACGAAACTGTACTGTACGCCGGTTTGCCTGTTGAACACTAGGGGGCATGGCGCCGGAGCCGATGCGCGTGCAACGGCAGTCGTGATGACTGCCGGGCACCCGCGATCGCTCCACACAGAGACAGAACGGAGATCTGTCAATGTAAACGGACAGATCTCCGTGCTGTCAGGGGTGAGGAGAACGATTTGTTGTTCATACTAAGTACGAACAACGAATCGTTCTCCTCACCCAGTCAGTCCCCTCCCCCCCAGTTAGAATCACTCCCTAGGGAACAGTTAACCCCTTGATCGCCCCCTAGTGTTAACCCCTTCCCTGCCAATGACATTTACACAGTAACCATTGCATTTTTATAGCACTGATCGCTGTATAAATGCCAATGGTCCCAAAAATGTGTCCGATCTGTCCTCCATAATGTCGCAGTCCCAATATAAAATAAAGATCACTGATCACCGCCATTACTATTAAAAAAAAAATGCCATCTTTCCCCTATTTTGTAAATGCTATAACTTTTTCGCAAACCAATCAATATACGCTTATTGCGATTTTTATTAGAAAAATATGTAAAAGAATACATATTGGCCTAAACTGAGGAAACAATTTGCTTTTTTAAAAAGCAAAATTGGGGATATTTATTATAGATAAAAAGTACAAAATATTGTGTTTTTTTCAAAATTGTCGCTCTTTTTTTGTTTATAGCGCAAAAAATAAAAACCGCAGAGATGATCAAATACCACCAAAAGAAAACTCTATTTGTGGGAAATAAAAAAAAAAAAAAGGACATCAATTTTGCTTCGATATAACGTTGCACGACCACGCAATTGTCAGTTAAAGCAACGCATTGCTGTATTGCAAAAAATAGCCTGGTCATTGAGCAGCCAAATCTTCCGGGGTTAAACCAAAATTGGTTAAACCAAAATTTCCAGCTAACTGCCAATAGGAGTGGTTTATATTATGATATGTGTTTGTAGAGCTTTCTATGTGCGGAAGATGAAAAAGGCCTTTCTTCCACCGTATACATGACCATGTTTCTTTGGTTTCAAAGTTAAAGAGGGAAACGCCTATTAGCAGACACATGGGTTTAGCTCACGGATTTGACCTGTCTAAAATGCACTTTTTCGCCCCCAGGACTAAATTATGCTTTCGGTTACAAACCATTTTTATAATTGGTTCTGTCTCTGATTCATCATGATCCCTTTCGCTTGATCCACTCCACTGAATTGGCTCAAATCTGTTCTAGATGAATTGCTGTTAAAATTATTTGGTGTCACTCTATGTATTAATTTAAATATGTTGACTCATGCACTGCAGTTATATGTATTCTATGTAAATTATTTTCCTTTAATACAATCAAGACAGGACCCTGTATGGACTCTTATGTATCTGTTTAGAAACAATGTGTAAAGACAAGTTTAGGTTACTGGGTCTTGGCTTCAGTAACCAATACAGATGCCTCGGGCACCAGGTTGCAAGGTATTAGACCAATCACCTTTGTCAGGCTTGAGCCCTATTTAGTGCTATCGGCGCCTGCCAGTGGTGGATTTTTCATCTCCCAATGATCGGATTGCATTTTGTGCTCCCTGCATTATTCCCCCACAACCTTGTGACACTGAAAGGGTGGACCAGAATCAAATTTTACTGTCCCCTGTTCTGCATTTGGGCAGTGGACTTTCCAAGATGGCGATTGCGGCATTCATATGATGTCACATCCGCCGTCTCGAATGCACACATGCACAGTATCGCTATCAGTACGTTCGCACCCCGCCGGTGAGTCAGACGCCGGTGGGATGGGGAGAGGTGAAATTCATGGCGCTCTGCCATCACTCCTGATGGAGGATTCATGAGAGAGGTTGTGTGCCACTTCTCTTCCTCCTTATGACATCCTGAACATTCCTCTGTATTTACTCGTGTAAGTATAGAACTTGTGAGCAACTTGCTGCCTTATACTAGGGATCAAATATGGGTAAACAGGCCACCACTATCTATATGAAGGGGCATTCACCATCACCGGACAGGAGTTTGGTTGCTCCTGTGGGAGGATTGACTGCTTGTCTGGCCCTTCATTTGTGGTTGACTCTGTGGCCCTGTCTTGTCCCAAGTAATGACCACTTTTTATGAGATACTATACAAAAAAAAAAATATATATATATATATATATATATATATATATATATATATATATATATATATATACACACACGTACATACACACACACACACACACACACACACACACACACACACACACACACACACACATTCTTTCTTTCTCTTTAGAATTCTTGCTGCAAGGTTATGTTTGAGCCAATAATTTTATACAACAGTGGAAATCTCCACTACTGTATGCTTCCTCCTCTTTTGTGGGCCCCCTCCTGGACATCAGGAAAATCCATCTGTTGGTTGGCTCTCTTAAATCCCAGTATGCACTGGCTTATTTCTAGGAAATGAGGAAACTAATTGGTCAGATTCAAATATCCAGTTGATTAAGGTAATTCCCTCCATCTAGGTAAACCAGAATTCTCTGTACTAGATATTAACAATACCTCACCTAATTACATTTAAAATACCTCACCTATACAACTTTTAGAAAAGTCTCCTCTCCCTATGGTTACAACATTGTGCCTTGACCCAGGTTCTAGAAGACTTATATATATATGTCTATTGTAACTGTATTGATGCAATAATACTTTGTCAATTATGTTAATATTATGTATTCTCTTTTCAGTATTAAACTTCATGCAGCACTATAAATCTCCTGAAGAAGCTCTTTTGAGCAAAACATGTTCAGTACAAGTGGCTGCAAGGGTGTAGGAAATGTATGCAATTTACTATTTAACGTATTTTACATATATTGTTATCCAATAAAAAAAATATATAACAGTTGGGCCTTTGTGCAACAGGTCACCAAAACTATTGAAGGGTTCAATCCCACCTCTCCCTCCTTTTCGAACCTTACCCCGGCCCTGACCAAAGCAATCAAATCCCTTCAGAATCATCCAGAACTGATCATTAAGCCAGCCGACAAGGGTGGCAATGTGGTGGTGATGGATATGCCTTTTTATGAACAAATGTGCCTTGATATCTTAAACAACCGAGATTGGTATAGACCAATTTCCAAATCACTTATCGATCATTACATATCGGAATACCATCAGTTGATATTTGCAGCTCATCAAAATGGCACCATCGATTCAAATACATGGAAATTTCTCAGTGTCAGGGAACCCACTACTCCCACCTTTTATTCCCTCCCCAAACTTCACAAATCTCTCGATCATCCTCCAGGCCGTCCAATTGTGTCTGGACGGCAATGCCTTACTGAACCTGCTAGTACACTGGTGGACAAATATCTGGCACCCCATGTAGTTTCCTTGCCCTCTTATATAAAAGATACTATCCACCTCCTCCGGATACTTGATAGCCAATCCCTACCAAAAAACACCTGGTTGGTAGCTCTAGACGTTGAAAGTCTATATAACATCATTCCACATAAGAGAGGCATTTCGGTGATTGAAAAACTGATTCGAGAAAGAGGCCCTAAATATGATGCATATGGAGATTTCGTTTTAGAACTATTAAGGTTTATACTAACATGCAATTACTTCGTGTTCGACTCCTCCCACTACCTCCAGGTACAGGGTGTGGCTATGGGGACCAAGTGTGCCCCTGCTTATGCCAACCTGTACCTGGGGGGGTGGGAGAGGGAACTTTTTGACCCGGCCCACTCCACTCCTTACCTGTCCAAGATCATATCCTGGTACAGGTATATAGACGATACACTACTGTTTTGGTCTGGTACCAAGGATGAACTGGTTCTGTTTGTTCAGCATCTCACCCGGAATACGTTCAATCTTAAATTCACCATGGAGTGCAGGCAGTCGCAGATCCATTTTTTGGACCTCCAGATTGTCTTGCACCCCAATGGTCAAATTCACACTGCTCTCTATCGCAAGCCCTCTTCGGGCAATACGATACTGCACGCTAACAGTGCCCATCCCAGGCCTCTCCTTAGAAGCATCCCGTACAGCCAATATCTTAGAATAAAAAGAAATTGCACCCTTGAGGAAGAATTTCTTCAAGCAGCACAAGAACTTTATAATAGACTTCTAGACAGAGGTTACAGCCATTCTCTCTTGAAAAAAGCCTTCAATAAGGCGAAGAAACTAAACAGAAAGGACCTTGTCTTTTCTGATAAACTGCCCGACACCAGACAACCGATACGACTAATCACCCAATACTCAAACCAGCACGCTCAAATCAAACACATCCTCAATCAATTTTGGCCCTTATTAACGGCAGATCCTACAATCGCCAAATATGTGAAAACATATCCTGAGATCACATACCGTCGATCCCCTTCACTTCGAGATCGTCTTATCAAAAGCCACTATGAGATGGACACTCCACGTGTGCCCACTGCCACAGGTACATACCAATGTGGCAAATGTGACGTTTGTGCCTTTGTCACCAATTCCAAAGTAGTGACCCTGCCTAGTGGAGACACTCACACCATTAGACATCGGGTCACCTGTTCCACCGTAGGAGTCGTCTATTTGGCCCAATGCCAATGTGGCTCGTACTACGTTGGCAAAACTAAGCGTCCCTTTCAGACACGTATCCGAGATCATATTAAACCGCTATATAAAAATACCACCACCACTGCTATAAACCGGCACATTGCCGCGCAGCATAATTCTGACCCCCATGTTATTGTATTTTCCGCACTCGAACATGTGTCTACACATGTTAGAGGCGGCAGTATCGATAACAGATTACTACAGCTTGAAACAAAATGGATTCATATATTAAATGCTACCAGCTTCCCTGGGCTTAACGAACATATAAGTTTCAAACCTTTTCTATGAATTTGCACTTGTATTAGCTGCATTTGCAAACACGCCATGCATACCAACTTTTAGTGCTCGTTTCCAAATCTGTGTCGTTTATAGCCTCTTTTTTTTTTTTTCACTGCTCCCTCTTTCTCCATTCTTCTTTTCTTTCTTTCTGTCCCACCCCTCTTTTCCCCATTCCTTGTCCTTCTTGCCCTCAATTTCCTGCCATGGTAGCTTTTGTGTCTCCCCTCTATAGCTCTTTATTTGTGATTTTAACAATATCAGTTTCCATATTATATGCCCCTATCAAAATGCATTGCTTTATACACTTTATATAAATACTGTTCCATCTGCTATTTGGACTCCTTGTTAATTTTTACTGTGCCGTTGTCAGAAACTCATGACATATGTATCAATATATTTTATGTATTTCTTTGTATCATTTGTCCCAGTTTGATTTACATTCTTTCATTATAACTTTCTTTTTGTAACCAGGACCCTGTGGTTCTCTATGTGGGTTTTACATTTTGTGGCTGGACATTGCAGACTGACGCACGGGTATGTTCCCGCTGTCCCCGTGGACCCTCGTGTACCGTTGGGTAAATGGGGGACCAGTCCCCTCATCCTGTGCCTCCGCCCACACTCTATCTCGCACTGAGGTGAGTTCCGCCCCTGAGTCGCTTCCGTTCGCTGATTTTCCCGCATCCCGTCGGGAGGGTGCGGATGTGCCCCCCTCTGGGGATGGGCTTTGCCAGCGCTGTTCGTGCCTGTACGGACGCCCGGGGCAGTACATACTTGTCTGCCTCCGGTGTCCGTGCTTCGCTCACACTACCTGGCCTCCCCCAATCCACCGGCGAATGGATGCTGACGGCGCCCGGGACCGCCCCATCCACAGCGCTCCGTCCTCTCTTTGGCCATATGGGGGCCGTTTCGTTTGAGCGTGCCCGCGCGGTGCATGCCGGAACATGTAGTTTCCGGGGCGCCGCCTAGCGCGCATGCGCGGACGCCCTCCAGTTGCGTCCGCACACCTGATCATCATCTGATCAGGTGTGGGGGGTATTTAAGTAACCGGCCAGTCCCTCGTTTCACATGCTGGACGAGGGACGTGCCTGTAATTGCTACCACACACAGCAACCAGGTAATCTAGGATTATCATTACATTATGAATATTCCTTTTAAACCTTACCCTTCACTTAGCCTCCAATTATTTCCTTCAGGATTTACCAACTTGGAGCTACCATCTATCTCCCTGGCAATCCTTAACACTGACTTTTTAATAGTCATATATCCCATTATACGGTCCATCAGGTAAATCACTCTTTATTTTCTAATCAGTTTTCCAGCTTTATATTGCACAGCTTTTTTGATTTCCTAATATAGTCCTTATTCATCTATTCCCTTTCAGGACTCATTGTTATTGCTGCCTTTCCTAAAAAAGCCTTCTATGTGCATACAAATTATGCAAACATCATAGTCTGTCATTTGCTTTACAATGCACTTTATTAGGTAAGTCCTTTTCCTGTGCGATCCTCCCCTCTATTTTGACGATTACTTTCAGGTCTATCTGTAAAACAAATTTATTTTTCCATATAGGTCATTTATTAATTGATTGCCAACCTTGTCAACCGTCCTGCTGTGTCTGCGTACTTACTTACAGGTGCCTCTTCCCTCCCCTAATCAACTGGTTTTAATTAATAGTGTGAGTTTTTTATCGTTTTTTTTTGCCCCATGTAACCGATATATAATTGCATTACTCCCTGTGCTCTCTTTTGCTCAATATATACCTAACATCAACTCACCTATTTCTAATGCATTCCTTTGCCAGGTTTATTGCGTGCCCCCTGCAGGTACATTACACGGCGCAGCCTGCCCTTCCCCCTTTGGGTGACATTTTTCGTGCCCTCCTTGGGTGTCGGTCTTTCAGGTACGTTTGCGGCATCGGGGTCATCGGGACCGCCTCTCTGCGTTATTGTTCAGCCACAATGATCTATCACTATTACCTAGCTATATATTGAACATTTCCTTGTTAGATATGTTTGTTTGTTTATAGTCTGCTTATAATATATATTATGTTTTCTGTATCCCTATGTACAGACTTCTCTATACCCAATTTGAGCTCCTGTTCCCTGAGGAAGCCAATGTCTTGGCGAAACATGTAGGAAACCGAGCCTCTATTTTTGATGGCCATTTCCACCTTGCCATTTCTACTGCACTTTGGGTCGCACGCAATTTATAAGTCTGTTTTAAGGCGTTAACCATTTTAGTGTTTTTGTATGTTTGTAACATTATCAATAAAATTCTGTAACTTCGTTATTTTAAATCCTTTCTTCCCTTTTTGCCTTATATGACCTTAGCACCGTTATAATCCCCTGTCCCCCTATCTACTAGCTATCTAACTATTTTTGGGATGAGGTGCTGTATTCAATCGTACCATCTAGCCACAACCAGTTTTCCCTAATTAGTAAAGCTTTAATGCTTAGTGTCTCTCTGGCTAGATTAGGTCCTTCGTACTTATATCAAGCATTTTCTAGTTATCTCTTCCACAATAATTTCCATCAATCTATTACATTGTTACTTATCTCTATATTTTTTGAGGTGCTGTACCTGTCTAGCAATTCAATTAATCATTACCCACGGTTACCCTTATCTACTGTGCTAAACCTCTAGTCTTTCTGTCTTCTGTATATATTTAGTGCTGTTCAGGGTTCCAGCAACTACTACCATGGCAGACTTCTGCGGAGAGGCCTGGGAGGGCCTCATGACCCGTATCCAGGCTTCCCAAAATGCCTCCACTATAACCGATGCCGAATTGGACAGGGCTTTTATGAGATTACAACGCCTTCTGGAGAAAAAAGTCAGAATTTACTGGCACAAAATCTATTTTGAAAAATATGCAGAACACAAGATCATCCCTTGGGGACTGAGAATTCAACTGTTCCCCAATATTAAAAAAATAAACGATTCCCTGAAGGCATCTTGGGAGAGCAATCTCCAGTCATGCTCCCTCAACATGCTTTCCATTCTATGCAATGAATATGTAACGGAGTTGGAACAACTCGACATTGCGATTAATCAGTGGTATGCAGACCACGCACAGGGCATGTCTTCCTCCAGATACAGCAAACGGGACAAGGCCCTGCGCGCTTATCTGGAGGAATACACACTCACAACCATTAACGACAAGGAAAGCAAATTTTTAAGAGATCAAGCCACCCATGAAAACGGCTACGCCTACAAGTGGGACAATACCAACGAAACCAAACCCAGAAATAAGCCCTTTACCTCCAATGCACCCACCTCTAATAACCTTGCATCTAATACTTTGTCTGCTTCCTTTTCATCCAGCACTTCCACCGTGTATCATGATTTGACACAGGAACAATTGGCTAAGAGAAGAAAAGGTGATCTGTCGGCTACGTCCTCGGAATCACTGCACCGTACGCTTGGACCCACTCCTCTTTCTCACCCATCCACGGCTCACCCTAAGACTTCCCACGTGTCCACTCCCTTCACAAAAGCACAATCTAAGACGTCAGCGGTACCAAAATTATCCACCACCAAGGCACCTTCGGCCACACCGGCACTTCCTCACTCTCAAGCGTACACCACTACTAGGAGGGTAAGTGAACCCACAATCACCTCTATGTTCCCAGCTAATGCACTATCTGTGGATCCAAAACTTGCACCCATTTTTTTAGGACAGGGCCAGGACTCCCCCTCGAGCCCAATCCCCAATTCTCAAACACAAATGTTGGGGACTCACGAAGATCACCCACCCCTTATGCAATCAACTTATCATCAATTCCACTTAGTACAGATCAAGTCCATGTACTTCGACTTGGTCTTACTTTCTGTCCGTCTAACGACTTTGACAAATTTGCCCTTATCAAAGACATTCATCTCTTTGCACGCAAATTGCTGTACAAAGTAATATATGATAAATCTCCCTCTAGTGTAGTACCTTCCCAACCAACCACGTCCTCTCAACAGGCCCCTACTTTGGCTGAATTACAAGCCCTCGAGGAGCTTATGTCACTTTGGGAGGAGGGCGACACCGACGGCGACGACTCCCCGGACCTTTGTGACTCGGGTGTCGCCGCTCTTGGTGTCTCCTTCCCCCCTCCCACCTCCTTCAAACCTAAATCCAGCAATTTTCCTAACCTATCCACTAACCCCAACATTTGGGCCTTTGTGCAACAGGTCACCAAAACTATTGAAGGGTTCAATCCCACCTCTCCCTCCTTTTCGAACCTTACCCCGGCCCTGACCAAAGCAATCAAATCCCTTCAGAATCATCCAGAACTGATCATTAAGCCAGCCGACAAGGGTGGCAATGTGGTGGTGATGGATATGCCTTTTTATGAACAAATGTGCCTTGATATCTTAAACAACCGAGATTGGTATAGACCAATTTCCAAATCACTTATCGATCATTACATATCGGAATACCATCAGTTGATATTTGCAGCTCATCAAAATGGCACCATCGATTCAAATACATGGAAATTTCTCAGTGTCAGGGAACCCACTACTCCCACCTTTTATTCCCTCCCCAAACTTCACAAATCTCTCGATCATCCTCCAGGCCGTCCAATTGTGTCTGGACGGCAATGCCTTACTGAACCTGCTAGTACACTGGTGGACAAATATCTGGCACCCCATGTAGTTTCCTTGCCCTCTTATATAAAAGATACTATCCACCTCCTCCGGATACTTGATAGCCAATCCCTACCAAAAAACACCTGGTTGGTAGCTCTAGACATTGAAAGTCTATATAACATCATTCCACATAAGAGAGACATTTCGGTGATTGAAAAACTGATTCGAGAAAGAGGCCCTAAATATGATGCATATGGAGGTTTCGTTTTAGAACTATTAAGGTTTATACTAACACGCAATTACTTTGTGTTCGGCTCCTCCCACTACCTCCAGGTACAGGGTGTGGCTATGGGGACCAAGTGTGCCCCTGCTTATGCCAACCTGTACCTGGGGGGGTGGGAGAGGGAACTTT
Organism: Aquarana catesbeiana; assembly: GCF_042186555.1. Taxonomy (NCBI): domain Eukaryota; kingdom Metazoa; phylum Chordata; class Amphibia; order Anura; family Ranidae; genus Aquarana; species Aquarana catesbeiana. Next base: position 242,284,709 of record NC_133329.1, on the reverse strand, counting down.
TTGACCCGGCCCACTCCACTCCTTACCTGTCCAAGATCATATCCTGGTACAGGTATATAGACGATACACTACTGTTTTGGTCTGGTACCAAGGATGAACTGGTTCTGTTTGTTCAGCATCTCACCCGGAATACGTTCAATCTTAAATTCACCATGGAGTGCAGGCAGTCGCAGATCCATTTTTTGGACCTCCAGATTGTCTTGCACCCCAATGGTCAAATTCACACTGCTCTCTATCGCAAGCCCTCTTCGGGCAATACGATACTGCACGCTAACAGTGCCCATCCCAGGCCTCTCCTTAGAAGCATCCCGTACAGCCAATATCTTAGAATAAAAAGAAATTGCACCCTTGAGGAAGAATTTCTTCAAGCAGCACAAGAACTTTATAATAGACTTCTAGACAGAGGTTACAGCCATTCTCTCTTGAAAAAAGCCTTCAATAAGGCGAAGAAACTAAACAGAAAGGACCTTGTCTTTTCTGATAAACTGCCCGACACCAGACAACCGATACGACTAATCACCCAATACTCAAACCAGCACGCTCAAATCAAACACATCCTCAATCAATTTTGGCCCTTATTAACGGCAGATCCTACAATCGCCAAATATGTGAAAACATATCCTGAGATCACATACCGTCGATCCCCTTCACTTCGAGATCGTCTTATCAAAAGCCACTATGAGATGGACACTCCACGTGTGCCCACTGCCACAGGTACATACCAATGTGGCAAATGTGACGTTTGTGCCTTTGTCACCAATTCCAAAGTAGTGACCCTGCCTAGTGGAGACACTCACACCATTAGACATCGGGTCACCTGTTCCACCGTAGGAGTCGTCTATTTGGCCCAATGCCAATGTGGCTCGTACTACGTTGGCAAAACTAAGCGTCCCTTTCAGACACGTATCCGAGATCATATTAAACCGCTATATAAAAATACCACCACCACTGCTATAAACCGGCACATTGCCGCGCAGCATAATTCTGACCCCCATGTTATTGTATTTTCCGCACTCGAACATGTGTCTACACATGTTAGAGGCGGCAGTATCGATAACAGATTACTACAGCTTGAAACAAAATGGATTCATATATTAAATGCTACCAGCTTCCCTGGGCTTAACGAACATATAAGTTTCAATCCTTTTCTATGAATTTGCACTTGTATTAGCTGCATTTGCAAACACGCTATGCATACCAACTTTTTGTGCTCGTTTCCAAATCTGTGTCGTTTATAGCCTCTTTTTTTTTTTTTTTTCACTGCTCCCTCTTTCTCCATTCTTCTTTTCTTTCTTTCTGTCCCACCCCTCTTTTCCCCATTCCTTGTCCTTCTTGCCATCAATTTCCTGCCATGGTAGCTTTTGTGTCTCCCCTCTATAGCTCTTTATTTGTGATTTTAACAATATCAGTTTCCATATTATATGCCCCTATCAAAATGCATTGCTTTATACACTTTATATAAATACTGTTCCATGTGCTATTTGGACTCCTTGTTAATTTTTACTGTGCCGTTGTCAGAAACTCATGACATATGTATCAATATATTTTATGTATTTCTTTGTATCATTTGTCCCAGTTTGATTTACATTCTTTCTTTATATAATTATAACTTTCTTTTTGTAACCAGGACCCTGTGGTTCTCTATGTGGGTTTTACATTTTGTGGCTGGACATTGCAGACTGACGCACGGGTATGTTCCCGCTGTCCCCGTGGACCCTCGTGTACCGTTGGGTAAATGAGGGACCAGTCCCCTCATCCTGTGCCTCCGCCCACACTCTATCTCGCACTGAGGTGAGTTCCGCCCCTGAGTCGCTTCCGTTCGCTGATTTTCCCGCATCCCGTCAGGAGGGTGCAGATGTGCCCCCCTCTGGGGATGGGCTTTGCCAGCGCTGTTCGTGCCTGTACGGACGCCCGGGGCAGTACATACTTGTCTGCCTCTGGTGTCCGTGCTTTGCTCACACTACCCGGCCTCCCCCAATCCACCGGCGAATGGATGCTGACGGCGCCCGGGACCGCCCCATCCACGGCGCTCCGTCCTCTCATTGGCCATATGGGGGCCGTTTCGTTTGAGCGCGCGGTGCATGCCGGAACATGTAGTTTCCGGGGCGCCGCCTAGCGCGCATGCGCGGACGCCCTCCAGTTGCGTCCGCACACCTGATCATCATCTGATCAGGTGTGGGGGGTATTTAAGTAACCGGCTAGTCCCTCGTTTCACATGCTGGACGAGGGACGTGCCTGTAATTGCTACCACACACAGCAACCAGGTAATCTAGGATTATCATTACATTATGAATATTCCTTTTAAACCTTACCCTTCACTTAGCCTCCAATTATTTCCTTCAGGATTTACCAACTTGGAGCTACCATCTATCTCCCTGGCAATCCTTAACACTGACTTTTTAATAGTCATATATCCCATTATATGGTCCATCAGGTAAATCACTCTTTATTTTCTAATCAGTTTTCCAGCTTTATATTGCACAGCTTTTTTGATTTCCTAATATAGTCCTTATTTATCTATTCCCTTTCAGGACTCATTGTTATTGCTGCCTTTCCTAAAAAAGCCTTCTATGTGCATACAAATTATGCAAACATCATAGTCTGTCATTTGCTTTACAATGCACTTTATTAGGTAAGTCCTTTTCCTGTGCGATCCTCCCCTCTATTTTGACGATTACTTTCAGGTCTATCTGTAAAACAAATTTATTTTTCCATATAGGTCATTTATTAATTGATTGCCAACCTTGTCAACCGTCCTGCTGTGTCTGCGTACTTACTTACAGGTGCCTCTTCCCTCCCCTAATCAACTGGTTTTAATTAATAGTGTGAGTTTTTTATCGTTTTTTTTGCCCCATGTAACCGATATATAATCGCATTACTCCCTGTGCTCTCTTTTGCTCAATATATACCTAACATCAACTCACCTATTTCTAATGCATTCCTTTGCCAGGTTTACTGCGTGCCCCCTGCAGGTACATTACACGGCGCAGCCTGCCCTTCCCCCTTTGGGTGACATTTTTCGCGCCCTCCTTGGGTGTCGGTCTTTCAGGTACGTTTGCGGCATCGGGGTCATCGGGACCGCCTCTCTGCGTTATTGTTCAGCCACAATGATCTATCACTATTACCTAGCTATATATTGAACATTTCCTTGTTAGATATGTTTGTTTGTTTATAGTCTGCTTATATTATGTTTTCTGTATCCCTATGTACAGACTTCTCTATACCCAATTTGAGCTCCTGTTCCCTGAGGAAGCCAATGTCTTGGCGAAACATGTAGGAAACCGAGCCTCTATTTTTGATGGCCATTTCCACCTTGCCATTTCTACTGCACTTTGGGTCGCATGCAATTTATAAGTCTGTTTTAAGGCGTTAACCATTTTAGTGTTTTTGTATGTTTGTAACATTATCAATAAAATTCTGTAACTTCGTTATTTTAAATCCTTTCTTCCCTTTTTGCCTTATATGACCTTAGCACCGTTATAATCCCCTGTCCCCCTATCTACTAGCTATCTAACTATTTTTGGGATGAGGTGCTGTATTCAATCGTACCATCTAACCACAACCAGTTTTCCCATATTTTTGAAAATATGTTTACTCGATTGGCATCTTAAAAGTCCTGCTTTCTGTATCCTTGAAATCCTTCATTTTTAGGGATGTGGTGCCCATTTTCTGTTTTTCATTACCCACAATCTTCTCTTACTCCGTGCAATATTGATCCTCAATTATTAATATCTCCGCTCAGAAAAAGTAACCAATAGTTTGCAGATAATATGTCAGCTTTACTACCTATCCTTGCTTTAAACCAATTTTAGTTTAACATACTGTATATGTCAAGGTTATCATTTTTTATGTAGTTTGAGATAGCGTGAAGAAGTATTAAAACACCTGCCTGGTATTGACAGCTCTATGAGTCAACATCATTAAGGGCTACACTATGTTAGTTTAGCTTTATTGTTTGAAAGTTCACATCACTATGTCATAATATTGCTACCAGAATTGATGTGACATCTCCTTCACAGGGACACACAGAGACTACAAACAGACAGGGGTTGTAAACCTTAGCTAAAATATAAAAGAACCAAAAAAGTAATTGTAGTGCCCCACTAAATTTTGGTTCTGTGGCACCATAAAGTGTGGTGACTCCCCTGCTGTTAGCCCAGATAGCAAATATAACTTGCCACCAGTGTTAATTTCGTTATTTCTTATATTTTTAAGTTGTACTTCTGCTCGTCAAAAAGCAATGTTTGTTTATGAAACATGTTTTTTTTTATAAAGACGTTCTATATCTCAACAGCTAAATCTGTGCCTGTAGAGCATGTTCAAACCTTAATACCATAAATGATTACATATTCGATGTTCACGCTAGGAGTATATAATGAGTTTGGCAATTCTAAAGAAATGCTTAAATAATGCATTTATTTAATTTATTTAAAAATGTAACTAAACCCATTAAATTTTAGTCGACTAAAATGTACTGGAGTTTTTAGTCAACTAAAATATGACTAAAACTAAAACAATTCAAATCACTAAAATACAACAAAAACTAAAATGGCATTTGCAAGTCCTGATTGGCTGAAGCAGTGAAAGCTTCAGCCAATCAGAGCACAGAGCACTGTCAGAATCATGATTGGACACTGTCATCATGACTTTATCCAATCATGGCTCATTCCCGCCCCACAGTATAAAAGTATTTTTTCAATGGCAGCCATTTTCAGTGTGATTTCAGCGTAGAGAGAGATAGAACAGGGCTCTGTTCAGTGCTATTAGTTAGTTAGTGTGTGCTATTTTGCTTCATTTGTCAGTGTAGAAAATTAGTTTAGTGTCAGTCTAGGGATAGTGTGAGCATAGTGAGGACTATCATTCAGCTTTGCATAGTGTGCAGCTAAAGTAGGGACAGCTCATGTAGTTTTATTGTAGTGTAGTGAGACCGTGTCAGTAATCTTGACATTATTGCAGAGCTAGAGTAGGGACAGTTCAGATAGCATCAGTGTAGTGACAGTTGGACACCGTCTATTTGATAGTGTTACTGCCAGTTTAATGCCATATAGTTTTGTGCGTTACTGAAAAATTAACGTCATTTACTTCTGTGTGCGTTACTGCAAGTTTAATGCCATATAGTTCTGTGCGTCACTGTACGTTTGGCGCATTATATTGCAGTAAATTATAGTGTATCCGTGGAGTGTGTCTGTGTAGTGTGAGTACTCAAATTAAAGTGCAGCAAACACCACTTTACATTGATTAAAGTGCATTTTTTACATTTGCTTATAAGCACCGCCCCTTTCCTCCCAATAATGTCTGGGAGGACAACATGGAGAGGCAGACGTTCCCTTGGCACTGTAAGGGGGCCAGCAACAAATGTGTTCACAGGCAAAGGTGGGCATGGTGGTCAGTCCTTAGGCAGGGCATTATTTCCTCTGTTTAGTGAGTTTACCCATGCTATCCAGCCACAGCATGTAGAGGAGGTGGTGGACTGGCTTACTAAACCTGCCTCATCCTCTGTCACGCAAGCAGAGACAAGTGTGCAGTCCTCTGCCGTTGCCAGGGTGGATAACCCTGCCTCCTTGTCCACATCTATTCCTGCCATAGCCCCAACATCAGCCACGGAGGAGTCAGCTGAGTTTTTTGACCACAGCGTCAGCTACTTGCTCCTTCATGATGCCCAGCCATTACTGGATTCAGATGTTGGTTCTGAGGTTGGGGATGACAGAAACATGAGCCTGGAGAGAGGAAAGAACACTAGTAGACAAATTGGTATTCGTGTTCCCCCAGGCGCAGTGTATTGCCAAGTTTTCTCCAATGGTAATGGTGATGATGATGATGGAGGAGCTGGAGATGATGATGATGATGAGGTCACTGATGCGACTTGGGTGCCAGATAGAGCAGAGGAAGAAATTGAAGGTGAGGGGTCACAACCCCAAGGAGGCCCACATCAAGAAAGAGTGGAGAGCAGACATCCTATTCCATCACATTCTGCAGCTGTTATCTCCATGCTCACTCCCCAAAGCTCAGCTGTCTGGGCCTTTTTCACCACATTTACAGCAGATCGCTATCTGCAAACTGTGTTTCAGGCACATCAAATGTGGTAAAAACACCAGCCATTTGGGTACCACATGCTTAACAAGGCATTTAACGTTCAACCACTCAGCCCGTTGGCAAGAGCACCTAAAAGCTACACAAAAGGGGCCCAAATCTGTCCACCCTCCTCCTTACCCACTTCAGTCTGCCCCTGCTATACCGAGTCATTACCTCTCAGCAGCCTCCACTGACAGGGATGATGGTATAGCACAGGGTGTCCCAGGTCCTAGCAGCACATCACCAACTGTAGACTGTAGCCGGGAAATTTCTCTGCCCCATCTGTTGCAGTGGAAAAAAATATATATAGTCCCTGCCACCCACATGCCCAGCGTCTAAATGCAAGCTTGTTAAAGCTGTTGGCTCTCCAACTTCTGCCTTTCAGGCTTGTGGATTCTGCCCCCTTCCATGAATTCACACAATGTGCTGTACCACAATGGCAGGTTCCCAGTCGCTACTACTTTTCACGTAAGTCCGTTCCGTCTCTCTACCATCACATGGAAGAGAGTGTTCTGGCATCATTGGGCAAGGCAGTCAGCCATAAAATCCACCTTACTGCTGACACGTGGTCAAGCAAGCATGGGCAGGGACGATATGTTTTGTTCACAGCACACTGGGTAACGCTGCTTGCAACTCAAAAGGATGCAGCACAGGGCTCAGTGCTGCATCTTGTTGTGCCCCCACGTCTCCATACAGCTGGTGGTGATGATGATGCCAGATCTGTGAGCTATACCCCCTCTTCCTCCTCCATCACCTCCATGCTCTCCTCTGCTGATTTTCCTATGAACATCAGGTACCCCCTAAGCGTTCAAAGGGCTATTCCCAGAGTCAGACTAAAAGGTGCCATGCAGTGCTTCAGCTGGTGTGTTTAGGGGACAGGAACCACACCGGAGCAGAGATTCTTGCAGCTCTGCAGGGACAGACCCAGAGGTGGTTCACACCACGCCAGCTGGAGCCAGGAATGGTGGGGTGCGATAATGGCTCAAGCCTCCTGTCTGACCTTAGACAGGGAAAGTTGACACATGTGCAGCGTTTCCCAAATACTTACCCAGGGTTGCAAGATGTGCTAAAGCTGGCTAGAAGAGTCTGTAGCCATTTCAGGCGGTCAACCACAGCCAGTTGGTTGGCTAAAATTCAGTGGGAAATCCACCTGCCTGTAAACCGCCCCATTTGTGACATACCCGTAAGATGGAACTCGACTTTGTCAGTGCTGCAGTGGCTATACATGCAGCAGAGGGCCCTCAACGAGTACCTGTGTGAATACGGCATGACGACAGGCTCAGGCCACCTCAGCTTTTTTTCCCCATGCCAATGGCTGATCATTAATGATGCATGCACTGTATTGTCACCATGTGAGGAGGCCACAAGGATGGTGAGCTGTGACAGTGCATGCCTCAGTGACACAATCCCGGTTGTGTTCCTGCTGGAGCAGACTCTGCATGGCATTATGGACAGGGCACTGGAGGCAGAGCAGCAGGAGGAAGATGACTTCCTTTCCACTCAAGGCCCACTTTATCCAGACACCATGATTCCTATGTCACAGAACACACAGGAGGAGAGAGGGGAGGAAGATGAGGAGGAGGATTCTGGCACTTTCATAGGCTTCGAAGAAGAGGAAGACATGCGTCAATCTGTAAGCGATGGCTTTCCCACCCCAGGACTCCTGAGAGGAAGTTCCAGATGCTGTCATCCTGAGTGACCCCGAGGAGTCTGCTTCTCAAGCCTCTGCAAATTTGAGGCGCATGGGCAACCTCATGCTTCAAAGCCTGTGAGAGGACCCAAGAATACGTGGCATAGGAGAAGGATGATTACTGGTTGAAAAACCCTCCTTGACCACCGTTATCAGAACTCATCCCGTCCCCAAAGAGTGTGCAAAAGATAAAATCTCTTGAGGACACGTTAAAGAGGATTTTATTGAATGTTTTTCCTGACTCCAGTAGGTTACAGTGTCTTAGAAAACGTAGTTTTGAGTCTTCTGTTTGTCAAGTAAGGAGCATTGGAGAAGGTGTCCGCCTAAGTGAGGCATTTCAGAATGTTTAGTCCTCGCCACCCAGGGCTGTCAGCTTGCACATTCCATCGGCAGCGTCTGCATCACACCTTGGGGCCTTTCAGCTGACGATCCACTGACTTACTGGGTCATGAGAATAGACCACTGGCCAGAACTTTTACAGTATGCTATTGAGTTGTTGGGTTGCCCTGCATCCAGCGTGCTTTCAGAACAGGCATTCAGTGCTGCAGGAGGTTTCGGTATTGATCAAAGAACGCGTCTGTCCACAGATTTCGTGGACCGTTTTACTTTTATAAAAATGAATCAGTCCTGGATTACCAGCTATGAAGCCCCTGATGCCGATGTCACTGATTAAGTCTTTTTGGATGTAGAATCTCTGCAGGACTTCGAGGTTGCCTAGCTTTGAGGGTGTTCAATCATTTCATCTGGAAGAATTTTTTTGGTATAGGTTTCATGGGCACAATTAACACCCAAAAACCAATTTTTTAGCACCTATTTGACAGGTGCATATCATTGCATTTTTTTTTGCCTTCATCAAGAGCACCTCTATAGGTTTATGGTGGGAAGGCGCCACCGACACCCACAGACCAATTTTTACACACCCGTTACTTCTATACAAAGTCAAAGTGACACCAGAATGTATTAAAAAAAAAAATCTCTAATCTTGTTCCCAGTGCACTACATTGTGGCCTCATCATACACACTGACTCCTCAGCTGTTGCTGAGCAAAATAAAGGCAGCTTGCAGGGAAAATGTAATTTTTTTGGCTTTAGAAATGCAATTATTGCTGCAGGAGATTCTAGCCATGGTACAGATCTGACACTTTACAGGTAGACTAAGGAAACTCCCCAGGCACTATATTGGAAGCAATTTCTCATTTTTATGCTTTCACTTTAAAAATTAAAAAGTCACTGCTCAAAATGGGCACTTTTGACGTTCGGGTCCCATTGACTTTAATGGGGTTCGTTATTCAGGCCTGAACTTTCGTAGTGTTCGAAAGTTCTGGTGCGAACCGTTCAGGAGTCCATTCGGCCCATCCCTATGAATTGTAAGTCTGTTAACTTGCTGTACATTTTCACTGGCAAGTTGTACACTTGCATAGCACTTGCAGCACAATTACTAGTTGACACTTCCAATTTGTAGCAAATTTGCATGGCAAGTCTCTTGAGTCTACACTACAGCAAGAGCTCTGCAAGTCTACAGCATGAAAATTCAGCTACAGTGACCCCTGTGGTGGGATGACTATTGCGCAACATAACCGAACCAGAACTTGCAGCAGACTTGCAGAATGTTTGTAAAGAAAGTTGATCTGGAGTCATGCAATGTGGACTTGCTGCAATTGTGCAACAAACCTGTGAAGTCTGGCAAGTCTAGCAATAACTTAGCATGTCATTTTCAAACTTGCAGTATAATTGCTTGCTATCTGGGAGAGAGTTCTTATTGTAATATAACAAATTTACTTTGCAAAGTTTGTTTGTTTGGCAAGTTTGCTGAATGAGATGTTCCAAAAAGTGCACAGTAAAAGTCCACAAATCAGGCCACAATGTATAAGAGTATGTTTGGTAGACATGTGCAATTCGTTTTGTTCCGAATTCATTTTTTGACAAAATTCAATAAATTCCTAATTCGGAAATATTCAAATGAATGTAAACCCGTTTAACAAATTTTTCAGAAAATTCTAAAATTCAGAAATTCGAAAATAAGAATGAAAATCCGGAAATTCAAAAGAATGAAAATAATAGCAAAAATTCAAAAACCCAAAATAACTAATAATAATAAAAACTATTAAATTATGAGTTTTGGAATTTCCTTTCAAAATTGGCTGTTAGTGAACGTAACGAATACCAAATTATCCGAAGATATGAATTATCCGAAGTAACGAATGCCACCTAAACAAATGGAACGTAACAAATTAATAGTAAATAATAGTAAATAGTAATAAAAACGTATTATTATTATTATTCGTTATGTTCCAAACGTTTAGATGCGGCATTCACTATTTTGGATAAATTCGTTACGTAAATTTGTTATGTTCACTAACAGCCAAATATGAAAGGAATTTCCGAATTTAGGATTTCAGATTTTTCCAAATTATCTAAATAATGAATACCGCATCTAAATGAATGGAACATAATTAATTCAAATTTTTCCGAATTCACCAATTTATTCAAAACAACTCATTTCAATCATAACAAATGACCCAAAAAAACAAAAATGAATGAAACTAAAACGAAAATGAATTTTTTTGCAGTGCACATGTCTAATGTTTGGAGGCCAATTTCTATGTAATCAATACATTTTATTCACATGACTGTGCTAAAGAACAGATTGTGCTTACTTGAAACATTCAATAATCAGATAGCAAGAATTACGCTTCTGAAAAATTTGTAGGGACAAGGACATTCTTTCTAAAGTGATTTTAGACTTTACTTACCTCTAAACAAGAGAAACTGAGCTTTGTCAATAGCTGAATCCCCTAAAGCCTATACAATATTATATTTTGTATAAATGAGGTATACAACACATTTGTTTAATTAATATAGGAATTGTATTCACAAAACAAGTTGACAAAAAGGTGTTTTGGCTGTGAAGAAAAATATAAATTAGACATAAAAATGAAAAAAATTGTTTAAGGTGGGTGGGAAGTATGGAGCTGTGAGGAGGGATGGCTGAGGCTGGAGGGGGTAGAAGAAAAGACAAATGTTAAGCCAAGTTGGGAGGAGTTGAGGAAGAGGCAGAGGACTAGACAAGATTGGATGGAGTTAAGGAGGATCAGGTCAATATAGAAATGAGGAAACAGGTGTGGGGAAGTGCAAGGGGCTGAGTTTTTTTGGGAGCATTAGAAGTGTGTTGGGAGGTGGTGAGAGGGGGGGAATGAGGAATCTTGGGTGTAGTGTGTTAGGATATGGTGGAGGGACAAGGGAGGGTTGGGTGTAGAGTGTTAGGACATGGTGCTAGGGTAAGGGAAATGTTCTGTGTGTTGTGTTAGGATTTGGTGGACAGTGCAAAGAAGTGTTGGATCAGGGTCAATAGGAGAATGAGCAGGAGGGTGTAAGAATGTGACTGAGTTTCATTGGAAGGGATAAAAGGGACTGTGTTGGAACATATGGGGGCAGGGGAGGTTTGGGTGGGATATTAGGATGATGGGATGAATAGGAAAGGGAGGTTTGAATGGTAAGGGGGGTATATAGATGAGAGTTTTTTGCTGTGTTAGTTTATAAAGGATTAGTGTATAAAGCAATCAGTGCCACCAATACCTATTTATAGGGTATCTTCCACACGAGGTGGATCCCCTCAAGGATGAGTTCAATGAACTAAGATATGGTCTCTCTTTCATTCCACTACGATCTCCCTCCTCCACACCCAGACTGCGGCTTAGCGTCAGCTCTCTCAACTCTGTAACTTCAAGGATGACTTCAATGGATTCAGATAATGATCACTCCTGTGTAAAAACCTTGCAATAATCTCCTTCCTTCACTCCCGGGATCAGTGACACATCTATCAACTCCGTCACATATTTAAGGAATGTTGGGAGCCTGATCCCCAACCTGGCTACCAAAAGGAAATGAGGGCATTTGGACTATTGCGGTACAGTAAAAAGTGTTACAATATAAATAATATATCAATGAAAAATAAAAATTAAACAATTGATTTATTGATGCAGAAAACAAATCATCAGTTACACGGTAAAACATGGTAACAACAGTAAAGCCATTAACCCCAAAAGGGGAAAGAATTGTACAGTAGAAAAATTCATCTCAGATATCATGTTCCTCGACTAGTTTCGCGGATACTGGCCGCTTCATCAGGAGGGAATCTGTAGATTGTATTTCTGACTAAACAGTCAAAACCTAACAATTAACAAAAATATATATAATGAGGTTGATAAAAGACTTTATAATACAGCATCATGAGTAGACAAGGTATTAATGAAGCTAAAAGGGGGAAGGAGCGAAGCTGCTTACCCGTGTCCCAGATCCCAACCGCAGGGCTCTACCACCACAAAAGATCCCCCCGCGGTGACCTGGGGGAGCTGCAAAAATGATGAAAAATGATCAGGGTAAAACAAATAAACAGGTTGGGTATACTGGGGTAGCCAAACTAAAGACAAGTGGACCAGTGGGGTATCAGATAGTAAAAGATGCATTATACTTGCCAATATGACCTTCAGTCCCATGGAACAAACACACCCAAGGGTCCGCCTTGATCTCAGTACCCATTATCTCCTGTATTATCTTTAGCACATCCTGCCAGAATTTTTTAATAATTGGGCACTCCCACCAGAGGTGGGCCATTGTTCCCCTGACGGAGCACCCCCTCCAACAGTTTCCGGAAATTTCCGGTTGCATCTTATTTATTCTATCTGGTGTCATGTACCATCTGGCTAGGCATTTAAAATTTGATTCTATCATTCTCGTGTCTACTGCTGATTTATGTGTTGCTTTTAGGATGGTTTCCCAAGTCACTCCGCTAGATGTAGATCCCAATTCAGATTCCCATTTATTGAAGTATAATGGTTTTGCTGCTTCACCCTCATCCCGCACTATTTTATATAATTCTTTTGTTTTCCTTATAACTCTATTCTTCAGCAACAATTTCTCCAAAGACCTGAGGTTCTTCTTATTTCTAATGGGACCGGGGAGACTTTTAATAAAGAGCGCAAGCTGATTATATCACCATGTGTCTATTTTCATTAGGTCCTTGAGTAGGTTTAACTCCTGAAAAGTGACAATTTTACAATTTTTCATAATATCCATCAATTGTGTATCATTATTTTTTATCCAATTCCCTCCCACTTCCCTCAAACCTGGCGGAAAAAACTCATTATCTTTTAAATAAATAAATGGTGAATTAAACTCCCAAGCATTTTGTTTGTGTAACTGATCCCAAATCTTTAAAGTGTAGCGTGTTATGTTATGTGCGTTAGGACCTAGCTTCCTAAAGTGTGGGGGATTCCAAATTAATTGGTGTAGTTTTGCATTACTTATATCTTTTTCAAGGTTTACCCATCTTTTATCTATCGGTTCCTTTCCCCAATCTAACACCCATGATAGTACTATCGCTCTGGAAGTGCCAGACCACCCTATGCTTTATCCCTACTCAGGACCTTGTAAGCAATCTGTGGCTTCTTATTTTTCCATATAAATCTAGTAAGAATATTGTTTAATACCCTGAAAAAAGTCTGCACTAACGGGATTGGGAGCAGCTGCATTTTATACAGGAGTTTCGGGGCCAGGGTCATTTTAACAGTATTTACTCATCCGATCCAAGAGATCGGAAGATGCATACTTTTTCTCGTTTCCTGCTTGATCTCATTGAGGAGAGGAATGAAGTTTAAGAAGTACATTTTCCTTAAGGAATTTGCTAATGTCACTCCCAGGTAACTAATTTTTTTGCTCCACGGAAAATGGAAAATTTCCTTAAGTTTGGTTACTTCTTGTCTATCAATATTGATGTTTAGAACCACTGACTTACTAAAAAAGAGAGGGGGAGGGGAATTATGGGACTTTAAATGAGGCGATGAATGTGTAGGTTCATCTGCCTCCATCCCTAGTACTGTATATATTTAAGCAAAGTGGGACTTTAATTGAAGCATAACTGCAAAATAAATATGCAAGGATATGTCTAATAGTTCTATGTCTACATACAAGATTGGGGGTAAAAAATGTAGCAATTGTAAAAAATGATAACCATAGTAGTTAAATAACTTATATTTCATATATATACACACATATATTACAACATAGTCTATGGGTAATGGATATATTGACATAAGGTGACAGTAACAATAATGGTTAGATAACTTGTATTTCATATATATACACGCATTCATCACAACAAAGTCTATGGGTAATAGGCATATTGACATGAGGTACATATTTAAGGAACATAACATAGATCTTAAATTAATTAAAGAATAAAATATTGTAAATGGGATAACTAAATCCAGGGAGGCTTCAGACATATGCTTGCAAGTAGTAGCATAATGTGCTCTACGCGTTTCGTGGAGTAACATCCACTCATCAGGAGCAATTCCAAGGGTAAAATATCTATAAAAGGACAAATGAATAGAGGGGGGTCAGCCAGGATAGCACAAAGGCAAAGAGGGGAAGAAAAAGAAAATAACTTCCCCAAATATTCTTACCTATAACAGGACTGGTAATAAAAGGTAAAATGTAGACAATTGAGGGCACCATATGACATGAGTCTCCACCGGAGCTGAGGCAAAAGTATCCTTGGCCATGAACCGTCACAGTAGCTTAGGGGTAACACATCTAGGGGGCTGTAAACTCCAGGGTATCATGTATGGCATGTTCAAAGGAACAGCTGTGTAAAAATATAATATGTATAATATAAGTATGTAGATATGTCTGCACAAGGGCAGATAAATGAAGTATAGCCTAGGGGTGTGGAGTGAAGAAAATAGATGGGTAAATAGAGGAGACTTACTAAGGTTGACCTTATAATTTGATAGCTCCCTGTATCTCCTCAACGTAGCCAGAAGATTGGGGAGCAAAATCCTCGGTTTAACAATGTAGAACAATACATCATCGGCGAACGCCGAGAGCTTATGTGCATCTCCCTCCTTCACCACCCAAACCGACTGCCCTCAACGTCCTCAACATGAACCCCCAGTCTACTCTGTCAAAGGCTTTCAATCGACAAGAGTAGACCGGGGTCCCCTTCGCTTTCATCGCATCCATTACCAGGAGCGACCTAACGCCGTTGTCCCTCCCCTCCCTCCCTGGTATAAAACCCGTCTGATCTGGATGGATCCAGTACAACATTTTATCCTTTAATCTACTGGCTAATACCTTGGCGTATAATTTAATATCTGCGTTCAGCAATGCTATCGGCCTATAGCTCGAACACAGCGAGCTATCTTTCCCTTTCTTTGGTATTAGTGTTATTGACGCCGTCAGTGCCCCCTCGCATAGCTCTTCCCGACCCCCTATCCTATTCCAAATCTGACAAAGCTTGGGGATCAGGGACTCCTTAAATTTTTTATAGAAATAGGAAGTAAAACCATCTGGCCCTGGACTCTTTCCAGAGGGAGATGCTTTCAAGGCCCTCTCAATCTCTTCTACAGTGATCGGTCCATCTAGTTATTTTGCATCACTGTCCAAAAGGCTTGGTAAACCTGCCTCCCTAATAAACTCATCCATCTTTTCCTCTCTTTCCATGGTACCTATCCTGCCTTGCCTAACCTTATAGAGGGATGCAGAATAACTCTTCAGCTATGTCTCTGGGAGTATATTTTAGTACCCCCTTTTTATTTTGGATCCTATCTATAAAGTTGGTCCCACCTTTCCTTTTCAATACTGTTGCCAGATGCTTCCCCACCTTATTACTCCATCTAAATCTATCTTTTAGCTTTTTGTTTAGGATACGCTTAGAATCTATCTCCATTAAAGCTTTTAGTTCTTCTCTTTTTATAATTAGCTGATGTAGGAGTAAGTTATGACTACCAATAACGGCCTTATGTAACTGATCAAGGTGGTGAATTTCTTTTATAAGTTCTGTTTTCCTTTTTGACCTTTCTTTTTTCTCATTGGCCCCCATTGAGATCAGAATGCCCCTTACATAAGCTTTTAGCGCCTCCCACAGGACTGATCCAGAAATCTCACCAGTATTGTTTGTCGAGAAAAACCCATCGTTTCTTTTTTGTATTTTGCTACTGATATTAGGATTCTCGATGAGCTTTTCATCTAAATGCCATGGAAATGGGGGCCTCTGGAATCCTGGGATCCCCACCTTCATCAGCACTGGGGCGTGGTCAGACAACGTGGTGACTCCAATCTTCGTATCCTTAACATGTTCTAATAATCTATGATCTACCATAAAATAATCAAGCCTTGAATAAGACCCGTGGACTGAAGAAAAAAAAGTATAGTCCCTGTCCTTCGCATGCTGTACTCTCCACGCATCAATCATATGGCAACTATACAATTTCTGTCCTATTTTTTTTAAGAGTTTCCTACCCACTCCCTGTGAACTAGATGTACTATCCAATGATGGTTCTAAGCAGAAATTGAGATCTCCTGCCAAAATCACCTCACCTGCCCTGAAAACCGTCAACTTGTTCAGGACCTGAGACAGGTATTCGATTGGGTTTCTATCAGGGCAGTAAACATTTGCCAGAGTAAAAACCCTTTCTTCCACCCTCACCTTCAAAAAGAGGTAGCGGCCCTCCAGATCTGCGCTCCTCTCCAAGAGCGCAAACTTGGTCCTTTTTTAGAACCCAATTGCCACCCCTTTGGCCCTCTTGATAGGGGAATCACTATAGAACCAATTGGGGAAGCAATTGGAATACAATCTAACATGTGTCCTGTGAGAGGTGGGTCTCCTGAAGAAACACAACGTCTGCATTGAATTGCTCTAGTTCTCTTAACACCTTGTGTTTCTTGAGAGGGGAGTTCAACCCTTTAACGTTATATGTCAGACAAGTGAACTCTGTCATTTATTCTTTAGATAGAACTGCATTGTAATGGTGCATGTTGCTCTTTAAACCCCTAAGCGGAGCCTCTGCAGGACCAAATCCCCCCAATCCCCCCTCCCCCCTCCCATCCCTACTCCCCCAATCCCCACCTCTCCCTCCCCCACCCTCCCCTCCACCCACACCGCCCGACCCCCCATCTCCTCTCCCACCCTCCTCCCCCCTGCCAGCCAATACCTGGCTCTAGGTCCGCAGCAGAGGATAAACATAGATCTCTGCCTGCGCCCAAACAAAATATTGAGGTGTGGCTCCGACAGCGGGTCGCCCCGGTCACCCTGCCCCCCCCCCGCTCGAGGGGGGTGGAGCAGGGCCAGCGGGTGGCCAGAAACCCCTTGCCTCATCCTACAGTTCCCCCCTCTCCCCCGCCTCCCCAAGCCCCCCCCCTCCATTCCCCCCATCCCTTCTCCTGTATTCCATATTTTAATCCTATACACCCATCAACCCTATTGGAAACCCAACAACGATCACAATCATCCTCCGCCTAGCCAGGTATAACTGGGGTGGGAATATCCAGTTTTCTACAAAAAACCTGTAAGTCCTCTAAATGTTTCAGTCTGATAGTTCTACCGGCTTTCACCACATTCAAAGATGTAGGGGAGCCCCAGCTATATTTTAAGTTTGCCTTCTTCAGTATTTCCAACAAAGGCCTTAGCTGACGTCTACTGGACAAGGTCCCTGCCGAAAGATCGGCAAAGATCTGGATCACTGCCCCATCATATTTTACGGGCTGGGCTCTTCTAAGATTGCTCCAGATCCTTGCTTTGTCTTCATAGCGGTGAAATCTGATAATGACATCTCTGGGTGTATCTTCGCTGACGCTGGGAGGTTTTCTTATCCTATGGACCTGATCTATCTTCAATTCTTCGTTAGGCCCTCTATCTAATATTGGGTTAAAAATAGCTTTTATTTTGGTGGGCAGGTCTTCACCATGTTGTTCTGGTAAGGCTCTTAGCCTTAAATTCTGTCTGCGACTTTGAGTCTCTTGCTCTTCTATTTTATAAAGTGTGTCCCGTTGGGCCATTTGTAAGTTCTTTATCTGTTGTTTTAATTCAATTATTTCTCGGACTTGCTTCTCAGAAGCTTCCTCCACTATTTCCACACGCTTCAGCAGGTGGCCCATATCAGTTCTGACATTGAGGATCTCAGATTTAATTACGTTCTCCAGCTTAGCAAACATATCTAAAAATTCAGTTTTCGTTGATAGTGATTCCATGGTGCTCTCTTCCTCAAAGCTAAGATCTTTCCCTTCTGCTCGGGGTAGTCCACCTTGGGCGCTTTTATTTTTCACAGGGTCTTTCTTCTTATCCTTTCCTCCCTGTTGTTTGCTTTCCTGAGCAGGACTTCTTGGGCTTCCCGGGTTTGCTTCCTTCAGATATTTCTAGATAGAACTTGAGTTTAAGCTGTCTTTTGGCTTCTTTGGTTCCGCCACTCTTTGGGAGCGACCGCGCATGTTCACATCCGCTCACCTGCGCTTTCTTTTCTTCCCACACTACTCTCCTTATTCACTTCTCTTCCACCTTTCCCCTTCATTCTGCACCTTCCATCTCCACAGAGCGTGCTTGTTAAAGAATGGCGCTAATCTGAGTAAACGTACACTTCGCTCTATGCTTTAGTACTGTGGTTGTGCACTGATGTTCAGAACTATTCACGTTCCTTATACCAGCAGTCACTCAAGCTGGAAACCAGACTCCAAGCATCTACAGTAATATTATGTATATAATTTTTTTTTTTCTACTGAAAAAAACTTGACACAAAAGTTCCTTAGAACCTGCCTTGCAATAGCCCGTAGGGTACACAGGGAGGAGAGGGCACAGGGAAAGCTATCCCCTTTTTTACCAGGCGTTTATCCTGAGCTTGTACTTTAAATCACAGCCAGTGTATACCATAATATAGTCCTACCTTGAGGTTGCTCCCGGCTATCTAAGCATTACCTCGGATCGATATACTCTTCTCCCAAGGGGTCTCCCGAGGGGTCTGCTGGCAGCCACGGCTCTAACCTGCTCCTTGAGTTGAATCTCCAGCAGGCTTTTAGTAGGATGCTGCCCCAGGCAATCCCTGGGTATATAGAGAGGTCGGAGGGATGGCTCGGGGAGGTCTCAATACGGGAGTAGAGCCAGGAAGACGGCGTGGAGAGGAGCGGACCCAATCCGCACGGAGAGCCGGCCCGAGGTCTTCGGCTGTGAGCTGAGACAGGTGGATTACTTACGGCTCCGGTCACGGGTTCCAGGCAGCTTCCCGGTGAGTTTATCTCCTACCTGCTGGACTGTCCAGCTCCCCGCTACGCGTGCAGGTTCCTGCGGCATCGATTCCGCCGCCCGCCTCCATGGCGCCGCCGCCAGGCCCCTCCCCCAGCACTAGCACGTTACATCACACACCGGCCCTCCCGTCTGCACCCGCTCACCACTTCCATTCACTCGCGGTGGCTGCGTGATGTCACGGGCTCGGCTCCTCCCTCCTATACACGTGTCGCCCTCTGATTGGGCTTCCTCAGTTTGATGAGATTGTGCTGAAGGGTTAATAGCTTCGGAGTTGTGAGTATAAATGGGTGTGGGGATAGGTAGGAGGTTGAATGTGCACACCAAAGGCTCAAAAGAGAACCCCTGCAAAACTGGATGTTTTGTTGTAACAAATCATTGTACATATTACAGAGATTACGGAGATCTGCTGCATGTCTAATTGGGACTGTTTCTGAACACATTGCTATTTGTTGGTTGGATGTTACAATTTGCTTTTGGACCATTTAATTAGTTGCTGTGTGTTGACATGACATTCTGCACATTCTTCCTGCAGAAGGCCAGATATGCCTGTCAGGTGGTTGTGATACATCTTGTGGTCCTGCTTCCACTCCAAATTGCTGATAGAGCATCACTATCAATAGCAAATCAGTAGAATCGTTAGATGGCCTCCTTTGCTCCCATAATTTATCCCTGTGAAAAGCCAGTCTTTCATTACCATTTAAGTTGGCTCTGTTCCCCTCTCACACCAATATAGTTACACAAATACAGCACTTTTAATATACTCGTCTAACAGGGTACATCTGTAGCATAAATTAACGCTATTAAGCAATTCTCACCCAAATTTATCCTACAGGTTGAAAGCCAGATGCGACAGCTTGAGTTGGATTCCGCGAGGGAGGCATGCATGTTTAAAAAAAAAAAAAAGGAAGGCTTTTTATGAGGAGGGGGGAAAAGCTGGCTGTTTATTGGCCAAGATAGCTTATTTCAATCAAGCATCTCCTGCCATAGGTGCGCTTTGTTCCCCCGGATGGCCGTAATATTGAACCACCCAGAACTTATTACAACTGAACTGATCCATTATTATATCTCCCTTTACCAATCACAGTACCAATATTCCCAGGATAAATTATATGTTTATGTGAACACAATGACACTGCCTACACTGTTGCAGGATCAGGAGGTCCAAACTAGACTTCCCGCTGATTTTGGATGAGGTACAGAGGGCGGCTGCCTCCTTTCCTGCGTCCAAGGTACCCGGGGATGATGGTATCCTTGTAGAGGTGTACAATAGATATGGAGATTGTATCTTACCAAATCTCCTAAAGGTTTTTAACGCTGCAGGTGATGCCCAACATCTCCCAGAGTCTATGTCCCGGGCTAACATTGTTCTGCTTCTGAAACCGGGTAAGGACCCACTTGATCCAGGGTCCTATAGACCGATTACATTGTAGCAGAGCGACGTAAAAATCCTAGCTAAGATACTTTCTCAACAACTTAACGAGGCCATTCTGTCTATAATACATGCAGACCAGGCGGGCTTTATGCCCCATAAATCTACGTAGGTTATTATTCAAACATACAAATGCAAGCCGACAATATGGGACAAAGGGCGCTACTATCACTGGACACCATTAAAGCGTTCAATAGTAAAGAGTGGCAGTATTTATGGGCAGTGTTGACCAAATTTGGCTTTGGAGAGAGGTTCATCTTGTGGGTACAACTTCTATATCAGGCCCCTAAGGCTACTATAACATGTGCTTATGGGGTCTCCACGGCCTTCATGCTGGGCCAGGGAACCAGGCAGGGGCGTCCCTCTCTCCCCTGCTGTTTGCAGTCGCTATAGAACCGCTGGCTGCCCTGATCTGCACCAATCCACTGATTACTGGGTTCCGATATGGCGGTCTCCATGAGAAGCTCATGTTGTACGCTGACGACATGTTGCTTTACCTGGGTGACACCACCTCTTCTCTGGAGGTCATCATGAATACAATCTCTAGATTCAGACACTTTTCTGGTCTCACCATTAATTGGACAAAATCCGCACTCCTATTATTGGATGGCGGCTCGGGTCAGCCAGTCTCGCCAACCTGCCCCATTCCCACCATATCCTCATTTAGATAATTAGGGGGTCCATGTCACTGCTAACCCGCTGGACTACTGTTACCTTAATATACACCCTTTACTATCCAGATTCAGGGATAAGGTGAACACCTGGAGTAAATTCCAGCTGTCAGTGGCTCGTAGAACTAACTTAATCAAAATTATTCTAATGCCCCAATTGCTATATCCCCTGCACAATGCGCCAGTGGTGATTCCCCTGAAAACCTTTAGAATAGTTAATTCCATTTTTAGATCTCTTATATGGAACAATTGCACCCCCAGAATTAAACTAGAGCTTAAGGGCAAGAGAGGTTTGGTGCTACCTAATTCTTGGTTATACTATGTCGCGGCTCAATTGCAACATCTTACGGGGATGTTTTCCACATCCTCATCTACCTCCCCTGACCTGGCATCGTCAGCTGCCTGCCTTATGCTGCGGTTTACTGGTGCAGACTCCATCCCTGAGGACTTGGAGGCGGGTCTATTTGCCAAACCACACAGTAGTTTTCCCACATACAATCTCCTCCATAAAATTAGGTGGAAATCAAAGCAGCTACAGCAAGTGGAGGGGTTTACTGCATACAGCCCAATTTGAGGTAACGGTTCTTACGAGGAATTGGGCAAGCTGACCCATCTTAACAGATGGAATGACCCATATTTTTCAGGACGGGGCCCTGCTCCCCTTTTCAGTTCTCCAGGAGAAGTTTTCACTTTTTCTTCATATATGCAGTTTTACTACTTACAATTACATCACGCCATCGGGGCCCAGGGAGCGGAGACGGTGTGGACCTTATCACCAACCCCAATTTTCCATTTGATTTTTTCAGTTGCACATGCCAAAGGCCTTATATCCCAGTGCTATAGTATGCTAATGAGTAATTATTTGGATGGCTACCCTGATAAAGGCCGCCAGGGTGGGAGGGGGACCTTGGTCAGCTCTCAGGGGACCAGTGTGAGGACGCACTGCAGGCTGTGGCTACTAGCTCCCTAATTTCTTCACAAAAATTATCCCAGCTATATATAGTACTGAGATCTCATTATACCCCTGTTAGGCTTCACAGAATGGGTGTACTTGTAGATCCTCTATGCTACAGGTGCGAACGTGACAGGAGTGACCTTATCCACCTCCTTGTGAGGTGCCCCAAGCTCTACCGCTAATGGATGGCTGTCCTGGGTATCCTTAATAAGGTATTCCAAACTCAAGTACCCATCAAACGTAAATACTGCATGTTAGGCATCTTAAGCGATGTTATTCTGGAGGAACCTACACGGGTTGCATTTAATCGAGCTCTTTTCCAGGCCCAGAAAACGCTTTTTCTACTTTGGAAATCACACAAGCTCCCTTCACACCAGCTATAAATGACACATGTCCACCAGCATAGGGAATTTCCGGGCAAATTTTAAAGATTATGGGCACCATGGGTAGACACCCCTGGCCTGAGTCCGTGCAAGCTTGTTCAAATGCGGTTACTGCAGTGCCCTGGGCGCCCAACATGACTCACACATGGTTTTGATCATATCTAGTTAGCGGCTCTTTAGGTCTGACACGACTGTTCTGACCAATGTAGGCTTAAATGAGGATGTGTCTGTAATACAACTGATCTCATTGGTGCTGTACGAGGCATTTTTGCCTTCTCTTTACATTAATGTATAGTGAAATAAAAAAAACAAAAAACAAAAACAAATCACACTTAAGTTGGTTGTACATGTTTTGGTGAGCAGAGTCAGTTGCATCTATTGTGGACTGAAAGGCAAAGAGAAGTGAATGTAAAGTGATTAAGGCAAATTACAGATATACAATAGGAGGGGTAGAAGTTTTTAATTAAAGAGGAGGCTGTGTTTATGTTGTTCTTTGATCAGAAAACAGTTCACCGGCTCTTAGAGCCAGCTTCAAGCCCACAGCTGCAGCAGCAGCTGGTCACATGACAAAACACCCTGGCATATTAGAGGTGGCTTGGAATGAGAGCAGCTAACTCACCACTCCTTTTCTTTATGTTGGGACCGAATACTATTATACTATTTTCTCTTATCGACTGGAGTCTGCAATGGATATTGGAAGTTTGGAAGTACCCATGGTACCAAATGTGTATGTGGGGCAAACCGTTGGCTAAAGATCCTTTTTTTTTTTTTTTTTTTTTGGTTGTTGTGTATTTGTTCTGTTCTGTGTATTGCCATCTTAAGAAAATGTTATGGCATTTCTGCTTTAAGAGCTTTAAGAGTAAGTAGAAGGAGTCGGAGCTGTTAACAGTCTGTCTGCACTGGTTAGACACACAGCGGACAGAAAATAAAGCCAGATATATGTATTGTGATCATTCTATCTATTGTTTGTTTTTATTTCCTAGTGGTGTTCCTGTGTATTATTGTAGTATGTTCACTGCCCATTATTATGTATTGATTAATGTGGAGTCACTCAGAAAAACAAAGTGCTCTAAAGCTGGGCATACAATAATCAATCTGATTATATAATCTTAGTACAACATCTCATTTAGACAAAAACTATGCAGTTCATTGCATTACGTTTGAAATCAGGCAGGCCTTCACACTACATGTTTATTGGTACATGCAAAAAAAGATTGTGCGATCATATTGAATAGTGTATAGTAACCTTAAAGGGATTGTAAAGGCAGAAGGTTTTTTTTCTCAATGCATTCTATGCATTAAGATAAAAAGCCTTATGTTTGCAGCATCAGCCCTCAGCCCTCCTAATACTTACCTGAGCCCCCTTTCTATCCAGTGATGTCCACAAGTCCCTTGGCCGACTGGGACTCTCCCTCCTGATTGGCTGAGACACAGCAGCAGCGCCATTGGCTCCCGCTGCTGTCAAAGTTAGTTAGCCAATCAGGGGACAGAGGGGGCGGGGCCGAAATCGCAACTCTGTGTCTGAATGGACACACGGAGCTGAAACTCGGCTCGGGTGCCCCCATAGCAAACTTCTTGCTGTGGGGGCACTCGAAAGAAGGGAGGGGCCAAGAGCAGCCAAGAGGGACCCGATAATGGGAGGATCCAGGCTGCTCTGTGCAAATCAACTGCACAGAGCAGGTAAGTATAAAAAGTTTTTTTTTTTTTTTTAAACCAGACTTTACAATCACTTTAGGCCTAATTTACTAAGCTTGCTGACATAAGCAGAGTGTGCTAGGAATAGTGCACTAAATTGCTAAAGAACAATTTATACTAGTCAGACTGTTTGATTTCGCTCATTTAACAGTGTGGGCAGTGCCATGGGGACATGTACACGTCCATAAAACCAAAGTAGTAGAAAAAACATTTATCAAGGAGAGGGTCTTTTCATGCAAGTTCCATGTTCACAATTGAAGGAACACTAATCATTAAAATTAAATGCTTTTGAAATGCAAAAAAATGCATGTGCCTTTACAAAACAGAACAGTAAAGTCCTCTGAAAATGACATTTTTTAAAAAAAGTATACCAAAAAAACCCCACAAGGTTCAGAATGTAAAAAAAAAATACCCTTAGCAATGCATTAAGTCTGGGTGGGCAGGAAACGGAGGGCAGCCAGTGTGCACCAACTCACTTACCATATAAAAGAATATGAGGGTTTGCAGGAGGGAATTATCGCAATCTGGAAGCCAATTTTAGAATAGAGGGGAGGGGTGATGTGCAATTCACACTTGCCTATAAAAAAAGTACAAGGAACATAAGTACCCCTTATGAAGCTGTTCCAATTAAAAGAAACAGACACATTAAAAAAGTCATTTAATTGAGAGAAAAAAATAAGAATGAATAATGTTATCCATGGAAAATGACAATGTCTGTCGATGTAAGAAAGCACATCTTCATGACATTCTGGTGCACTCTAATTTTTCAACAATACATCACTGATAACTGACACATTCCTACAGAAATCTGAACACACGGCCCACAGAGAAATGTTATTTTATTTGGCATTTTTCCACTGTTATACATCAATCTGGTTATTATCCTACTAATTTGATTAAATAGAGACTCATTTTAACACAGATGTCTTGAGAGATGAAATAGAGTTGCTAATGACTTGCAAGACCAATCATGTGGTCGGAAAGTTATCTGACAAATTCTAAACCAATGCCAGCGCATGATTTACTCAGCCAATGAGAGGACAAAGCATTTTTAAAGCGCATTAGCCATCATTCTTTGCAGCAACCAATGAGAATCATCTGTCATGGTAAAAAATGTACTAATGTTTGGCACATAATATTGTGCAATTGGTGCAAAATTATGTTTAATATTAATAAGCGTTTTATGGGCATCTTCCTATCCAGTAGAAAATGTAGTAAAGCAACAGATAGCGCGTAAGTAAAAGAAACATGAAAGAAGCAAGGCTAGTATGTAACACTGACACTGTACTATTAACAGCTTTGCATACAATAATGTTAATAATACGCAACAGAATAGGGGACAGGTCCTTGCCACATTACCTAATATATGGTAAGAGATTTCTACCAGGTGGAGTAAGCAGGCTGTTGGGTTCTTTCAAGTCAACAGAAGTCAGATGTTTAATGGTTGTTGTCACCTCCTCCCAAAAGAACCTCAGTCTGCAGTGAGCCCCCTTCTTACTGTATTGGGACCCCACAGGGTGGCAAAAACAAGAGATATGTCAAAGCAGTGAGAGAACTACCAGGGTTGCAAAGGTTTCACTTGTGACCAGGCCCTGGTATTCTGCCACTGTGGGGTTCTCCAGCCTCCTCTTGCTGTCCTGCCCCTGCTATTGACAGCGCTGGTCTGGCATCTGTCTCCACGGCAGCCTATTAGGACCCAGTGCTGGTGGCATTATGGGTGCATGGGTACATGGAGGGAAAGGCTGGCACTATTGGTTGTAGAGAGCAGTAATGCTGTATAAACTTCTCTGTTGACATGCCGAATGGGATGTGATCCAGGTGATGCACCCAGTCAGATTTAATAAACAAACACAGTATTTATTATAATCATCTATATCTATATCTCTATATATATAGCATCTCTCTCTCTCTCTCTCTCTCTCTCTCTCTGTATATATATATATATATATATATATATATATATATATATATATATATATATATATACACACACACACACACACACACAGTTGTGCTCATAAGTTAACATACCCTGGCAGAATTTATGATTTCTTGGCCATTTTTTAGAGAATATCAATGATAAACACAAAATCATTTTTCACTTATGGTTAGTGATTGGCTGAAGCCATTTATTATCAATCAACTGTGTTTACTCTTTCTAAATCATAACGGCAACAGAAACTACCCAAATGACCCTGATCAAAAGTTTACATACCCTGGTGATTTTTGGCCAGATAACATGCACACAAGTTGACACAAAGGGTTTTAATGGCTATTAAAGGTAACCATCCTCACCTGTGATCTGTTTGCTTGTAGTGTGTGTGTGTGTGTGTGTGTGTGTGTGTGTGTGTGTGTGTGTGTGCGTATAAAGGTCAGTGAGTTTCTGGACTCCTGACAGACCCCTGCATCTTTCATCCAGTGCTGCACTGATGTTTCTGGATTCTGAGTCATGGGGAAAACAAAAACATTGTCAAAGGATCTGCGGGAAAAGGTAGTTGAATTGTATAAAACAGGAAAGGGATATAAAAAGATATTCAAGGAATTGAGAACGCCAATCGGTGTTCAAATGCTTATCAAGAAGTGGAAAATGAAACCAAACCACGGTCAGGTAGACCAACTAAAATTTCAGTCACAACTACCAGGAAAATTGTTCGGGATGCAAAGAAAAACCGACAAATAACTTCAGATGAAATACCAGACTCTCTGAAAATGTGGTGTGGCTCTTTTAAGATGCACGATAAGGAGGCACTTGAAGAAAGATGGGCTGCATGGTCAAGTCTCCAGGAAAAAGCCATTACCACAAAGTAGGAAGGATGTATAAAAAATGTGTATCATCACACGGAGTGGTGCCGTGGATACACTAAAGGTAGTACCGTGCCGCGTCCTATCAATTACATATACCAAAAACAGGGGGAGAAGGGACTTATGGACTTTTTAGGCACCACAAAATAATAGATAAAAATTCCTTATTTTATTTGATATCAAAAAACACACATAACAAAACAAAAATAGTATAGTTTAAAACACAACATGTGTCTGTACTTGAATCATTGCTATACAACACCGTCTACAGTATGAAAATCTTCGGGCATTAGGAGAAATAGCTTCCCATGTAGGTCAGTCCGGAGAAGTGGCTATATAGCAGTTCCAAAGTCAGTTCATATGTTGAGATTAATCGATGCTCGACATGTTTCGCGTATGGACTACGCTTCCTCAAGAGCAGTAGCAGTATATGATGTAGCTATCAAGGCATATAACATTACAATTAATTATTAGTACATATACATAAAAAGCAGGCGTCTACAGGGGCGCCACATATCTAGTACCACAAAGAACAATTGTGTGCTTGCTCATAACGGAGTGGTGGTGGGCGCCAACGTCCCAGCGATACTGAAGGACTGCTATGGGGGCGTGCACAACATAGTTATAGGTGGTATATACAGTGTGTTAAAATTTGTAACCCCGGTCAGGTATTTAAGAGAAAGAGAAGGACGAAAGGGAAGGGGAAGGGGGGGAAAAAGGAAGAAAAAAAAAAAAAAAAGAAAGAGAAAAAAGGGGGGGGGGAAAAGAGGGGGCGGGGGAGGGAAAAGGGGGGATAGAGGAGGAAGAAGAAGGGGGAAAGGGGAAAGGAGGGAGAGGAGGGGGGAGGTGAGGGGTGGGGTAGGGGGGAAGGGAGAAGGGGGGGGAAAAGAGGGGAGGGGGAAGGAAGGGGGTGAAAAAAGGAGGAAAGGTAGGAGGAGGGGAAAATGGGGGAAGGGGAGGGGGGGAGAGGGGAGGGGGGGGGGAATGGGAGGCGAGGGAAGGGGAAAAAGGGGAAGGAAGAGGAAAGGAATGAGGGGGTATATATACATTGGTAGCCCCCTGGTAGCACAGACAAGTAATAAAGGTAAATTATGAGAAAGATACTTACATTTAAAACCAATATGAAACATTAAAGGGGGGTATTGGTCCGCTAGCAAAGAAAGGCCAGGTGACTTGACCATATAATAGAGCTTTACGTCTCCGAGTCAGTATGTTTACTATTTTCGTATATATATATATGGGCCTGTTTCTGAAGTAGAGAAGGTAATGCACTTTTAAAAAAGAAAAGAAAGATTTTTTTATATATATATATATATTATATGTCAGACATAAGTATTTATATATCTATATATGTACTAAAAGTAACCTATTTCCTTGCTGTGGTCTGAGACACTCACCACTATTAGTCTTACAAGTCGGGGATTGTAGTCTATGTGCCTCTGAGGTTCACCCTGGAGTACAAGCAGGCATAGAACGCAGTGTCATTGTTATAATACCCAGTATAAACTTAGGTATAAACCCTAAAAGTATAAATGGAGCCAGGAGCATAAGGAAGAAAAAGATACAGAGAGGGAAGAGAAAGGGAGAGAGTGGAGCCTCAGTTAATAATATAGAACCACCATCCAGCAATATATGCCATAATCCAGTTCATGCCGTGGTCAAACAAAGTACCTGAATATAGAGACGGGGAAGCCTGTAGTATGTATAGTCCTCCTGATCCTGGAGCGGAACGCACACTGAATCAGGACGCTGTCCTATTTGTGTGCCCGTCCCGTCCGTTGACGTCCAATCGGCGGCCGCCGACGTGACGTCATCCGGACCGGCCAAGGGCTCTCCGTGCGCATGCGCCCCCACCAGCCGGAAGGGCCGTCAATCCGAACGGCGCCTCCAGCAAGAGGGCGGCGCACGCCCACCGCGAGCTGCATCCGCCGGCTAGAATAGCCAGCCGATGCGCGCGCCGCATCGGAGGGGACCAATGCGGCGCTGGGCGGCCGCATAGCAGTCAAGAATGCACCACCAGGTGGCGCCAACGCACACCCCCATCCGTAGAGCTAAGCACACAAAGAAAGATTATACACATGTACCTAAAAAAAGAGAGGATTATTCAAAACATATATTGAGTTACAATGGAGCAATACAGAAATTTCTATTATTGCATATGAATACCTCCATATTTATATTTGATAT
The DNA here is from genome assembly GCF_042186555.1 of Aquarana catesbeiana. Taxonomy (NCBI): domain Eukaryota; kingdom Metazoa; phylum Chordata; class Amphibia; order Anura; family Ranidae; genus Aquarana; species Aquarana catesbeiana. The sequence goes on along the minus strand of NC_133329.1, from coordinate 242,255,752 downwards.
ATCTGCTCTGTAAAGAACTATATATGTACCTTCACAATGACCTCTATATCTCTAAGATGGATTTTGGGCCCGTATAGGTCTATTCGGATTAGCCAAAGGGGGCATATGCTTCCAAAAAAAGGGGGGCAATCCAATGGAAGTTACAAAAAGGGTTTATAAGACTGTGATTCATTAATGCCAGGGGCCCGAGTCGCATTTAAACGCTCTATCCACAAGGTTTCCTGCCTTAAAATTTGTTTGTCCCAGTCGCCACCACGAGGGCTTCTGGGAATAACCGCAAGGGCAAAAAAGGAGACCACCGAGGTGTCAAATTTATGGTAGAGGTCCAAGTGTCTACTAACAGATGTGATCATTTTTCCTCCTCCAGAGTAATACACATGATCTTTGATACGTGAACGGAAATGTCGGATAGTTTTTCCGACGTAGAAGGCTTGGCACTCACATGTCATGAGATAAACTAGGCCCTGAGTTTCGCAATTGGCATGAAAGTGAGGAATAAATGTTTCTCCATTGGGGAGTTGGAATCTGGTCCCTGTGTGGATCCAGGGGCAGAATGAACATCTGCCACACATGGTCATTCCTGTCAGGTGGAACTGTGCTGTAGAGTCATTACTGAAATGACTGGACGTGAGTTTGTCCCTAAGGGATCTGCTTCTTCGAAAAGTAATGGTAGGGGTGGGGGTTGTGTATTTGGCCAGGATCGGGTCTTCGTGTAATAGCGACCAATGTTTAAATAGAATATTCCGTATTTCCGCATGTTGTTGGGAGTATTTTGTGATGTATCTAACCATCGTGTTTGCTTTTGGAGCTTTTTGTTGATACAGTAAAGTGTTACGAGACTGACGCAGTACCCTATTGTATGCACGACGGAGTAATGATTTGCTATATCCCCTTGCTTTTAGACGCTCACGAAGTGCTTTAGCTTGTAGTTTAAAGTCCTCTGTAAAGGTGCAATTTCTCCGGAGTCTGAGGTACTGGGCATATGGTATGCTGCGTATAAGAGTATATGGATGAGCGCTTTCCGCATGTAGCAGAGTATTCCCTGCTGTCTCTTTGCGGAACAGAGAGGTGGCCAATTTACCATCATTATCTTTACAAATTGTGAGGTCAAGGAAGGTAATGGTTGAATGGTGACTGCATACTGTAAATTTCAAATTGAACGAGTTGCAGTTAAGTTTATTTACCAGAATGTTCAGATTTTCCATAGACCCTGACCAAACAATAAAGATGTCATCAATAAAGCGCATCCAACACATCACCTGACTGGTCAAGTGTGATATGCTGTCATCTGAAAAAATTGAGCGTTCCCACCCCCCCAGGTACAGGTTGGCATAAGTGGGCGCACAACAAGTGCCCATAGCCACACCCTGTACCTGGAGGAAGTGGGATCCGTCAAACGTAAAACAATTGTGCGTCAAAATGAAATGTAACAACTTCAGGATGAATTCGCAATACTCCCAACGGTGATGCGTTTGCTCACGAAGGAAGGTACGTGCTATCCCGACGCCCTGCTCGTGAGGGATGCTCGAGTAAAGGGCCTCGACATCTAGGGTCACGAGCAGGGCATCAGGAGGCACGACCATCCCCTCAATTTGTTTTAATAGGTCCATTGTGTCTCTAATATATGAGGGTAAGGCCAGTACATGTGGTAAAAGAATTGAGTCCACTAATCGGCTGGCGTTTTCTGTTAGAGACCCTATACCTGACACTATTGGTCTACCCGGAGGTGTAGTCTGATTTTTGTGTACTTTGGGGAGTGCATAGAATGTGGCCATCCTAGGATGGCGCACATTCAAGAAATTATAGAGGTCCTGGTCAATGAGGCCCTCCTGATGGGCAGAGGCGATGACGTCCAGAAATTCTGCTTTATATTGATCGATTACTCTCAACTCAATTTGTTTGTACCAGGTCTTATTACATAAAATGTTCATGGCCATCTGTTTGTAATCAGCTTTGGTCATGAGAACAATGTTACCGCCTTTGTCGGCGGGTTTTATCACCAAATCAGGGTGATTTTGTAATTGCTTGATTGCTAATGTTTGAGCTTTAGTTAAATTTTTGTGTTTAGATGTTACAATCATATTCTTGACGTCATTGACCGTGCCCATCAGGAAGGCCCAAATACTGGGATTGGTCATCAGGTCAGGGAAACGTTGGGATTTCGGCCTGAATCGATTGGCTGGAGGGATCTCTGTGAATGTAGAGTTGGAAGTCACAGAGGTCTCTTCATGGTTTGTTGGGTCACTTTCGTCTAGCAGTAACATTAAATCTCGGAGGGCTCTAAAGTCCTCCATCGTAAAGTGTTTGACTTGTTCGGAAATCTGTTTGTCCTGTATGGATCGTACCCGATCTTTATCGAATAGGAATTTGTATGTAAGATTCCGGGAGAATAAGTATAGATCCTTAATGGTTTCGTATTTGTCTATTTCAGCAGATGGACAGAAGCTTAAACCAAGCTGGAGAACTTCTACTTGCTGAGTGTTCAAAGAGTAGGGGGTTAGATTACAGATATTCAAGTTGGTATTTACGTGAGTGGCAGTTTGTACTCTGACACCTGAAAATTTTGTGAGGGATTCCTCATTTGTGAAATATGTGGGTCTAATGTGCTCTGTCTGAGTTGTGTGTTTGGTATATTGTTACCAAAAGTGTTTGAAGGTGTGGATAGTGTGTTTTCCATAGTAGTGGTCCCCTGTGTAGGGGGTCTGCCCATGTCACTGATCATGGAAGATGAAGTCGCAGTTGTCGACAAATTATGTGATTGTGGTTGTGAGTTTAGAAGCTGGATCGCCTGTAGGGCCGTAGCTCCCAGGTATTTACCAGATGGGTGTGTATTCGTGTCAGTGTTCAGAGAGGTGTCTAATGAAGGTTTTTTGTGGGCAGAAGAGTTATCATACGGAGGACGTCTTTTGAAATAAGGAGTGAAAGACCCACCACCAAGATCCCGCTTACGTGCTCCTAGATGTGAGTGATGAGTCGTAGGGTTGGTTTTCTTGGAAGAAGGCTGTGAAGAAAAAAGAGAGGAATCAGATTCAGTATCATCATCTGTTGTATATAATGTATTATCTTGATGTTTCACAGTGCGGTTTCTGGTTCTAGACCCTCTTTTTTGTGCAGATAACTGCCAGTGATATGCGAAACCATCCATGAAGGCTAATCTATCTTTGGAAAGTTTGTTTTGTTTTTTATAAATGATATCTTTAGTGATTTTGGTGACAAAATCTTTAATATCCTGCCAGCGTTTGATGTATGACGCATGTGTTTTTATGCTTTCATTGAAGGATTGTAATGTTACAATTTCTTGGTCAAGTGTGACCAATTCGGATTGATAATGAGAGATGAGTATTTTCATTAAATTAATACTGCATGTGGTAAGTATTCCTTCCCATGCTACCCTAAACTCAGGAGTTGTGGTCTGAAATGAGGGATATACTTGTACTCTTAGTCCCAATGGACTGATGTTTTCCCTGACATACTTATTGAGAAACTCTATATGCCAGTATAAATTGGCCTTCTTTTTTAGAAGGCGTTTCATTTTAGCCATAAACTGGTTAATCCCAATTTCTTGTTCCGTATCGACATTGCAGTTGGTCTGGATCTCCGACATATAGCCCGTCCATGCCGTACCTACAAAGTCCATGAGTCAGCTCTCCTTAGATATAAGGTCTGATCAACTAAGGAGGAAAACAAGATTGCAAATATAAATTAATGGAGGTAGGTAAAAAATTATTTACTAGTAAAAATACAAAAATCTATGGTACAAGCCACTGATTGGTTCCCAATTATGGTCACCAAAAGGGAGCCCGGGTGCTTCCACCCAAATTCACTTAGGAAGGATGTATAAAAAATGTGTATCATCACACGGAGTGGTGCCGTGGATACACTAAAGGTAGTACCGTGCCGCGTCCTATCAATTACATATGCCAAAAACAGGGGGAGAAGGGACTTATGGACTTTTTAGGCACCACAAAATAATAGATAAAAATTCCTTATTTTATTTGATATCAAAAAACACACATAACAAAACAAAAATAGTATAGTTTAAAACACAACATGTGTCTGTACTTGAATCATTGCTATACAACACCGTCTACAGTATGAAAATCTTCGGGCATTAGGAGAAATAGCTTCCCATGTAGGTCAGTCTGGAGAAGTGGCTATATAGCAGTTCCAAAGTCAGTTCATATGTTGAGATTAATCGATGCTCGACATGTTTCGCGTATGGACTACGCTTCCTCAAGAGCAGTAGCAGTATATGATGTAGCTATCAAGGTATATAACATTACAATTAATTATTAGTACATATACATAAAAAGCAGGCGTCTACAGGGGCGCCACATATCTAGTACCACAAAGAACAATTGTGTGCTTGCTCATAACGGAGTGGTGGTGGGCGCCAACGTCCCAGCGATACTGAAGGACTGCTATGGGGGCGTGCACAACATAGTTATAGGTGGTATATACAGTGTGTTAAAATTTGTAACCCCGGTCAGGTATTTAAGAGAAAGAGAAGGACGAAAGGGAAGGGGAAGGGGGGGGAAAAAGGAAGAAAAAAAAAAAAAGAAAGAGAAAAAAGGGGGGGGGGAAAGAGGGGGCGGGGGAGGGAAAAGGGGGGATAGAGGAGGAAGAAGAAGGGGGAAAGGGGAAAGGAGGGAGAGGAGGGGGGAGGTGAGGGGTGGGGTAGGGGGGAAGGGAGAAGGGGGGGGAAAAGAGGGGAGGGGGAAGGAAGGGGGTGAAAAAAGGAGGAAAGGTAGGAGGAGGGGAAAATGGGGGAAGGGGAGGGGGGGAGAGGGGAGGGGGGGGGGGAATGGGAGGCGAGGGAAGGGGAAAAAGGGGAAGGAAGAGGAAAGGAATGAGGGGGTATATATACATTGGTAGCCCCCTGGTAGCACAGACAAGTAATAAAGGTAAATTATGAGAAAGATACTTACATTTAAAACCAATATGAAACATTAAAGGGGGGTATTGGTCCGCTAGCAAAGAAAGGCCAGGTGACTTGACCATATAATAGAGCTTTACGTCTCCGAGTCAGTATGTTTACTATTTTCGTATATATATATATGGGCCTGTTTCTGAAGTAGAGAAGGTAATGCACTTTTAAAAAAGAAAAGAAAGATTTTTTTATATATATATATATTATATGTCAGACATAAGTATTTATATATCTATATATGTACTAAAAGTAACCTATTTCCTTGCTGTGGTCTGAGACACTCACCACTATTAGTCTTACAAGTCGGGGATTGTAGTCTATGTGCCTCTGAGGTTCACCCTGGAGTACAAGCAGGCATAGAACGCAGTGTCATTGTTATAATACCCAGTATAAACTTAGGTATAAACCCTAAAAGTATAAATGGAGCCAGGAGCATAAGGAAGAAAAAGATACAGAGAGGGAAGAGAAAGGGAGAGAGTGGAGCCTCAGTTAATAATATAGAACCACCATCCAGCAATATATGCCATAATCCAGTTCATGCCGTGGTCAAACAAAGTACCTGAATATAGAGACGGGGAAGCCTGTAGTATGTATAGTCCTCCTGATCCTGGAGCGGAACGCACACTGAATCAGGACGCTGTCCTATTTGTGTGCCCGTCCCGTCCGTCGACGTCCAATCGGCGGCCGCCGACGTGACGTCATCCGGACCGGCCAAGGGCTCTCCGTGCGCAATAGTGTCAGGTATAGGGTCTCTAACAGAAAACGCCAGCCGATTAGTGGACTCAATTCTTTTACCACATGTACTGGCCTTACCCTCATATATTAGAGACACAATGGACCTATTAAAACAAATTGAGGGGATGGTCGTGCCTCCTGATGCCCTGCTCGTGACCCTAGATGTCGAGGCCCTTTACTCGAGCATCCCTCACGAGCAGGGCGTCGGGATAGCACGTACCTTCCTTCGTGAGCAAATGCATCACCGTTGGGAGTATTGCGAATTCATCCTGAAGTTGTTACATTTCATTTTGACGCACAATTGTTTTACGTTTGACGGATCCCACTTCCTCCAGGTACAGGGTGTGGCTATGGGCACTTGTTGTGCGCCCACTTATGCCAACCTGTACCTGGGGGGGTGGGAACGCTCAATTTTTTCAGATGACAGCATATCACACTTGACCAGTCAGGTGATGTGTTGGATGCGCTTTATTGATGACATCTTTATTGTTTGGTCAGGGTCTATGGAAAATCTGAACATTCTGGTAAATAAACTTAACTGCAACTCGTTCAATTTGAAATTTACAGTATGCAGTCACCATTCAACCATTACCTTCCTTGACCTCACAATTTGTAAAGATAATGATGGTAAATTGGCCACCTCTCTGTTCCGCAAAGAGACAGCAGGGAATACTCTGCTACATGCGGAAAGCGCTCATCCATATACTCTTATACGCAGCATACCATATGCCCAGTACCTCAGACTCCGGAGAAATTGCACCTTTACAGAGGACTTTAAACTACAAGCTAAAGCACTTCGTGAGCGTCTAAAAGCAAGGGGATATAGCAAATCATTACTCCGTCGTGCATACAATAGGGTACTGCGTCAGTCTCGTAACACTTTACTGTATCAACAAAAAGCTCCAAAAGCAAACACGATGGTTAGATACATCACAAAATACTCCCAACAACATGCGGAAATACGGAATATTCTATTTAAACATTGGTCGCTATTACGCGAAGACCCGATCCTGGCCAAATACACAACCCCCACCCCTACCATTACTTTTCGAAGAAGCAGATCCCTTAGGGACAAACTCACGTCCAGTCATTTCAGTAATGACTCTACAGCACAGTTCCACCTGACAGGAATGACCATGTGTGGCAGATGTTCATTCTGCCCCTGGATCCACACAGGGACCAGATTCCAACTCCCCAATGGAGAAACATTTATTCCTCACTTTCATGCCAATTGCGAAACTCAGGGCCTAGTTTATCTCATGACATGTGAGTGCCAAGCCTTCTACGTCGGAAAAACTATCCGACATTTCCGTTCACGTATCAAAGATCATGTGTATTACTCTGGAGGAGGAAAAATGATCACATCTGTTAGTAGACACTTGGACCTCTACCATAAATTTGACACCTCGGTGGTCTCCTTTTTTGCCCTTGCGGTTATTCCCAGAAGCCCTCGTGGTGGCGACTGGGACAAACAAATTTTAAGGCAGGAAACCTTGTGGATAGAGCGTTTAAATGCGACTCGGGCCCCTGGCATTAATGAATCACAGTCTTATAAACCCTTTTTGTAACTTCCATTGGATTGCCCCCCTTTTTTTGGAAGCATATGCCCCCTTTGGCTAATCCGAATAGACCTATACGGGCCCAAAATCCATCTTAGAGATATAGAGGTCATTGTGAAGGTACATATATAGTTCTTTACAGAGCAGATATATCAAATATAAATATGGAGGTATTCATATGCAATAATAGAAATTTCTGTATTGCTCCATTGTAACTCAATATATGTTTTGAATAATCCTCTCTTTTTTTAGGTACATGTGTATAATCTTTCTTTGTGTGCTTAGCTCTACGGATGGGGGTGTGCGTTGGCGCCACCTGGTGGTGCATTCTTGACTGCTATGCGGCCGCCCAGCGCCGCATTGGTCCCCTCCGATGCGGCGCGCGCATCGGCTGGCTATTCTAGCCGGCGGATGCAGCTCGCGGTGGGCGTGCGCCGCCCTCTTGCTGGAGGCGCCGTTCGGATTGACGGCCCTTCCGGCTGGTGGGGGCGCATGCGCACGGAGAGCCCTTGGCCGGTCCGGATGACGTCACGTCGGCGGCCGCCGATTGGACGTCGACGGACGGGACGGGCACACAAATAGGACAGCGTCCTGATTCAGTGTGCGTTCCGCTCCAGGATCAGGAGGACTATACATACTACAGGCTTCCCCGTCTCTATATTCAGGTACTTTGTTTGACCACGGCATGAACTGGATTATGGCATATATTGCTGGATGGTGGTTCTATATTATTAACTGAGGCTCCACTCTCTCCCTTTCTCTTCCCTCTCTGTATCTTTTTCTTCCTTATGCTCCTGGCTCCATTTATACTTTTAGGGTTTATACCTAAGTTTATACTGGGTATTATAACAATGACACTGCGTTCTATGCCTGCTTGTACTCCAGGGTGAACCTCAGAGGCACATAGACTACAATCCCCGACTTGTAAGACTAATAGTGGTGAGTGTCTCAGACCACAGCAAGGAAATAGGTTACTTTTAGTACATATATAGATATATAAATACTTATGTCTGACATATAATATATATATATATATAAAAAAATCTTTCTTTTCTTTTTTAAAAGTGCATTACCTTCTCTACTTCAGAAACAGGCCCATATATATATATACGAAAATAGTAAACATACTGACTCGGAGACGTAAAGCTCTATTATATGGTCAAGTCACCTGGCCTTTCTTTGCTAGCGGACCAATACCCCCCTTTAATGTTTCATATTGGTTTTAAATGTAAGTATCTTTCTCATAATTTACCTTTATTACTTGTCTGTGCTACCAGGGGGCTACCAATGTATATATACCCCCTCATTCCTTTCCTCTTCCTTCCCCTTTTTCCCCTTCCCTCGCCTCCCATTTCCCCCCCCCTCCCCTCTCCCCCCCTCCCCTTCCCCCATTTTCCCCTCCTCCTACCTTTCCTCCTTTTTTCACCCCCTTCCTTCCCCCTCCCCTCTTTTCCCCCCCCTTCTCCCTTCCCCCCTACCCCACCCCTCACCTCCCCCCTCCTCTCCCTCCTTTCCCCTTTCCCCCTTCTTCTTCCTCCTCTATCCCCCCTTTTCCCTCCCCCGCCCCCTCTTCCCCCCCCCCCTTTTTTCTCTTTCTTTTTTTTTTTTTTTCTTCCTTTTTCCCCCCCCTTCCCCTTCCCTTTCGTCCTTCTCTTTCTCTTAAATACCTGACCGGGGTTACAAATTTTAACACACTGTATATACCACCTATAACTATGTTGTGCACGCCCCCATAGCAGTCCTTCAGTATCGCTGGGACGTTGGCGCCCACCACCACTCCGTTATGAGCAAGCACACAATTGTTCTTTGTGGTACTAGATATGTGGCGCCCCTGTAGACGCCTGCTTTTTATGTATATGTACTAATAATTAATTGTAATGTTATATACCTTGATAGCTACATCATATACTGCTACTGCTCTTGAGGAAGCGTAGTCCATACGCGAAACATGTCGAGCATCGATTAATCTCAACATATGAACTGACTTTGGAACTGCTATATAGCCACTTCTCCGGACTGACCTACATGGGAAGCTATTTCTCCTAATGCCCGAAGATTTTCATACTGTAGACGGTGTTGTATAGCAATGATTCAAGTACAGACACATGTTGTGTTTTAAACTATACTATTTTTGTTTTGTTATGTGTGTTTTTTGATATCAAATAAAATAAGGAATTTTTATCTATTATTTTGTGGTGCCTAAAAAGTCCATAAGTCCCTTCTCCCCCTGTTTTTGGTATATGTAATTGATAGGACGCGGCACGGTACTACCTTTAGTGTATCCACGGCACCACTCCGTGTGATGATACACATTTTTTATACATCCTTCCTAAGTGAATTTGGGTGGAAGCACCCGGGCTCCCTTTTGGTGACCATAATTGGGAACCAATCAGTGGCTTGTACCATAGATTTTTGTATTTTTACTAGTAAATAATTTTTTACCTACCTCCATTAATTTATATTTGCAATCTTGTTTTCCTCCTTAGTTGATCAGACCTTATATCTAAGGAGAGCTGACTCATGGACTTTGTAGGTACGGCATGGACGGGCTATATGTCGGAGATCCAGACCAACTGCAATGTCGATACGGAACAAGAAATTGGGATTAACCAGTTTATGGCTAAAATGAAACGCCTTCTAAAAAAGAAGGCCAATTTATACTGGCATATAGAGTTTCTCAATAAGTATGTCAGGGAAAACATCAGTCCATTGGGACTAAGAGTACAAGTATATCCCTCATTTCAGACCACAACTCCTGAGTTTAGGGTAGCATGGGAAGGAATACTTACCACATGCAGTATTAATTTAATGAAAATACTCATCTCTCATTATCAATCCGAATTGGTCACACTTGACCAAGAAATTGTAACATTACAATCCTCCAATGAAAGCATAAAAACACATGCGTCATACATCAAACGCTGGCAGGATATTAAAGATTTTGTCACCAAAATCACTAAAGATATCATTTATAAAAAACAAAACAAACTTTCCAAAGATAGATTAGCCTTCATGGATGGTTTCGCATATCACTGGCAGTTATCTGCACAAAAAAGAGGGTCTAGAACCAGAAACCGCACTGTGAAACATCAAGATAATACATTATATACAACAGATGATGATACTGAATCTGATTCCTCTCTTTTTTCTTCACAGCCTTCTTCCAAGAAAACCAACCCTACGACTCATCACTCACATCTAGGAGCACGTAAGCGGGATCTTGGTGGTGGGTCTTTCACTCCTTATTTCAAAAGACGTCCTCCGTATGATAACTCTTCTGCCCACAAAAAACCTTCATTAGACACCTCTCTGAACACTGACACGAATACACACCCATCTGGTAAATACCTGGGAGCTACGGCCCTACAGGCGATCCAGCTTCTAAACTCACAACCACAATCACATAATTTGTCGACAACTGCGACTTCATCTTCCATGATCAGTGACATGGGCAGACCCCCTACACAGGGGACCACTACTATGGAAAACACACTATCCACACCTTCAAACACTTTTGGTAACAATATACCAAACACACAACTCAGACAGAGCACATTAGACCCACATATTTCACAAATGAGGAATCCCTCACAAAATTTTCAGGTGTCAGAGTACAAACTGCCACTCACGTAAATACCAACTTGAATATCTGTAATCTAACCCCCTACTCTTTGAACACTCAGCAAGTAGAAGTTCTCCAGCTTGGTTTAAGCTTCTGTCCATCTGCTGAAATAGACAAATACGAAACCATTAAGGATCTATACTTATTCTCCCGGAATCTTACATACAAATTCCTATTCGATAAAGATCGGGTACGATCCATACAGGACAAACAGATTTCCGAACAAGTCAAACACTTTACGATGGAGGACTTTAGAGCCCTCCGAGATTTAATGTTACTGCTAGACGAAAGTGACCCAACAAACCATGAAGAGACCTCTGTGACTTCCAACTCTACATTCACAGAGATCCCTCCAGCCAATCGATTCAGGCCGAAATCCCAACGTTTCCCTGACCTGATGACCAATCCCAGTATTTGGGCCTTCCTGATGGGCACGGTCAATGACGTCAAGAATATGATTGTAACATCTAAACACAAAAATTTAACTAAAGCTCAAACATTAGCAATCAAGCAATTACAAAATCACCCTGATTTGGTGATAAAACCCGCCGACAAAGGCGGTAACATTGTTCTCATGACCAAAGCTGATTACAAACAGATGGCCATGAACATTTTATGTAATAAGACCTGGTACAAACAAATTGAGTTGAGAGTAATCGATCAATATAAAGCAGAATTTCTGGACGTCATCGCCTCTGCCCATCAGGAGGGCCTCATTGACCAGGACCTCTATAATTTCTTGAATGTGCGCCATCCTAGGATGGCCACATTCTATGCACTCCCCAAAGTACACAAAAATCAGACTACACCTCCGGGTAGACCAATAGTGTCAGGTATAGGGTCTCTAACAGAAAACGCCAGCCGATTAGTGGACTCAATTCTTTTACCACATGTACTGGCCTTACCCTCATATATTAGAGACACAATGGACCTATTAAAACAAATTGAGGGGATGGTCGTGCCTCCTGATGCCCTGCTCGTGACCCTAGATGTCGAGGCCCTTTACTCGAGCATCCCTCACGAGCAGGGCGTCGGGATAGCACGTACCTTCCTTCGTGAGCAAACGCATCACCGTTGGGAGTATTGCGAATTCATCCTGAAGTTGTTACATTTCATTTTGACGCACAATTGTTTTACGTTTGACGGATCCCACTTCCTCCAGGTACAGGGTGTGGCTATGGGCACTTGTTGTGCGCCCACTTATGCCAACCTGTACCTGGGGGGGTGGGAACGCTCAATTTTTTCAGATGACAGCATATCACACTTGACCAGTCAGGTGATGTGTTGGATGCGCTTTATTGATGACATCTTTATTGTTTGGTCAGGGTCTATGGAAAATCTGAACATTCTGGTAAATAAACTTAACTGCAACTCGTTCAATTTGAAATTTACAGTATGCAGTCACCATTCAACCATTACCTTCCTTGACCTCACAATTTGTAAAGATAATGATGGTAAATTGGCCACCTCTCTGTTCCGCAAAGAGACAGCAGGGAATACTCTGCTACATGCGGAAAGCGCTCATCCATATACTCTTATACGCAGCATACCATATGCCCAGTACCTCAGACTCCGGAGAAATTGCACCTTTACAGAGGACTTTAAACTACAAGCTAAAGCACTTCGTGAGCGTCTAAAAGCAAGGGGATATAGCAAATCATTACTCCGTCGTGCATACAATAGGGTACTGCGTCAGTCTCGTAACACTTTACTGTATCAACAAAAAGCTCCAAAAGCAAACACGATGGTTAGATACATCACAAAATACTCCCAACAACATGCGGAAATACGGAATATTCTATTTAAACATTGGTCGCGAAGACCCGATCCTGGCCAAATACACAACCCCCACCCCTACCATTACTTTTCGAAGAAGCAGATCCCTTAGGGACAAACTCACGTCCAGTCATTTCAGTAATGACTCTACAGCACAGTTCCACCTGACAGGAATGACCATGTGTGGCAGATGTTCATTCTGCCCCTGGATCCACACAGGGACCAGATTCCAACTCCCCAATGGAGAAACATTTATTCCTCACTTTCATGCCAATTGCGAAACTCAGGGCCTAGTTTATCTCATGACATGTGAGTGCCAAGCCTTCTACGTCGGAAAAACTATCCGACATTTCCGTTCACGTATCAAAGATCATGTGTATTACTCTGGAGGAGGAAAAATGATCACATCTGTTAGTAGACACTTGGACCTCTACCATAAATTTGACACCTCGGTGGTCTCCTTTTTTGCCCTTGCGGTTATTCCCAGAAGCCCTCGTGGTGGCGACTGGGACAAACAAATTTTAAGGCAGGAAACCTTGTGGATAGAGCGTTTAAATGCGACTCGGGCCCCTGGCATTAATGAATCACAGTCTTATAAACCCTTTTTGTAACTTCCATTGGATTGCCCCCCTTTTTTTGGAAGCATATGCCCCCTTTGGCTAATCCGAATAGACCTATACGGGCCCAAAATCCATCTTAGAGATATAGAGGTCATTGTGAAGGTACATATATAGTTCTTTACAGAGCAGATATATCAAATATAAATATGGAGGTATTCATATGCAATAATAGAAATTTCTGTATTGCTCCATTGTAACTCAATATATGTTTTGAATAATCCTCTCTTTTTTTAGGTACATGTGTATAATCTTTCTTTGTGTGCTTAGCTCTACGGATGGGGGTGTGCGTTGGCGCCACCTGGTGGTGCATTCTTGACTGCTATGCGGCCGCCCAGCGCCGCATTGGTCCCCTCCGATGCGGCGCGCGCATCGGCTGGCTATTCTAGCCGGCGGATGCAGCTCGCGGTGGGCGTGCGCCGCCCTCTTGCTGGAGGCGCCGTTCGGATTGACGGCCCTTCCGGCTGGTGGGGGCACATGCGCACGGAGAGCCCTTGGCCGGTCCGGATGACGTCACGTCGGCGGCCGCCGATTGGACGTCGACGGACGGGACGGGCACACAAATAGGACAGCGTCCTGATTCAGTGTGCGTTCCGCTCCAGGATCAGGAGGACTATACATACTACAGGCTTCCCCGTCTCTATATTCAGGTACTTTGTTTGACCACGGCATGAACTGGATTATGGCATATATTGCTGGATGGTGGTTCTATATTATTAACTGAGGCTCCACTCTCTCCCTTTCTCTTCCCTCTCTGTATCTTTTTCTTCCTTATGCTCCTGGCTCCATTTATACTTTTAGGGTTTATACCTAAGTTTATACTGGGTATTATAACAATGACACTGCGTTCTATGCCTGCTTGTACTCCAGGGTGAACCTCAGAGGCACATAGACTACAATCCCCGACTTGTAAGACTAATAGTGGTGAGTGTCTCAGACCACAGCAAGGAAATAGGTTACTTTTAGTACATATATAGATATATAAATACTTATGTCTGACATATAATATATATATATATAAAAAAATCTTTCTTTTCTTTTTTAAAAGTGCATTACCTTCTCTACTTCAGAAACAGGCCCATATATATATATACGAAAATAGTAAACATACTGACTCGGAGACGTAAAGCTCTATTATATGGTCAAGTCACCTGGCCTTTCTTTGCTAGCGGACCAATACCCCCCTTTAATGTTTCATATTGATTTTAAATGTAAGTATCTTTCTCATAATTTACCTTTATTACTTGTCTGTGCTACCAGGGGGCTACCAATGTATATATACCCCCTCATTCCTTTCCTCTTCCTTCCCCTTTTTCCCCTTCCCTCGCCTCCCATTTCCCCCCCCCCCCCCTCTCCCCCCCTCCCCTTCCCCCATTTTCCCCTCCTCCTACCTTTCCTCCTTTTTTCACCCCCTTCCTTCCCCCTCCCCTCTTTTCCCCCCCCTTCTCCCTTCCCCCCTACCCCACCCCTCACCTCCCCCCTCCTCTCCCTCCTTTCCCCTTTCCCCCTTCTTCTTCCTTCTCTATCCCCCCTTTTCCCTCCCCTGCCCCCTCTTTCCCCCCCCCCCCTTTTTTCTCTTTCTTTTTTTTTTTTTTTTTTTCTTCCTTTCCCCCCCCCCCTTCCCCTTCCCTTTCGTCCTTCTCTTTCTCTTAAATACCTGACCGGGGTTACAAATTTTAACACACTGTATATACCACCTATAACTATGTTGTGCACGCCCCCATAGCAGTCCTTCAGTATCGCTGGGACGTTGGCGCCCACCACCACTCCGTTATGAGCAAGCACACAATTGTTCTTTGTGGTACTAGATATGTGGCGCCCCTGTAGACGCCTGCTTTTTATGTATATGTACTAATAATTAATTGTAATGTTATATACCTTGATAGCTACATCATATACTGCTACTGCTCTTGAGGAAGCGTAGTCCATACGCGAAACATGTCGAGCATCGATTAATCTCAACATATGAACTGACTTTGGAACTGCTATATAGCCACTTCTCCGGACTGACCTACATGGGAAGCTATTTCTCCTAATGCCCGAAGATTTTCATACTGTAGACGGTGTTGTATAGCAATGATTCAAGTACAGACACATGTTGTGTTTTAAACTATACTATTTTTGTTTTGTTATGTGTGTTTTTTTATATCAAATAAAATAAGGAATTTTTATCTATTATTTTGTGGTGCCTAAAAAGTCCATAAGTCCCTTCTCCCCCTGTTTTTGGTATATTACCACAAAGTATCCCGCTTACAATATGCCAAATAGCACAGAAACAAGCCTAAAACCTTCTGGCACAAAGTCATTTGGAGTGATGAGACCAAAATTGAGCTTTTCGGCCACAATCATAAGCTACATTTGGAGAGGACTCAACAAGGCCTATGATGAAAAGTTACACCAATCCTACTGTGAAACACAGAGGTGGATCGCTGATGTTTTGGGGGATGTGTGAGCTACAAAGGCACAGGAAATTTGGTCAAAATTGATGGCAAGATGAATGCAGTATGTTATCACAAAATACTGGAGGAACATTTGCATTCAGCAGCCAGGAAGCTGCGCATGGGACGTACTTGGACATTCCAACATGACAATGATCCAAAACACAAGGCCAAGTCAACATGTCATTAGCTACAGCAGAATAAAGTGAAGGTTCTGGAGTGGCCATCGCAGTCTCCTGACCTCAATATCATTGAGCCACTCTGAAGAGATCTCAAACGTGCAGTTCATGCAAGACAGCCTAAGAATTTACAGGAACTGGATGCTTTTTGTCAAGAGGAATGGGCAACTTTACCATCTGAGAAGATAAAGAGATCCACAAATACCACAAGGAGGAGGAGCTGTATTCCTCTCTGCTCTCCTGTCTATGAGGGAAGTGAGGGGGGTGGGTGTGCTCACTGGGCTGTGTAAGAGTGTCACAGCCTGCAGTTACCTCAGATTCAGAATTTACAGGCTGGTTCTCCTGTCCTACGGATGGGAGAAATCAGACTGTTTTTTCACTGTCACTGAGATACTGGGAGGCTTGGGACCACCCCCCCTTCCACAGTGCTGTTTGAGTCCTTCCTGCAGGTCACTCTCTCTCTCCCTGCCAATGAGGATGCAGATCAGGCAGCCGTGGCTGTGCGAGTGCTTGCATTATGCAGAGTGCCAGTGAACAGAGGGAGGGGGAGAAATCCCCTGCAGGAGTGACAGGGACGTTGGAGAATGGTGTGGCACACAATGTTGACAACCTGAGAACAGTGAGGGGAAAAGGAGCATCTGATCTGTTAGCTGAAACCTTCCTTGCCACTTTGAATTTTATCTTTTGTTTTTTGATCAACAAAACAAAGTTTTATTGAAGAGAACACAAGGCATTACATGGTACATATTACACATGCATGACATTTAAGTGCATATAAAGATAGTATCAGGAGCCTTAATTCTCTCAACAATATAAAAGTGTCGTTAACTGGAAAGACAATATTGTTATTATACAACCATGTCGATAAAACATTTCAATGGCCCAGTGTTTATTCAAAAAGAACAAGATTAAAGTAAAAATTGAAAACTAAATTATTAAACCAACCATTGACAAATTCCCAGGGATTCAAATCCGTCAATCATGAAAATCAATCACAACATCTTTCACAGCTTGTTCCACCTTATAGGACTTCTGTAGCAGCCTTATGCGTCCACTTATCCCAACAGCAGCCTATCCAGTGCCAGCTGTGGTGGTGCCACTTCTGGGGAATTTAACCAACTCTGCCATATATTGGAGAATTTCTTTGGTGACTTTCTGTGTTGATATGTGTTTTTTTCCCGGATTAGAGTATTATTGACCATTTGGATCCATTGCACCTCTCTTGGGATGCGTGCCGATAGCCACAAATGGGCAATCAGCTTCCTGGCTAAGTATAGGAGTCTTGTGAGGGCAATGTGTACCGAGGGAAGGTACAAGTCTTCATCCAGGCTACCTAGTAAACACACCAGTGGCTCCAGTTCAAGCTGAACTTGGAAAACAGTTTATTCTAGTGACAACACAGTTCCAGTACCTCACTAGTTTAGGGCAACGCCAGAGCATGTGAATGAGGTCACCCGGGTGGGCTTGGCATTTGGGGCATATTAATTGATCAAATGATTTTAATACATGTCCGTTGAGTATTTGGGCGAGGTATCTAACCCCGGCCCTTTCCAAATTCAATGGGCTGGGTACCCTGGTCAGTTCAGTGTAAAACGGTTCTGCCATATAGGGGTCTGGCGGAGATAGCTTGTCAATCCCAATGTGGTCTTGACCCTTTTCCATATTTTCATCAGTGACCGAACTGTGCGGCAGGTGGAGGGAACTCTAGGGAAACCCATCTCCATATGAGATAGGGCAGTGTAGTCTGTGTCAGGGCCCAGGAGGAGACCTCTGGAGGGGTCTGATCCCGTCCTGAGGTCCCAGCCCGTGAAATGTTGCAGCTGTGCTGCCAGATAGTACATTTGGGGATGCGGGACCGCCATGCCACCCTGATCCTTAGGTAGCTGTAGCGTGGCCAGTTTAATTCTTGCCACTCCACCTCTCCATATAAGAGCTCTGAATTGCAGATCCATGCGCCAAAACCAGTATTGTGGTATCCAGATCAGGGCATTGTGTAAAATGTATAACAGCTGTGGTGCCCAGATCATTTTTATGAGATTTACGCTACCAGTCACCGACAACTGCAATCTACTCCAACTAGCCTGCTTTTGCTGGAACTTTTGTAGTATAGGTTTTAGATTTAGGGCTATGTAGTCTTGTGTGTCCCCAGTCACCATTATTCCTAAGTATTTGAATGATGATACCACTTGTACGTGGGATACGTCCTCCGGCAAAGGTGCCGGTAACTGATCCAGTGGCAACAGAGCCGACTTATGCCAGTTTATGGAAAAGCCTGATAATTGTCCAAACTGATCAATTAAGTGCATTACTGCTCTCAGAGAACCGTTGGTATCTCCCAAGTACAGTAGGGTGTCATCCACATATAAGGAAATCTTTTCCTCCCCCTGTCCTCTGTGGAAGCTCATAATGTCAGGGGAGGCCCGAACCATAGCCGCCAGAGGTTCCAGTGCAAAAGCAAGTAGCAGGGGTGACAACGGGCATCCCTACCACGTGCCACGAAACAAAGGGAATGACACAGGGACCCTCCACCTCTCCATTTTGCAATCAAGGTCATTTCAGTACCAGTTACCACGCCATTATATTCCTTCAGTGGTAATAGTATACCTAATGTGGATTTTTATCCATTCATCTAGATCACATGTTAGTTCTTTGCACCTTTTTGCTTATCATGGCATATGATGTGGAGTGTCTCACCTCCTTTTTTTGGGAAGCTCTGCGCAATACGCCTCAGCTGCATGCGGCCCCAGCTTCCGGGACGGACACCTTTCTGTTGGCCTTGGTCACATACTCTACAAACCCTCTTTGTTCACTAGTCTCTATGGGCTTTATTGCCTCTGTTTTGCTATCACTAGTGCTATACTAGATTGAACATTCTAATTTCTCTAGATACTTGGGAGCATCCGCCCCTGATGAGTGTATAAACACGAAATGCGTCTGGCTATCTAGGATGCCGACACACATCTCCACCAGCAACCAATCAAGTTTGAACAATCATGTCCCTACCTATTGTTATCTTGACATTATATGCACTATGCCGCTTCCACCATTGTGCTATATATATGGACTCATGGGAATTGCTCACTGATCTCTATTATTGCCATGTATTTATAAGTTGACACTATGTCGCATCCTTGACGTACCATGTTAGATATATGCACTGCCATATTGTCATGAGTTTCCAAGTTGATATGATTATATGTCTCCTATGTTCATGCTGTATTTTGTACCTATGCGCAATCCTATGACCTATAGATGTATATACTTTCCATGTTAATAAACATGTGATTTCTTCCAAACACTTCTTTACCACGTCTTGTACCTCAGTTAGAGTCCCACCAATTCCCTTTTAAATTATTGTTTTGTACTAGGGATGGAGGCACACATCATGTGCACCTCATTTAAAGTCCCACCCGGGTTGCTACATAGCTCCCCCCTTCTTTGCTGCCTAATAGGGATGGAGGTATCTTGACTGAGCTGGCAGTGTTCCACTGTCGCTTAGGTGATAGTTGCAAGGCTCCATGTGGTCTTGTACCACACGTTGGGGCCCTGTTGCAATCGGTACATGTTTTTTAAGTCCATGTGCCATGCGGCACCCGACTGTCTTTGCAAACCTGGTTGAGTAGTTTGCTATTATTTTTCATTTTTTAGTTAGTATATCTTGCATTGTTTGGTACCACAGGCCTCCGTCATTGTCCTATCCCGGAAGCTGCGATGCGCTCTGTGTCCCCTCGCTTTCTCCCTCCTTTCCGCCTATTGAGGCGCACGGTTCGGGGGACTTGGACGGGACCCATGGCGCATTGATCCCAGGTGCCTCGCGCATGACGTCACTACGTGCGTCGCCAGGTGGGGTGCGGTCATCACCACTCTAGCCGCCACTCTGGGAGGGTCCAGCCCTGGCAGGAGGCGGAGCTCACCGCTTAGGCCAGAGCCCCTCCCTGCACGTGCCGAGCTGCGTGACGTCGGTAGGAGCCAGCGCGCAGCTGTACGGCGTGTACTTACCACGCCGCTCGCACACAGCCATGACTCCCATGGTGAGTTATACGTTAGATGACACAGGGACCCTCCACCTCTCCATTTTGCCATCAAGGTAATTTCAGTACCTGTTACCATGCCATTATATTCCTTCAGTGGTAATAGTATACCTAATGGGGATTTTTATCCATTTCATCTAGATCACATGTTAGTTCTTTGCACCTGTTTGCTTATCATGGCATATGATGTGGAGTGTCTCACCTCCTTCTTTTGGGAAGCTCTGCGCAATACGCCTCAGCTGCACTCGGCCCCACAATACCCCAGCTTCCGGATGGACACCTTTCTGTTGGCCTTGGTCCCATACTCTACAAACCCCCTTTGTTCACTAATCTCTATACGTAAGTACTTAGGATGGGCTTTATTGCCTCTGTTTTGCTATCACTAGTGCTATACTAGATTGAACATTCTAATTCCTCTAGATACTTGGGAGCATCCACCCCTGATGAGTGTATAAACACGAAACGCGTCAGTCTATCTAGGATGCCGACACACATCTCCACCAGCAACCAACCAAGTTTGAACAATCATGTCCCTACCTATTGTTATCTTGCCATTATATGCACTATGCCGCTTCCACCATTGTGCTATATATATGGACTCATGGGAATTGCTCATTGATCTCTATTATTGCCATGTATTTATAAGTTGACACTATGTCGCATCCTTGATGTACCATGTTAGATATATGCACTGCCATATTGTCATGAGTTTCCAAGTTGATATGATTATATGTCTCCTATGTTCATGCTGTATTTTGTACCTATGCGCAATCCTATGACCTATATATGTATATACTTTCCATGTTAATAAACATGTGATTTCTTCCAAACACTTCTTTACCACGTCTTGTACCTCAGTTAGAGTCCCACCAATTCCCTTTTAAATTATTGTTTTGTACTAGGGATGGAGGCACACATCATGTGCACCTCATTTAAAGTCCCACCCGGGTTGCTACATAGCTCCGCCCTTCTTTGCTGCCTAATAGGGATGGAGGTATCTTGACTGAGCTGGCAGTGTTCCACTGTAGCTTAGGTGATAGTTGCAAGGCTCCATGTGGTCTTGTACCACACGTTGGGGCCCTGTTGCACTCGGTACATGTTTTTTAAGTCCATGTGCCATGCGGCACCCGACTGTCTTTGCAAACCTGGTTGAGTAGTTTGCTATTATTTTTCATTTTTTAGTTAGTTTATCTTGCATTGTTTGGTACCACAGGCCTCCGTTATTGTCCTATCCCAGAAGCTGCGATGCGCTCTGTGTCCCCTCGCTTTCTCCCTCCTTTCCGCCTATTGAGGCGGATGGTTCGGGGGACTTGGATGGGACCCATGGCGCATTGATGCCAGGTGCCTCGCGCATGACGTCACTATGTGTGTCGCCACGTGGGGTGCGGTCATCACCACTCTAGCCGCCACTCTGGGAGGGTCCAGCCCTGGCAGGAGGCGGAGCTCACCGCTTAGGCCAGAGCCCCTCCCTGCACGTGCCGAGCTGCGTGACGTCGGTAGGAGCCAGCGCGCAGCTGTACGGCGTGTACTTACCACGCCGCTCGCACACAGCCATGACTCCCATGGTGAGTTATACGTTAGATGACACAGGGATCCTCCACCTCTCCATTTTGCCATCAAGGTAATTTCAGTACCTGTTACCATGCCATTATATTCCTTCAGTGGTAATAGTATACCTAATGGGGATTTTTATCCATTTCATATAGATCACATGTTAGTTCTTTGCACCTGTTTGCTTATCATGGCATATGATGTGGAGTGTCTCACCTCCTTCTTTTGGGAAGCTCTGCGCAATATGCCTCAGCTGCACGCGGCCCCACAATACCCCAGCTTCCGGGATGGACACCTTTCTGTTGGCCTTGGTCCCATACTCTACAAACCCCCTTTGTTCACTAGTCTCTATACGTAAGTGCTTAGGATGGGCTTTATTGCCTCTGTTTTGCTATCACTAGTGCTATACTAGATTGAACATTCTAATTCCTCTAGATACTTGGGAGCATCCGCCCCTGATGAGTGTATAAACACGAAACGCGTCAGTCTATCTAGGATGCCGACACACATCTCCACCAGCAACCAACCAAGTTTAAACAATCATGTCCCTACCTATTGTTATCTTGCCATTATATGTACTATGCCGCTTCCACCATTGTGCTATATATATGGACTCATGGGAATTGCTCATTGATCTCTATTATTGCCATGTATTTATAAGTTGACACTATGTCGCATCCTTGACGTACCATGTTAAATATATGCACTGCCATATTGTCATGAGTTTCCAAGTTGATATGATTATATGTCTCCTATGTTCATGCTGTATTTTGTACCTATGCGCAATCCTATGACCCATATATGTATAACTTTCTATGTTAATAAATGTGATTTCTTCCAAACACTTCTTTACCACATCTTGTACCTTAATTAAAGTCCCACCAATTCCCTTTTTAATTATAGAAACAAAGGGAAGGGATCTGAAAGGGAGTCATTTATGCTTACCCTGGCCATAGTGGCAGTATACAAAAGCTGCACACATGAAATAAAGTCATGGCCCAGACCAAAGCGTCGCAAAACCTCCCACAGATACTTCCACTCCACACCATCAAAAGCTTTGGCAGTGTCGAGAGAGAAGATGGCTCTGTTGCCCGGGTTATCCACTGGAATTTGTGCATTAAGAAACAATCTTCGGATATTCAGTGGCGTAGATCTAGCCAGAATGAAGCCAGACTGGTCAGAGTGGACCAGTCCTGCCACCACTCCTGAAAATCTGGTGGTCAGTACACATGCCAATAGTTTGACTTCTGCATTAAGCAGGGATATAGGCCTATAGGAGTTCGGTTTTAGTGGGTTCTTGCCCGGTGTTGGTAACACTATAATAATAGCCTCGTTCATAGAGGCGGGTAAGCTACCTTCCTGAAGGGTGCTGTTGAGGGTTTTAGTAGGTTAGGTAGGAGAGTATCCTCATGTTTCCCATTTGTTTCTGTGGGCAGGCCTTCAGCACCGGGGCTTTATTATTTGCCATCTGTGCTACCGCCAATGATAATTCCTCTAGCTTCAGTGGTGCATTAAGGGCAGCTAGACCCTGCTGTGACACCCGGGGGGAGAGAGAGCACTGGTCCAGAAAATGGGCCAATTCCTCTTGTGTGGGATGTACCTTAGATGTGTAAAGGTCTTTAAAGAATTGTGAAAACACATCAGGTATGTGGGTCTGATCAGTAACTGTTGCGCCGTCTACATTTTGGATGGCCTCTATATGGGCCGTGCTCTGCTGGGTTTTAGCTATCATAGCTAGTAAATGACCTGTGTTTTGCCCCTCATTAAAATATTTTTGCTGTAGGAAAAACCTCTTGTTCTCCGCAGCAGTGGTTGAAACTTGTTGATATAAGTCCTGTGCTTCCTGCCATTTACGCTCTGACTACGAAGAAGAGGTCGCAAAGCACCTTTCCTCCACCCTGGCAGCCTCGTCCATCACCAGATTCTCCCACTCTTTAGTTTTAGTCTTGATTGCATTAATTTGTTTGATGATTAGGCCCCTGAGGTGAGCTTTTAGGGTATCCCAGACCACCGCCGGTTCAGCCATGCCCTGGTTAAGACGCACAAACTACTAGAGCTCTGGGTATTGGGTCGGTATTGTGAACCAGAAGGGGTTTACCTTCCATAGCTTATGATGCGGGGTTGGTAATGTTATTATAGTAGCACTTACAGGGTAGTGATCAGAAATGTTCCGTGGAGCATATTTCACAGATTCAGTCCCCCTTAAATTTTTCACTCTTTGTTATATTGCAGCCATTTGCTAAAATCATTTAAGTTCTTTTTTTTTCCTCATTAATGCACAAACAGCACCCCATGTTGACAGAAAAACACAGAATTGTTGACATTTTTGCAGATTTATTAAAAAAGAAAAACTGAAATATCACATGGTCCTAAGTATTCAGACCCTTTGCTGTGACACTCATATATTTAACTCAGGTGCTGTCCATTTCTTCTGATCATCCTTGTGATGGTTCTACACCTTCATATGAGTCCAGCTGTGTTTGATTATACTGAATGGACTTGATTAGGAAAGCCACACACCTGTCTATATAAGACCTTACAGCTCACAGTGCATGTCAGAGCAAATGAGAATCATGAGGTCAAAGGAACTGCCTGAAGAGCTCAGAGACAGAATTGTGGCAAGGCACAGATCTGACCTAAGTTACAAAAAAAAATTCTGCTGCACTTAAGGTTCCTAAGAGCACAGTGGCCTCCATAATCCTTAAATGGAAGACATTTGGGATGACCAGAACCCTTCCTAGAGCTGGCCCTCCAGCCAAACTGAGCTATCGGGGGAGAAGAGCCTTGGTGAGAGAGGTAAAGAAGCACCCAAAGATCACTGTAGCTGAGCTCCAGAGATGCAGTTGGGAGATGCGAGAAAGTTGTAGAAAGTCAACCATCATTGCAGCCCTCCACCAGTCGGGGCTTTATGGCAGAGTGCCCCAATGGAAGCCTCTCCTCAGTGCAAGACCCATGAAAGCCCGCATGGAGTTTGCTACAAAAACACCTGAAGGACTCCAAGATGGTGAGAAATAAGATTCTCTGGTCTGATGAAACCAAGATAGAACTTTGCCTTAACTCTAAGCGGTATGTGTGGAGAAAACCAGGCACTGCTCATCACCTGTCCAATACAGTCCCAACAGTGAAGCATGGAGGTGGCAGCATCATGCTGTGGGGGTGTTTTTCAGCTACAGGGCCAGGACGACTGGTTGCAATCGAGGGAAAGATGAATGCTGCCAAGTACAGGGATATCCTGGACGAAAACCTTCTCCAGAGTGCTCAGGACCTCAGACTGGGCCGAAGGTTTACCTTCCAGCAAGACCATAACCCTAAGCACACAGCTAAAATAACGAAGGAGTGGCTTCACAACAACTCCGTGACTGTTCTTGAATGGCCCAGCCAGAGCCCTGACTTAAACCCAATTGAGCATCTCTGGAGAGACCTAAAAATGGCTGTCCACCAACGTTCCATCCAACCTGACAGAACTGGAGAGGATCTGCAAGGAGGAATGGCAGAGGATCCCCAAATCCAGGTGTGAAAACTTGTTGCATCTTTCCCCAAAAGACTCATGGCTATATTAGATCAAAAGGGTGCTTCTACTTAATCCTGAGCAAAGGGTCTGAATACTTAGGACCATGTGATATTTCAGTTTTTCTTTTTTAATAAATCTGCAAAAATGTCAACAATTCTGTGTTTTTCTGTCAATATGGGGTGCTGTGTGTACATTAATGAGGAAAAAATGAACTTAAATGACTTTAGCAAATGGCTGCAATATAACAAAGAGTGAAAAATTTAAGGGGGCCTGAATACTTTCCGTCCCCACTGTAGATCTATGCGGCATAAGCATTTGTATGATGCTGAGAAACATGAATAACACTGCACGGTAGGATTCTGGTCCCTCCAATAGAAATCTTGCAAAGGGGGTGGGGCCACCTGGCTGGGGAACACTGCCAGGTCTAGACGGGAATTTATCTAGTGTTTTATCCATTACATTATTGTAGTCTCCCAACACCCAAACAGGGACGTTAGGGTATGTGGCCATGAATTGAGCTAATTGTTTCAGACTGTCAAAGGAGAAGGGTGGATGGATATAGATATTAGAAATTTTACATGTCAGTCCTGTTATTTTACAGAGTAGAAATATATATCATCCCTGATCATCTATCGGGGAGTGCAATAGTTGGAAATTGGCCACCCATGAAATAAGCGTACTGACGCCTCTCGAGTATGCAGTGTGGGTGGAGTGGAACTGAGTGGGGTAACCACGGCTTTTGAGTGTAGATATGGAGTTGTTCTGTAGGTGTGTTTCCTGCAGGCATATCTCTAAAGGCTTGTACGCCTTAACCGTGGAGAAAAGTGCCACCCGTTTCACTCCATCACCTAGCCCCCTCACATTCCATGAAACTATAGTGCAAGCGCTAGACATAGTAAGGCATATGAATAAACATTGACAGGAAGCTATGTCAGGTGCAGAGGTTCGCCCAGGGGCATTCCACATCTCCACCTGACAGCTTTGAGTAAAAACCTGGTGTGCCAGGTAAAATACATGTATGATAGTGACGGTATCTGCCACATAGATATATCCTTAGTTGGTAAATCAGAAAAAAATAGTGAGTTATTCACTCTGCCAACAGCAGAGGTCTGTATGAACAACAAAAAAAACACCTCCACATAATGTGGGACAAAAAAACAAAAAAAGGATAGCGGTAGGAAAAAAAAGGTCCATTCATCCTGTGAACCATAAGGGAGCTCGATATGGAAAAAAACATGTCCACACAGGACGAGTGTAGGGGGGGGGCCAACGTCTCAGTACAACTCCGATTCAAAGGGACTTGCGGGTCCAACTCGTCGGTAAAGAATAGTGTAATTAACATTGCATGGCATCCGCTTCACCCAGGGAAAAGGGGAGAAAAGAGAAAAGAAAAGAAGGGCATGTCCTCTTCAGGCCATAGGTGTTTGTGCTTTCTTGAGGGTGTGCTCCATACGATCCAGCCATATAGACGCGTTGGCAGGGTTGTCAAAGAACTGCGTTTCACCGTTGGCAGCAATTCTAAGTTTGGCAGGGTACAACATGGCGTATACTACCTCATATTTGCAGAGACGCTTCTTGACTTCAGTGAACTTGGCTCTGCGACATTGCAGATCAGCAGAGAAGTCCGGGTAGAAAGATATGCGGACATTATCTATTCTCATGAGGGCACCTCTGGTCCTGGCTTCGTACAGGATGGCATCCCGATCTTTAAAGTTCAGCATTTTGAACAGCAACGGTCTGGGAGGTTCACCAGGTTTAGGCAGCCTAGGTGGAACTCTGTGGGCACGCTCCACCACAAACATGGAGGAAAAAGAGTCTTTACTGAATGTGTTAACCAACCAGTTTTCAATAAACGCCACAGGGTTTTTGCCCTCAGCCCTCTCTGGTATGCTTACTGCGCGGATATTATTGCGCCTCTGCTTATTTTCCGTGTCTTCTAAGCGGGCTGTGTGGCCAGTGATAATAGATTGCATATGGCGGACTTCCCTCTGAAGGGGAGCAACATCATCCTCCACATTGCCCACTCTGTCTTCCAGTGCAGCTGTGCGATCACACAGCTTCTGCATGTCCTGTCTAACCATATTCAGTTCCAGTTTTACTCCTTTGATCTCATTAGTCAGTGTATTGATAGAGGTATTGCAGGAGGTTACTGCTGTAAAAATATCTCACAGGGTCGGTTCAGGGGTTGGATTGTCTTGTTCTGTCAGGGCCCTAGGAGCCATGCTAGGAGCAGGTGTAGGAGCAGGTGTACTTACTGTGTCCCATGAGGAAGCCTGTGCGTCATCCTCCATCCACACTTTTTCCAGGGCTTCTGCTGGGGAGTCCATATCAGATGTTTCCAGGAGCTGTGAGGGTGTTTTCGGTAAGCCCCCTTCCCCAGAGCGCCACCAAACATCCTCATGGCCGCCTCCTTGGCCGAACGCTGGGTCCGGGCGCCATCTTGGCCTCCATGCTCGGTGGCCTGCTGAGTGTCCTTGCCGCTCTTGTGGGACATGTCTGCCGCCGAAGTGAGGTAAAAATTGTACCGCTGGCTTGCGGAGGAGGAGAGGGACTCTCCGGTATAGGTGGTGAGCGGTGCAGGCGCGACAGGATCGTGGATTGCAGGGTAAATGTTCAGGATTTCAGCGGAGCTCTCACTTTGTGCTGCCTATTCCATCCACCGAAAGCCACGCCCCCCCCCCAATTTTATCTTTATCTTCATGTTTTTCAAGTGCAAGAAGGCAGAGCTGTGCCATATTTTGCACATTCAAATTAGACAGACTAGTTAAAAAGCAGCCATTTTCATCCAAATGCTTTTTAGATATACTGTACATGTACTAATGTTTTAAAATCCTTGTTTCTATTTATAGTTTAAAAATATATATTCATGGAGGTTGCAGTATAGCATTTGCTGAACATCTTACTAGTGCTAAAGAGAGTTGCGCTCTACTGATCTTCCTACTTCATTGCATTTTTTCCAGAGTCTTCTTGTTTGGAATAAATAGACTTTGTTGTCTTTTATGACATGCAGTTCTTGATAAAGTTTTCTGGTAACTGTAGACCTTGTGATCTTTTACCTAGGTTATAGGTCAAATGAAGGAGTTGTTTTATTCATGGCAAGTAAAAAGCAGACCTTTGCTCAAAATAATAATGTAAATTGGTGAAGTGGATTTGTGCATAGTGACGATTCTAAAGTGGGATTTTTTTTCTTTAAAGTTCCACTTTAAAGTAGAATTTTAGTCAATTGTATTTTTCTAAAATCCTGAGCTTTTAACCTTTCCCCATTTTATTAAGAGAAAGTACTTTTGTTTCTCTTGCTGTCTCAGTTAAAGATATTCTCCTCACTTGTTTTGACCACAGAGAAAGTCAGGTGTGAAAGTAATTTCCCTAAAGAGGACAAGAAAGCAATTAAAGCCTGACAGAAGTGCAATGCTGCCTCTATTCTACCATAAACTTTAATTGTACAGTGCAACAATGGTAGTTGAAGTTCGGTTCGCTTCGTTTATCGTGAACATTTTGATTGGTTAATATATTAAGAATTAATTAAGAATTTTTGTTAACTTAAATACTGTAAATCTATCCTTGCATTTCACTGTAAAGGTAGGATTTATTAAGACCAAGTATAATGATCTGTAACATACAAAATTATTCATATCTTGTTGAATTCAACTAGACTGGCAGGGGAAGAGATTTATCATTTTAGACAAAATGTTGATTAGGACATCCATAGATAGGAGCAATTTGAAAGCTTGAAATTGGGCATATTGGGGGTAGCTCCGCACTACTCGATCTGTTTAGCCTGCTCCCTGGGGCCAGAACTCTGCGAAACTTGGCACAATCATCCCTAACACCCCCAGGAACAAGCTGTGCATGCCTCCGAAGAGGAAAAAACTGGAGCGGACTGCACAGAGGTCTCTAACCAACTACCTGCTGCAATCACAGGAAAGGTACGGCATGTCTCAAGATGGCGGCGGCAGCCCTGCCTCTCCCTCCTCACAGCGCACACAGGCAGACTCCGATCCACCTTATGACAGTGAGTACTCTGCCCCTCTCACAAAAGAGGATTTAGAAAGAAGCCTAGAATCAATCTACAGTAAGATTGCCACTAAATTCCAAACAGAGCTTCATAAAAGCACCAATACCTTAACTCAGGAGATTGCAGCTCTGGGATCTCGTACTGATCGTTTGGAAACAAAACATGATGAGCTCAGTAATGCCCATAATGAGCTCTCCAGAGAATATGAACACTTAGCCACAACAGTCACGCAGCTGCAATCACAGGTCGAAGATCTTGACAATCGTAACAGACATAATAATCTCAGGGTTAAGGGGATCCCTGAATCTAACACTGATTTGATCCCTGCCATTTGCAAGCTTTTCCAATCATTGCTACCAGACCACGAGGTGGAATCATTCACTTGTGACCACATTCATCGTGCTTTGCGTCCAAAACCACCTCCAGATAAACCCCCTAGAGACATTGTACTCTGCCTAAAAGACTTCCTTATTAAAGAGGAGATCCTCAGAGCTGCTCGCAACTCCCAGTCTATCATCTTGAATGGCACCCCAGTGCAAATATATCCTGACATTTCTCCAGTGACCCTGGATATGCGCCGCAAGATGAAGGAGGTGACCACAGTGTTAGCAGCTGCCCACATACGCTACCGATGGGGATTCACCTTTAAACTCTCCATTCCTCATAATGGAACTACATATACAGCCACTACCTTGTTGGAAGGGCAGGAGATTTTGGTGAAATTGGGCTTGCTGGATGCTGCTGCTGTGCCTCGCCCACCCGCCACCCCAAGATCAACCCCAATCTGGCGCACACCTTCTCCTAGACGCAATAGAAGGAATGTCAGGCAGGACATTGCTCTTAACCATAATTGAAAGCCTGACCTACACCTATCTTTTTCTGGATGCTGACTCGGTTCTCACCATTTAGCCTTGTTTGACTTTGCTTGCTCTCTCCTATTGATAGATTGCCACCTACTGCCCATTCTTAGATGTCCCTCGCAACAACCTTTGTTATCCTGTTCACCTGCGACTACCTTCTAGTTTAGTCCCTTACTGATGAAACCCACTCATGCCTGATGACTTCTGGATTCCTTTGAAATGACTCCTGGATTCCTACCCACGGGATACAGATGGACACCAGAACGACCACTCTCCAAACCCCCCCATTTGGATGGAGAGATGGGTAGAGCACGCTTCCAGGTATCTCCAGAGGCTTGTGTCTAGGCTCTGATCGTGGACATTGAGGGTGCTTTTCTGTGTTGAGTCCCCTGCTAAGTATAATACTAGCATGCACATGCTTTGCATTGTTTCATAAATAGTTGTCGGCTATCTTGACTTGACTTCCCTTCGAAGTTTGGATATGACTTTTGGAGTTAGAGGCATTTTCACCTCTTACAATTTTATTGTCTCAGTTTCAGGATTATGCAGTTTGCAACCTGACCCAATGTTTTACCAGCTTTTTCTAGTTGTGCTGGTTCTTTTTTTTACTTTTTTTTTGACTCTACACTTTCTAATTCAGTTTACTTTTTTTTATGGTCTGAAACGTATCATTCAAGGAATTTTATATATTAAGCAAGACAGCGTACACATGGTGGGATGTCTCATATATGGCGTTGCCCTTGTGGTGGAGAATTTTGGCAGAGCACAAACAATATCACTATACTATTCAGGTGAACTCCAATGGATCATCTTTCATAGATGGTAATTACTTGCATCACGCACAATGTGCAGGGCTTTAATTCTCCCCACAAGCGGAAAAAGGCCTTTACTACTTACAAAAAATTTGGAGCCAAAATTGTTTTGCTACAGGAGACCCATTTTGCTACGCATAATCACCCTACTTTCTTTCATAGATCATACAAACAGACTTTCTTTACTCATTATCAGACCAAAAGTAGAGGTGTAGCTATATTGTTGCATAACACATTCCCTTTAGAAGTACAACAAGTCTACAAGGATCCTGATAGTAGATTCCTTATCATTAAAGGGTTGATAACAGGAAGGGATATAACAATTGCAAATGTTTATGCACCTAATGTAGCACAGGCCTCCTTCTTTGCCACTTTTTTCAGGACTCTGGAAAGATACTCTTCAACACATATGTTTGTGGGGGGTGATCTTAACCTTGTAGCCCACCCCCAATTAGATAGAAACACCACATCTCACACCTCGGCAGCTTTTCCCAAATCCATGTCTAAATCTCTACAGTCCTTTCAACTAGCTGATGCATGGCGTTCACATAATACAGGGGCTAGAAACTACACCTTTTATTCTCACCCCCACAATTCCTTTGCCAGACATTTTTTGCACCCCCATCATTCTGGCCAATTCTGTTAACTCGGACATTCTGGTCTGTCCATGGTCGGACCATAATATCGTAACCCTGACTACCACCCTCATTGGCCTGTCAAACACTCCTTACTCCTGGCGTCTGAACGATTCCCTACTTGCTGATCCCATCACAAGACAGGAAATTTTCACTGCTATGCAGGAATACTTTCGGTTGAATTCCACCCCTGACATATCTTCTAGCACTTTGTGGGTAGCCCACAAAGCCGTTCTGCGGGGTAGACTCATTAGCATAGCCTTTAAGAAAAATAGAGAACGATGGCACCAAATATGCACTCTCACAACAGAACTAGACAAATTACATAAACTACAAACGGGGAATTCGACATTAGCTAACACACAATCTGTAGCGCAAAAACGACTTGAGCTAGATACCCTTTTGTCAGCAAAAACAGAGAAAGCCCTTAGTTGGTCCTAAGCTAAATTTCTCCTACATATAGCAATTCGGCTTCCTTCATGTTTGCTCGTAAATTGAATCAAACTATACATCCTCCACATTTATACAAAACTCCGCAATGCCGCAGGTCATTTTGTCTCTCACCCTAAAGAAGTTTTGACTGTATTTGAACAATTCTATTCCAACTTACTCTCCCATCCCCCCTCCTTCCCAACGCAAACATCCCATGATTTGGCTTTCCTCATTACCATTACCTTCTTTTACACCCTCTCAAATAGAAGCTCTGAATGCTCCTTTCACGGAGGAAGAAATATTGAAAGTAATTAAATCCTTGAAACGATCGGTCGCCCCGGGTCCCGACGGGTTTACGGCCAGTTACTATAAACACTATGCCTCTATTCTAACTCCACGATTAACCACCATGTTTAAAAACATCCTAAAGGGTGAACGTTTCCTGACTGAAATTACCTTAGCCAACACGTCGCTCTTACCAAAGCTCCTTAAAGACCATACTCTCCCACAGAACTACAGGCCATTTCGGTCATTAACAATGATCTTAAAATCTTTAGTCGTGCTCTGGCAGATAGATTAGCTACTATCACTGAAACCTTGACTTCGACCGATCAATCAGGCTTCATTCCACATAGGCTTATCACAGATAACATCCGCCTAGCCCTGAATGTTCAGCAAGACGCTAACCTACACAAAAAACAGGTCCTTCTTTTGAGCCTTGACATCAATAAGGCATTTGATAGTGTTCTCTGGCCTTATATGCTTTCAGTTCTACAACAGATGAGTTTCAGGGAAGAATATTTCAGTGGGGTGCAGGCCCTTTATCATCAGCCTAAAACTAGAATTAAATTACCGGGATGCAGCTCTGATTTTTTTACACTGGGCAGGGGCACCCGCCAGGGATGCCCTTTATCTCCCTTATTATTTGCCCTTGCATTATAGCCCCTGGCAATAGCCATTAGACAGCACCCAAATATATCTGGTTATCCCCTTGGTTCCTCCCATTTCAAACTGTATGTATGCAGATGACATTATGATATTTCTTACCCAGCCCCAAATCTCCCTTCCTAACTTATTCACTATACTGAATAAATTTGCCTCTATTTCTGGACTTGCAGTGAATATGACTAAATCCACAGCCCCCCCCCCCCATTAATATACCCCCTGCCCAGTGTGAATTGCTCCGAGGATCCTTCCCTTTCCAATGGTCGAACGATAAAATCCCATATCTTGGCATCTTCATCACTCCACACTTTTTGTCTCTCTTCACTGCTAACTATCCCACATGTGTGACCCGATTACAAAATCTACTTAAAACTTGGAGTTCGTACCGTATATAATTTTTGGGCAGAGTCAAGGCAGTAAAAATGACCCTATTACCAAAGCTTTTATTTCTTTTCCGTTCCCTCCCTATCAATATCCCAAAAGCTTACATTGACGGATTACAGCGGGAGGTTAATAGATTTATTTGGCAGAATAAATGACCCAGATTCTCAAAACACATTCTGAATAAATCCCAATCCACTGGAGGTCTGGGTTTACCCAACCTTTGGTTCTATTTCTTGGCAACACGATTTTCACAGATAGCGCAATGGAACATTCCGGATTCAAAAGTTCCATGGGTAAGATTTGAATCTGTTTCCATTTTACCCTACTGCCTCTTGTCCATATTGTGGTCACCTTCTAATGTTACACATAAGCTTACTCCCCTCAACTCGATAGTTTCCCAATCTCTCACACTCTGGCACCGCTATAAAACTAGACTTGGATTGATTTCACCAGCCCCTCCAGCCTCATCCTTCCTTGGGGAACCATTATTTACCCTAGCATTTCATCACCCTGAGAACTTTGCTTGGTGGAAATCTAACTCTTTGACTACCTTAGCAGATCTCCAACTAGGAAATTAATTTGCCACATTTGTACTCCTCCGCACACATAAACAAATACCACTGCGGGAATATCTCCGCTTTATGCAGATAAGGCACTTTTATATCTCCCATTATAATCTTACCCCTTCCTCTCCTTCTACCTCCTACGAACAGATCTGCTGTGAAAACCCGAGAGGTAAAGGTCTCATTTCTACCCTTTATAAAACTACATTAGTATTAAGTTTTTCAGGTGATCTCCTATATAGGACCAAATGGGAGACTGACTGTGATGAACAATTTACTCAGGAGGACTGGGAGACCATGCTAGCAAACCTTCGGAAGGCCACTAAATCACTAGCGGTTAGGGAAACAGCCTATAAGGTCCTAACTAGATAGTACTACACACCCTCCAGACTTCAAATAATGTACCCTGGAACATCGGGACTGTGCTTCAGAGGCTGCAAATTGCTGGGCACATTCAAACACATATTTTGGGATTGTAGAATTCTAACCCCAATATGGGAAAGGGTGACTGCTGTCGCCTCTGCAATCTCTGGAACCCCTCTGAAGCTCACACTCCCGATGTGTTTACTTGGAGCAACGATCCCAGGAATCCTCTGCAGAGAGGAATGTCTCATACACACAATATGTATATCCACCCTATGGGTCATTGCCCTTCACTGGAAATCCCCAGTTGTCTCCCTAACCTCCATCCAAGATAGAATTGATATGATAATGATTATGGAGAGGATTTTGTATACTCTACAGGATAGAATGCACTTATTTGATCGTAGATGGGAGCCTTGGAAATCCCATAAGCACATTTTATTGATATAAAGCTAGAGTACCTAGACCATGAATAGATAATACCTTCATGTATGTGTTTTTTCATGATATATTCTGTACGCTTTGGAAGTATTCTTTTGTCACAACCTTTTATGTTATTATGCTTTGGATATAATTTTTTATGATGTACATTGATACCAGACTGTATGTTTTATTCTTTTGTTTATTTCTTTAAACAATAAAAAAACGTTTGTAATAAAAAAAAGAAATTGGGCATATTACCACTATCACAATGAATAAAAGACATTGTGATTAAAAAAAGAATAATTATAATAATTGGATTGTTTAAACATGCTCATACACTCTTCAATATTAGACATGTTTTTATAGAGTGTAAAAAAGGGATCTAATGTTAATAACAAAAATAGGTAGAAATAGGGCCAACTTTGTGTTGTCCCACTGCTAATTTCAAAGGGTTGGTATGACAGACAATTAGCTGACATCTGATAAGAGGTTTGAACTATAAAGTTAGAAAATGGTGTGGCATTTTGTTTTATAGTGCAATTTAATCTGTTGAAAGCCATTTTTTTTTATAATTGACAATTTTTATTGCAAATATAGGTTTTACAATACAAAAATAAAAAGAGGTCATGCAAAATTCCAATAGCAAACTGGCACATATAGCAATAAACGTAAATCCTGAATGAAACCAGTAAAGATGCCACAGTTCTGTAACTGGATATTGCTTATAATACTGAGGAGTCAAATGAACCCATAACATGAAAACTATGCAATATATTCAAGGTAGTTTAGCCAGCGATTCTGAACCCCCGGCTGAAGGGGGACCTGAAACCCTCACGGAGCATCCTCCCTGAGATGCCAGGGTTCCCAGATCACATGATGGCGGTCAACCCTGTCATTCAATCGGGCTGTCAGGGACTCCATTTTCTCCACATCCTTAATCCTAGCATAGCGATCAGTTGATGTTGGTGGCATTTGTCTCTTCCATTGGAGTGCTATTAGGCATCTGGCGGCCGTTAAGATGTGCGTGACCTGACAATTTGGGGGGGGGGGGGGGTGGAGTAGTCCTAATAAATAGATTTTTGGATGGAAAGGAATATCAATCTTGAATAACTGATAAAGAAGGAGGTCCTGGACTAAGCACCAGTATGACTGCAAGGATGGGCATTGCCAGTAGATATGCAATAAAGTGCCCTGATCTTTACGACACCTCCAGCAGCGATCCGAGATCGATGGGTATATAGTATACAACAATTGACACCGGCGCGAAAACATGGCCATATGTGGATAAGGGGGAAAGAGCATGGTTAATGGCATAAGGTTTGAACCCAGTGCAGCTGGATGGCAGCTATCACTGGAAGGTATGGATAAACAATGTACAACAAAACATGCCAAAACAAAACAGCGCTGTTCTGCTTGTTTTGTTGTAGATGGGTATATTATGTAGGCGTGAGGGGGGTCATGTACCAAAAAAATAAATAGTATTTCATAAGTATTTTCCTTATAGAGGGTGCAAATAGAGCTTTTGGCTGCTCGAGACCAAATTGTTTGCCATCGCTCAAGGGAAAGTTGTTCTCCAAGAGTTTGCTCCCACTTAAGCATGTAACTATGTTTACCTTGAGAATCCATGTTGCATGAGTTTAAAAGTTTGTATATATCTGAGGTTAAACCTTTGTGTGATGGACCCGAAATAATTACGCTTTCAAAACAGGGTTAATTTGGAGAATTGGAGGTTGGGAGTAAAAGTTAGGGCGTAGTGCGGGATGTGAAGATAACCAAAAAAGGCACTACGAAGCAGATTGCATTTTTCCCTGAGTTTCTCAAATGAGAGTAACCCTCTCATCACCGGATTTACCAAATGGCCGTAATGGAAGAGGGTCCTCTGTAACCAGGGAGAAATCATGTGGTGAGTGAGGCTGTGTGGCAGTTTAGGATTATAGAGAAAGGCTGTCAGTAAGGAAGCTTCAGATTGGAGGGAATGGGTACGCCTTAACTGTTGCCAAATATTACGCAGTAGGACCATAGTATGCAGCAAAGAGGACAGGCAATTCGGATGGATCGGAGCAAACCATAGTTTATCTATTTGAATTCAGCAGTTTTATGCTGGGAGGGTAGCCCATGAGGCTATAGACCTCAGTTGCACAGCATAAAAGCGTAGGAGGTTAGGGAAGGCCAAACCCCCCTCATTTCAAAAGGCAAATAGTATCGATTGAGCTATTCTATGTTGTTTATAATTCCATATGAAATTTAGGAGGTTCACTTGGATTTTCTGAAGCTGTACCTGGGGAATGGGCACCGGCAATGTCAGAAAGCAGTACAGAAGTTTGGGTAGGATTGTCATTTTGACCGAGGCTATGCATCCTAGCCAGAAAATTTGGTAAGGTCGCCACTTAGCCAGGAGGGATGTAATAGACGCAAAAAGGGGTTTAAAAGTTTGCATCATACAGGGATTCATAACGGCATGTGAGATGTACCCTGAAATATTTAATGGCGTGAGTTTTCCATGCATAAGGAAAGGTCTTTGAGAGGTGATGAACCTCCGAGGAAGACATGTTAAGTGGCAGGGCTTCTGATTTAGAGGGGTTAACCCTATACCTGGACAAGGACCCAAATACTTCTAGAAGTTTATGGAAATTAGGGAGGGTCACTCACGGATGTGTCAGAGTGTGAAGTACATCATCCGCAAATACTGAAATTTTGAACTCACGCCTTCTGACCAAAACTCAGCGAATATTGGAATCCTGTCTAATCTGAGCCGACAGGGGTTGAATACACAAGGCAAAAAGTAATGGAGAAAATGGACAACCTTGTCTCGTCCCGTTCGAGATTGTAAAAGGAGGGGAGGCCATGAAAGGGGTTTTTATAGAGGCAGAGGGGGCTGCATACAAATGTTTGATTGCCCTGAAGAATGGTCCCTGGAAGCCCAGATGGTCGAAGGTTGTAAACATGAAAGGCCAGCTAAGCCTATCAAAGGCCTTTTCAGCATCTAGACTGAGTAAAAGCGCTTCCGTATTTTGTCTATTAACTATGTTTATTAGGATAATAACTCTGTGTTACCACCTGCTTGGCTCAAAGGCACAAAGCCTACCTGATCCTTGTGGATTAAGGAAGGGAGGACCTCATTTAAGCGAAGGGAAAGTAGTTTTTTAAATTTTTAGATCTGAATTTAATAAAGCTATGGGCCTATAGTTCCCACATAATGTGTGATCCTTGCCTGGCTTAGGTATCAGAGTCAAATGGGAGGTCTATATGTCCCTCGGAATCTCACTCTTGTGCATAAACCCGGTAAACAAGCAAGTCATGTACGGTAGACAGGAATGTCTTATCATACTCGTATGAGAGTCCATCAGGCCCAGGGGCTTTATGATTAGGTAGGAGTTTCAGGGTTTCTGATACCTCCTCCTCAGTAAATCGGGGAATTAAGAGACTGTAATGCTGTTGTTGACAATGTGGTCACTCTGCTGCATGTGAGATATCCACAAACGCGGTCAGAGAAGCTTTCCTTGACAGGTAAATGCGGTATGGACGGGTTGTTGTAAAGATCTGAAAATTAGTTTCGAAACAATTGGGCGATGCGGTTTGGGTGGGAGTGTAAGACCCCAGTAGTGTCCCATAAAGTTTGGGGGGCTGACACATGGGTTTGCTCTTGAAGTTTGTGCGCTAGCAAGGTATGGGCCTTGTTGCCTTTATTGTTGTAGTTTGATGTAATCTTTGAAGGGCTTTTTCAACCCTGCCAATGTCAATGTTTTTTAAAATAGCACGGAGGTGGACTATTTCTCTTAAGAGGCAAATCGAGGACATGGAGGCAAGTGATTCCAGATCCTGAAGCATCTCTTCTGTCTGTTGTTTTAACAGCTTGGTGTTTTCTTCCCAATAGCTATACACTGACCACCCATTACCGATTTATGGGCCTACCAAAGGGTCCCTGCTGAAACCTCCGGGGTGCAGTTCGACGAAGTACAGTTGTAAGGCTTTCTTCAGCTCTGCCCTGGTGGTATAATTTTTTAAAAGAAGGTTGTTGAGTTGCCAATGACATTGTTTCTAGAGACCTCCAAAGTTAGTCCAACAGAATCGGGGCTAATCTGACCAGGACATAGGGAGAATATCCACTACTTCTACCGCATGTAGGGAGGGAGCGTTGACGAAAAAAATCTAACCATGCATGTGTGTGATATGGATGGGAGTAATGAGAGTACTGACGTTCCATCAGGTGGGTGACTCGCCATGTGCCAAATAAAGCAGATTTGCGTGTGACCTGTTGGAGCTGTTGGGATTGTCGGGACAGGCACGGGGGAGTAGTTTGTTTAGAAAAGGAGGTTCGTCCCCCCTATCACTAGATAAGAATATGTATATTTAAATAAGCGATTATACAAATGAGTAAAGAAAGTTTGATTCACGTTCTGGATGTTACAAAATATTACAAAAAGGTATGTCTAATTGCTGCCATTTGCCTCTAAGAATAAGGAACCGTCTATGAGGATCAGAATAAGAGGACGTGAGAGTGAATGGGGAGCCTTTTTTTATCAGAAAAGCCGCTCCCGCCCTTTTTTTAGCGCTAGAGGTTAGATACAAATAATCAATATATATTTTAAATAATAATAGCTGCTATCACTAACAAGTGTACTCACCTCACTTAAAAAGGTGCAAATAATCAATAAACAGTGCTGTGCTATAAATCAAAAACAACCAATAATGATACAAGTGTAACTAAAAATGGTAATCAATAAACATATATTGCTGAAAGTTCATATATAAAGTTCATATAAAAAATCTGTGACTGATTGAATTGGAAAAAACAAATATATCAACGTCGCAAAAATCCAAAGTGCTTGTGCTCTCCTCCACCAGTCTCACAGGCGGCTCACCTCACAACTGAATAAAATCAGCAGTGTCCCCCTTTAATCACTTTGATCATCCAAATTACCTATTCCCATGGGATAAAACCCTGATTATCTCACCAAATATGATGCATATGCCAAAGAAGGAAGGCATAATCTAGTGCTCTCCGTTTAACCGCTTCAGCCCCGAAAGATTTGGCTGCTGAATGACCGGGCCATCTTTGGCGATTCGGCACTGCGTCAGTTAAAGTGACGCAGTGCCGAATCGCCATCTTTGGCCAGGGAAGAGGCTCTTGTCCCCATCAACTTCATGGTATGGTTCGGGAGGGGGGCATTCGCTCGTCATTTTGGGAGGACCCCATGCTGTTTTTTTTTTTCCAATTCTGTCATCCAACCGGCCTCACAACTGTAGACCATGTGTTACCACACCAGCCCAGAACCTCCACATCCAGCATCTTCACCTCCAAGATCATCCACCCGGACAGCTGCAGCAACAATCGTTTTGCATAACCAAAGAATTTCTGCACAAACTGTCAGAAACCGTCTCAGGGAAGCTCATATGCATGCTCCTCATCCTCATTGGGGTCTTGACCTGACTGCAGTTCATCACCGACTTGAGTGGGCAAATGTTCATATTTGATGGCGTCTGGCACTTTGGAGAGGTGTTGTCTTCACAGATGAATCCCGGTTTTCACTGTACAGGGCAGATGGCAGACAGCATGTATGGTGTCATGTGGGTGAGCAGTTTGCTGATGTCAATGTTGTGGATCGAGTGGCTCATGGTGGTGGTGGGGTTATGATAAGGGCAGGCATATGCTATAGACAATGAACACAGGTGCATTTTATATGCACAGAGATACCGTGATGAGATCCTGAGGCCCATTGTTGTGCCTTTCATTCACGACCATCACCTCATGTTGCAGCATGATAATCCACAGCCCCATGTTGCAAGGATCTATACACAATTCCTGGAAGCTGAAAGCATCCCAGTTCTTGCATGACCAGCATACTCACCAGACATGTCACCCATTGAGCATGTTTGGGATGCTCTGGATCAGTGTATATATATATACATACACACAGTATCTCACAAAAGTAAGTACACCCCTCACATTTTTGTAAATATTTTATTATACCTTTTCATGTGACAACATTGACGAAATAACCAAGATATTTTGGGGGCACACCCTAAAAGATGCATCAAAGATGGTGCAGCCATAAGACCATAAAACAGAACAAAATATTACAGTGCACACATGCAAAAAAAGACACTTACACTTACTAATGAGTGAGTGCCTTGCAGGAGGTAAAAGTCTTTTTTTGCACATGTGCGCTGTAATATTTTGTTCTATTGTATGGTCTTATGGCTGCACCATCTTTAATGCATCTTTTAGGGTGTGCCCCCCAAATATCTTGTTTGTCTATTGTATGGATTCTGACCAAATCCTTTTGGGCAGGAATACCCCACTCCCTCATCTGTGCCTCTCATTAGTGTCCACCTGTGTCATAGGTGGAGACCTCTAGTTCTCCCATATAGAGGAGTGTATGGCTCCCATGGTTCAGAGAAGCAGGATCTCCAAGTCTATAGATAGCATAGGACCCACTAACCATGGGGTACTTTGTCTCAGTAAGTGGGCTTAAGCACCATATAGCAATAAGGTGTGACCAAATCCCCATATTTTTTGATAATGTTTTTTGAAAATGTCTAGGTGTTTTAAATAGCCTTGCAGGAGGTAAATGTCTTTTTTTGCACTGTAATATTTTATTCTGTAACATTGAAGAAATTACACTTTGCTACAATGTAAAGTAGTGAGTGTAAAGCTTATATAACAGTGTAAATTTGCAGTCCCATCAAAATAACTCAACACACAGCCAATAATGTCTAAACCGATAGCAACAAACGTGAGTACACCCCTAAGCGAAAAAGTCCAAATTGGGCCCAATTAGCCATTTTCCCTCACCGGTGTCATGTGACTCATGAGTGTTACAGTTACAGGGGAGTTACAGTTCATTGAGGGAACCATAAATGCCAACATGTACTGTGACATACTGAAGCAGAGCATGATCCCATCCTTTTGGAGACTGGGCCGCAGGGCAGTATTCCAACATGATAATGACCCCAAACACATCTCGAAAATGACCACTGCCTTGCTAAAGAAGCTGAGGGTAAAGGTGATGGACTGGCAAAGCATGTCTTCAGACCTAGAACCTATTGAGCATCTGTGGGGCATCCTCAAATTGAAGGTGGAGGAGCGCAAGGTCTCTGACATCCACCAGCTCTGTGATGTTGTTATGGAGGAGTGGAAGAGGACTCCAGTGGCAACCTGTGAAGCTTTGGTGAACTCCATGCCCAAGAGGGTTGGCAAATAATGGTGGCCACACAAAATATTGTCACTTTGGCTCAATGTGGACATTTTCACTTAGGGGTGTACTCACTTTTGTTGCCAGTGGTTTACACACTAATGGCTTTGTGTTGAGTTATTTTAAAGGCAGCACAGGAACCCCCCTGAAAGGTGGGACTTTAAAAAGTGACTGTAAACATGGGAGTATAAAAAATATTCAACGTTATTACATTGTAAAGAACAACAATTTTAGCAAAAAAAATATAAAAAGGTCATGTAAATATACAAATCCGTAATAGGTTGGTGGGTGTAGGTATATGTTTAGACTCTCTTAGCTTGACCCAACGTTTCTGGCTGAATGCCCTTCTTCAGGGATTTTATTTAAGCATATAGAGACATATATCTAAGAAACATGTGTTGTAAATATTAGTGTATAATTAATCAATACATATTGAGTTATATTGAGAACTATTACAACAGTGAAGAGGCATACAAAAATAGCGCATCTTACATGAATAAGGTCCAACCTGAGACTTCACATGACCACAAAGTGAATATACAGCAAAGCAGCTAAGCAGATGTATTGAAAATTTCTACCGAGCCCCACTACCCGGTGTCACCAGCGAGGATCCCAATCAAAATGCACATCCAGAAGGGGTCTAAAGTGTAAATAATATATAAGATGTGTACGTAAATCCATATAAAAGCATATACCCATAGGTAGATAAGGTAAAATAGGGACATATATAGACACCTACCACATGATAGGAGGGGATGTAAGAAACAACAGGAATATAGTTGTATAATCTGCCATATGGGAGAAAGGGATCGAATAAAAGCCTCTCCTCCACGGAGTGTGCCTATAAATATAGCAGATAAGAGCATAGAATAAAATGATATATAGCAGTGGGACAAAGACAAGACATGTCCCAAATAAGCTGTAAATTACCTGTCTATAAAGATGGCCAAACCGGCCGTACGTGTCCCCTGAAATGCCAGAGCCGCAGCAGCTGTAGTAAACCGATACGGCTATTTATAATATATATGGGGCCGCTGGCGGAGGCGCAGAGGTGTGGCGCCGTAAGGTAAAGGGTCGCGTCCGGAGGCCGTAATCATGCATGAGCATGCGCAGTACTATCGCGGCGCTGGAATGAAAACATAGGGGAAAAGACGATGACTGAGCATGTGCTATAAGGGATCCCCTGCCCAGGGAGAGCGGGGCCCCGCCCCAAGAGGTGGGGCGGAGACCTGCACTAAATGGGCACTAATGCAGGAACGCCACTAAAGTGGAGCGAGTAGCGGGCGCATCCGACAGAGCAAACGTTGGGATGCGCCCTGCCTGCGCCGGGTGGAAGACCGCAGGGAGCAGGGGAGGAGAAATGTGATATGGTCCACAACATAATGAGTCATGTGAAATGACAAGGAGGCAACACAGAACAGATTAAATGGTCATGAACAGCATGAAAAAAAGGGGGGGGGGCAAGAATGAAGAAGCAGACAATAATATACATTATCACATCAAGAACAGCTGACTATGCCTATATATGTATATCCACACAGAAGGTAAGGCCGAAGTACAGAAAGATCCTAGACCCGAAAGAGATCACAGGCTAGCACTTATATTCATAAAGAGTTACTCCTCCCAGCCCCCTGAGGAGAATCCCTCAAGGAAGGGCCGGTAGCTTATAATGTCATTAAGTCCTGGAGGTGTGGTGGCATTCAGATATTGTATCCAACGTGTTTCACGTTGTATCAAGGTCCTGTTCCAATCCCCACCACGGGGGCTTGGATGTACTCTATCGAGAATAAGGAAACTGATTCTCAGAAAAATACCTCCATGAGCCTCCCTTACATGACGTCCTAGAGGAAGGTCTGGGCAAGACTTCTTCATGGTAGAAATACCTATAGTCTTACAGTTGGCATAATGGGATGGTTTGAACTGCCTTCCATTAGGTAAAGTGATGTTAGCACCAGTATGCATATATTGGCATAAGTTGCATCCCCCACACCGAAAAGTGCCAGGTCGTTTGCACGGATCTGAGCAGAATTCACCATTTAATTCGCTCTGAGTAAGAATATCTTTACGGTATCTAGACCTGCGATAGGAAACAGAGGGCTTTGAAGGTATGAAAGGACTAAGAGATGGTTCAATGCAAAGGAGATGCCAGTACCTTGAGATAATCTTTTTATCTAATTTTATCTGTCAATTTTGTCTAGTGTATCTGGTGATAATTATAAGAGTATTGGTTTTATCTTTGCCACTATTGGAGCATTTGGGTTTATTAAATACTAGATTTTGTCTAGGTTTGGAGATGGCTTTTTTAAAAGTCTTTTTCAAACAAGTGGATGAATATCCTCTAAGGAGTAATCTATCTCTTAGGGTATTGGCTTCCTTCCGAAAGACTGAATCCTCCATGCAATTACAACGTAGTCGTAAGTACTGGCTAAATGGGATGGATCTAATCAAGGGCAAAGGGTGAGCGCTATCAGCGTGTAAGATGGTGTTTCAGGCTGTATCCTTACGGTACAGGGAGGTGGTAAGAGTTCCATCATGCTCCTTAAAAATGGTGAGATCAAGAAAATGAACTGCCGAGGAACTAGATGTCATAGTAAAATGTAAATTATAAGAATTTTGGTTCATGGCATCAATGCAAGATGTAAGAAGCTCTGGTGAGCCCCCCCATACAATCAGAATGTCATTGATGTATCGATGCCAACAGATGACACGTTGGGTCATCTGTAGGAGGGTATC
This sequence comes from Aquarana catesbeiana, assembly GCF_042186555.1. Classification (NCBI taxonomy): domain Eukaryota; kingdom Metazoa; phylum Chordata; class Amphibia; order Anura; family Ranidae; genus Aquarana; species Aquarana catesbeiana. The sequence continues at coordinate 242,211,442 of NC_133329.1, read as the reverse complement.
CTCGGAAAGGAAAGACTGTTCCCAATCCCCCAGGTACAGGTTGGCGTAGGATGGGGCACAACATGTCCCCATTGCCACGCCCTGTACCTGGAGGTAGTGGGAACCATCAAAAGAAAACACATTGTGTGTTAGTACAAAGTCAAGAGCCGCTAGAAGAAAGAGTTTAAACCTACGATCGTCTGTATGGGATTGAAAAATGACACGACTGAGTTATTTTAAGGGGACAGAAAATTTACACTGTTATACAAGCTGTACACTCACTACTTTACATTGTAGCAAAGTGTCATTTCTTCACATGTTCTCACATGAAAAGATATAATAAAATATTTACAAAAATGTGAGGGGTGTACTCACTTTTGTGAGATACTATGTGTGTGTATACACACACACACACACACACACTCACTTCTGCTCATAAGTTTACATACCCTGGTAGAATTTATGATTTCTTGGCAATTTTTCAGTGAAGATGAATGATAACACAAACTTTTCTTTCACTCATGGTTAGTGTTTGGCTGAAGCCATTCATCATCAATCAACAGTGTTTACTCTTTTTAAATCATAATAACAGAAACTACCCAAATGACCCTGATCAAAAGTTTAAATACCCCAGTTCTTAATACCGTGTATTGCCCCCTTTAACATCAATGACAGCTTGAAGTCTTTTGTGGATGAGGCTCTTTATCTTCTCAGATGGTAAAGCTGCCCATTCCTCTTGGCAAAAAGCCTCCATTTCCTGTAAATTCTTGGGTTATCTTGCATGATTTGCACGTTTGAGATCTCCCCAGAGTGGCTCAATGTTATTGAGGTCAGGAGACTGAGATGGCCATTCCAGAACCTTCACTTTATTCTGCTGTAGCCAATGATGGGGGAACTTGGCCTTGTGTTTTGGATCATTGTCATGTATGAATGTCCAAGTACGTCCCATGCGCAGCTTCCTGGTTGATGAATGCAAATGTTCCTCCAGTATTTTTTAATAACATACTGCATTCAACTTGCCTTCAATTTTGACCAAATTTCCTGTGCCTTTGTAGTTTACACATCCCCCAAACATCAGTGATCCACCTCTGTTTTTCACAGTAGGAATGGTGTACCTTTCATCATAGGCCTTGTTAACTCTTCTCCAAATGTAGCATTTATGGTTGTGGCCAAAAAGCTTGATTTTGGTCTTATCGCTCCAAATGACTTTTGGAGGTTTGAGGCTTGTCTCTGTGCTGTTTGGCGTATTGTAAGGGGGATAATTTGTGGCATTTGCATAGTAATGGCTTTCTTCTGGTGACTCGACCATGCAACTCATCTTTCTTCAAGTGCCTCCTTATTGTGAATCTTGAAACAGCCACACACATGTTTTCAGAGAGTCCTGTATTTCACCTGAAGTTATTTGTGTATATAATCCCGAACAATTTTCCTGACAGTTGTAGTGGAAATCTTAGTTAGTCTACCTGACCGTGGTTTGGTTTCAACAGATCCCCTCATTTTCCACTTCTTTATTAGAATTTGAACACTGCTGATTGGCATTCTCAATTCCTTGTATATCTTTTTATATCCCTTTCCTGTTTTATACAGTTTCTACTACTACCTTTTCCTGCAGATCCTTTGACAATTCTTTTGCTTTCCTCATGACTCAGAATACAGAAACACCAGTGCAGCACTGGATGAAAGATGCAAGGGTCTGTCAGGAGTCCAGAAATTCATTGACCTTTTATACACACACATACATACACACACACACACACACACACACACACACACACACACACACACACTAATTACAAGCAAACAGATCACATGTGAGGATCGTTACCTTTAATAGCCATTCAAACCCCTTTGTGTCCATGTTATCAGGCCAAAATCACCAGGGTATGTAAACTTTTGATCAGGGTCATTTGGGTAGTTTCTGTTATGATTTAAAAAGAGTAAGCACAGTTGATTGATAATAAATGGCTTCAGCCAAACACTAACCGTGAGTGAAAGAAAAGTTTGTGTTATCATTCATATTCTCTGAAAAATGGCCAAGAAATCATAAATTCTGCCAGGGTATGTACACTTATGAGCACAACTATGTATGTGTGTGTGTGTATGTATGTATGTATATATATATATATATATATATATATATATATATATATATATATATATATATATATATATATATATATATACAGTGGGGCAAAAAAGAATTTAGTCAGCCACCAATTGTGCAAGTTCTCCCACTTAAAAAAATGAGAGAGGCCTGTAATTGTCATCATAGGTATACCTCAACTATGAGAGACAAAATGTGGAAACAAATCCAGACAATCACATTGTCCGATTTTTGAAAGAATTTATTTGCAAATCATGGTGGAAAATAAGTATTTGGTCACCTACAAACAAGCAAGATTTCTGGCTCTCACAGACCTGTATCTTCTTCTTTAAGAGGCTCCTCTGTCCTCCACTCATTACCTGTATTAATGGCACCTGTTTGAACTTGTTATCAGTATAAAAGCCACCTGTCCACAACCTCAAACAGTCACACTCCAAACTCCACTATGGTGAAGACCAAAGAGCTGTCGAAGGACACCAGAAACAAAATTGTAGACCTGCACCAGGCTGGGAAGACTGAATCTGCAATAGGCAAGCAGCTTGGTGTGAAGAAATCAACTGGGGAGCAATAATTAGAAAATGGAAGACATACAAGACCACTAGGGATGAGCCGAACACCCCCCGGTTCGATTCGAACCTGCGAACGGACCGAAACTTTGCACGAACGTTAGAACCCCATTAAAGTCTATGGGACTCGAAAGTTCAAAATCAAAAGTTCTAATTTTAAAGGGTAATTTGCATGATATTATCCTAAAAAGGGTTTGAGGACCCGGGTCCTGCCACAGTGGACATGTATCAATGCAAAAAAAAGTTTTAAAAACAGCCGTTTTTTCGGGAGCAGTGATTTTAATGATGCTTAAAGTGAAAAAAAAAAAGTGAACTATTCCTTTAAATATCGTACCTGGCGGGTGTCTATAGTATGCCTGTAAAGTGGCACGTGTTTCCCGTGCTTAGAACAGTCCCTGCACAAAATTACATTTTCAAAGGAATAAAAGTCTTTTAAAACTGCTTGCGGTTTTAATGTAATGTCGGGTCCCGACAATATGGATGAAAATCAGTGAGACAAACAGCATGGGTACCCCCCCCCCCATCCATTACCAGGCCCTTTGGGTCTTGTATGGATATTAAGGGGAACCCCGCACCCAATATTAAAAAAAAGGAAAGGCATGGGGCCCCCAGGCCCTATATACTCTGAACAGCAGTATACAGGTGGTGCAAACAAGACAGGGACTGTAGGTTTGTTGTTAAGTAGAATCTGTTTGTAATTTTGAACTGGTACATTTTTAAAGTGTAGCTCCAGCCAAAAAAATCTATTTTTAAGATTTTTGGAAAACATAGGGAAGGGTTATCACCCCTGTGACATTTGTTTTTAGAAAATTTGGTGCTTTTAGTGAAACAAGGATTGGTGATAAAGCATCAGTGGAGAGGAGACAAGTTTTTCCCGTATTAACTCTTACAGGAGAGAATTTCCCTTCCTAGGGGTAGATTTCATCTCACTTCCTATTGTCTCCTTCCATTTGCAAGTAGGAGTCATTTGTAAGTTGGATGTTTGAAAGTAGGGGCCTGCCCTATATAATCTGCAGAAATTGTGGACTTAGGTGTTGGTGTTGCCACAACACTGTAAGCCCTTACAGGGCCCTGCTTTGAAATATTAGATCAAGAATTGTAATTACATGCCCCTGTTGAACAGGGGCAGAAAAATTGGGCCTTTGGTGATGGTGGTGGTGCTGGTGCCACAACACTGTAAGTCCTCACAGTTACTCTTGGTGGGCGCTGGAAATGGCCCTGCTGTGAAATATTAGATCAAGAATTGTAATCACATGCACCTGTTGAACAGGGGCAGAAAAATTGGGCCTTTGGTGGTGGTGGTGGTGGTTTTGCTGGTGCCAGAACACTGTAAGTCCTCACAGTTACTGTTGGTGGGCCCTGAAACGGCCCTGCTGTGAAATATTAGATCAAGAATTGTAATTACATGTCCCTGTTGAACAGGGACAGAAAAATTGGGCCTTAGGCACTGGTGCTGGTGCCACAACACTACAACCCCTCACAGATACTCTGGTTGGAGCGCAGGAACGAGCCCAGCTGCAAAGAATTGCATCAAAAATTGTAATTACACGCCCCTGTTAAACAGGGGCTGAAAAAGTGGGCCTTAGGCACTGGTCCCACAACACTGCAACCCCTCACAGATACTCTAGTTGGAGCGCAGGAACGAGCCCTGCTGCAAAGAATTGCATCAAAAATTGTAATTACACGCCCCTGTTAAACAGGGGCTGAAAAATTGGGCCTTAGCCACTGGTGGCGGCACCCAGAAGCAAAAATATTCTTACAAGCTATCAGCATGATCATTGAGGAGGCAGAGGATAGTCACTCAGCATAACAGGACAGTCACTCAGCATCAGCATAGGCAGTCTTGAAGGGATCTGACATTTCAAAATAAATTTATTCGGTTACATCAGTATCAGGTGCTTGGTATCAATTGGTGATCCAAGACTGATTCATTTTTATGAAGGTCAGTCGATCGACTGAGTCGGTGGAAAGGCGCACCCTGTGATCGGTTACAAAGCCTCTGGCAGCATTGAATGTGCATTCAGAAAAAACGCTGGATGCAGGACAGGCCAGTAGCTCAATTGCATACTGTGCAAGCTCTGGCCAGTGATCCATCCTCAAGAGCCAGTAACCCAGAGGATTTTTGGTGGGAAATGTGTCCAAGTAAGATCTTGCCCTAGGTATTCCTGCACCATGTAAAACAGACGCTGGTGATGGTTGCTGGAACTGATCATACCTTGGGGCTGCGGACTAAAAAATTGTCTGAACGCATCGGTCAGACTGCCACCTTCTCCACCGCTCCTTCTTTGACTGACCGAAGCCTCAGCAACACGTTGTCCAAGAACAGGCGTTTGTAACCTCCCAGTCTCTGGGAACGCGTTGCACAGACCTTTCTGCAAGGCCTCCCGAAGATGTTTCATCTTCTGCTCCCTCTGCGATGGCAAGATAAGGTCTGCAACCTTACTCTTGTAATGTGGATCAAGGAGGGTTGCCAGCCAGTATTGATCCCTCTCCTTGATACCACGAATACGAGGATCCTTCCGCAGGCTTTGCAGGATCAGGGAGGCCATGCAGCATAGGTTTGCTGAGGCATTCAGTCCAGAGTCCTCTGGGTCACTAAGGACGACATGATCCGCAGCCACCTCCTCCCAGCCACGTACAAGTCCATGGGTTTCTTGGGACTGTAAATGATCCCTTAAAGACTGCTGCTGATGCTGAGTGCAAGGCTCCACCTCCATGCTGACACAATCCTCCTCCTCCTCGTCCTCTTCCTGTGTGATCAGGGGGCACGCAGGAACACTGTCTGTATAAAGGGGGCCTTGAGAGCTAAGGAAGTCCTCCTCTTCCTGCCTCTGTTCTGCCACAAGTGCCCTGTCCATTATTCCATGCAGCGTGTGCTCCAACAGGTGGACATGGGGGACAGTGTCACTGATGCATGCACTGTCATTGCTCACCATCCTCGTGGCCTCCTCTAATGGTGACAGGACAGTGCATGCATCCCTGATGATGGCCCACTGGCGTGGGGAAAAAAACAAGCTCCCCTGACCCTGTCCTGGTGCCATAGCTGCACAGGTACTCATTGATGACCCTCTGCTGCGTGTGCAGCCACTGCAGCATGGCCAACGTTGAGTTCCACCTGGTGAGCATGTCACAGATTAGGCGGTTCTTGGGCAGGTTAAATTCCTTTTGGAGGTCAGCCAGCCGAGCACTGGCATTATATGTCCTGCGGAAATGCACACAGACTTTCCTGGCCTGCCTCAGGACATCCTGTAAGCCCGGGTACCTGCCCAAGAACCACTGCACCACCAAGTTAAGGACGTAAGCCAAACAGGGCACATGGGTTAGTTGTCCCTGTCGGAGGGCAGAGAGGAGGTTGGTGCCATTGTTTCCTGCCTTAAGTTGGCATGGCGTCAACCACCTCTGAACCTGCCCCTGCAGAGCTGACAGAATCTCTGCCCCAGTGTGGCTCCTGTCCCCCAAGCACACCAGCTCGAGCACCGCATGGCATCTTTTGGCCTGCATACTTGCGTAGCCCCTTGAACGCCTACGGAGCACCGCTGGTTCCGAGGATAAAGCACAGGAAGAGGCCATGGAGGAAGAAGAGGAGGGGGTGGAGGAGAGAGGTGTGTCAGAATGACCAGTAGTGGCATTTTTGAGGCGTGGTGGCGGAACAACATCCAACACTACTGCACCTTGTCCTGCATCCTTCCCAGCTGCCAGCAGAGTCACCCAATGCACCGTGAAACTTAGGTAACGTCCCTGTCCATGCCTGCTGGACCATGAGTCAGCGGTAATATGCACCTTACCGCTGACTGCCCTGTCCAGCGAGGCCAAGACATTGCCTTCCACATGCCGGTAGAGAGCGGGAATCACCTGTGAGAAAAAGTAGCGTTTGGGAACCTGCCACTGAGAAACCGCACATTCCACAAACTCATGGAAGGGGGCAGAGTCTACCAACTGAAAAGGTAGCAGTTGAAGTGCTAGCAATTTTGCCAAGCTAGCATTCAACCTCTGGGCATGTGGATGGCTGGGAGCGAACTTCTTTCTGCGGTGCAGCAGCTGGGGCAGGGAAATTTGCCTGGTACAATCTGACGTCGGTGTACCGATAGCAGATTGTCCGCAAGTATTTGGCTGTGACATACCTAATTCTACACCTTCATTCCTCTCAGTGCAGGTCTCAGAGAGGACTGAAGGTATAGTGGGGTTGGAGATCCCAGCTGATGAGGAGCAAGGAGAGGTCCTCCTTGTTCTTTGGTGTGGGTCTTTAAGGTACGCTTGTCAACAAACTGCATGGCAGGTCAACATATGTCTGGTCAAGCATGTGGTGCCCAAGCGGGAGATGTTTTGACCACGCGAGATATGCTTGAGACATATGTTGCAAATAGCAGCGGTGGGATCTGATGCACTCATCTCAAAAAAGGCCCACACCAAAGAACTTTTGGAATAACGCACAGAGACAGCAGCGCCCTGCACATGCGGAGCTCTGCGGTGTGATGCAGTCAGTGTGCTGCCCTTAGGCTGACCCCTGGAGGGCATCCTGCCTCGTTGGTGATGTGCCTCCTCCTCCTCCTTCTCTCTTCTATCAGGCACCCACGTGGAGTCAGTGACCATATCATCCCCTCCCTCCTCATCACTGGAGCAAACCTGGCAGTATGCTGCAGCAGGGGGAACATGACTGCCAGATTGCTGTCCTTCTTGAGCACCCCCTCTGTCTGGGCTCACATTACTGCCTTCCTCTAGCTGAGTACCATCATCGGAGCCTTCAAAACACTGGGCATCCTCCATGTACCCAACACTGTTGTCAAACAGTTCGGGGGACTCCTCAGGAGGACATGGTGGGGCTAGGGAAGGAGTCACTGATGCCATTGAGCTGAGGGAATAGGCCGCGTTGGCAGCTGCTTTGCCAGACAAAGTACCCTGAGCCTGGGTGAGAGATGATGAGGAGGATGAGGACGGCTTGGTCATCCAGTCGACCAAGTCTTCCGCATGTTGCAGCTCAACACGGCCAGCTGCCGAAAAAAAGGCCAAGCGTGTTCCATGGCCACGTGTTGATGAGGAAGCACCGTCTCCACGACCAGCACTGTTGCCTCTAGACATAGAGCCTGCTTGCCCTCTTTTATTGGCTTGTGACTGTCTGCCTCTCCTTGTTGGCCTTCCAGACATACTATTGGCCTGCAGTGAGATGTAGCTGCACAAAACTGGGATGTATATATACCGATTATACTGCAGCTAGCAGAATCGACTACCTGCCTGTAGTATTATTAGTTTGATAACACCTGCACTTGTCTTCAGGTAGCTATACTGTAGGTGCAACTGTGCAGGGTACACAGTACAGTAACTGGAAATATGTCAAGAGCCTACACAAGCACCTGGCTTCAGGTAGCTATACTGTAGGTGCAACTGTGCAGGGTACACAGTACAGTAACTGGAAATACCTCAAAAGCCTACACAAGCACCTGGCTTCAGGCAGTTATACTGTAGGTGCAGCTGTGCAGGATACACAGTACAGTAACTGGAAATACGTCAAGAGCCTACACAAGTACCTGGCTTCAGGTAGTTATACTGTAGGTGCAACTGTGCAGGGTACATAGTACAGTAACTGGAAATAAGTCAAGAGCCTACACAAGCACCTGGCTTCAGGTAGCTATACTGTAGGTGCAACTGTGCAGGGTACACAGTACAGTAACTGGAAATATGTCAAGAGCCTACACAAGCACCTGGCTTCAGGTAGTTATACTGTAGGGGCAACTGTGCAGGGTACACAGTACAGTAACTGGAAATACGTCAAGAGCCTACACAAGCACCTGGTGATTTCACCAATCAAGAAACAGCTGAGGGGCGGGACCTTGGTGGTTCCTGTTGATGAGTGTTTGGTTGCATAGCAACAAGAAACACAAGTTTGCCCGTGATGTAAACCGATTGTCCTTCATGTGATCTAAAGCGCAGTGTTGAGTTTATTAGGTGGATTCCCCGATAGTGCCACCTGGGTTGGTGTATGGGCCATCATCTGCTGTACCTCCAAGTCCACGCTGAGCACGGAGAAGTAGCGCCATTGGTGTGACATCCGGACCTTCAGTTTACACACAGGCTTACTTAGCTTGCCTTCTGGTAAGCGCGAAATCTATGTGGTGGTGGATCACAACGAGTGGTGTTTTCTCCCATGTTTCCTACATAGCCTTCACTGGGAAATACTGAGGGATTTATGTCTTTTTATTGAGACTCTCTCTGTCTTCATTGATGATTTTATGGTCACTCACCTACTGATCTTTTTTCGTTTTTATACATTAACTGATTTTTATGTATTCATACACTGGTTTTTCTCATTACTATTATAGCGCAGTTTTTTCTTGTTTTACAAGTGTGCAGGGTACACAGTACAGTAACTGGAAATATGTCAAGAGCCTACACAAGCACCTGGCTGCAGGTTGCTATACTGTAGGTGCAACTGTGCAGGGTACACAGTACAGTAACTGGAAATACGTCAAGAGCCTACACAAGCACCTGGCTTCAGGTAGTTATACTATAGGTGCAACTGTGCAGGGTACACAGTACAGTAACTAGAAATACGTCAAGAGCCTACACAAGCACCTGGCTTCAGGTAGTTATACTGTAGGTGCAACTGTGCAGGGTACACAGTACAGTAACTGGAGATACGTCAAGAGCCCACACAAGCACCTGGCTTCAGGTAGCTATACTGTAGGTGCAACTGTGCAGGAGGGTACACAGTGCAGTAACTGGAAATACTGTAAAAACACCTGCCTGCCTGTCAGTATATTAGGAAGAGAAGAACAGGATCTAGCTAAACTGAATACAGTATATATATATATATATATATATATATATATATATATATATACACAACACCTGGGATGCATATATGTACACAATACACTGCAAGTGCAGATAACTGACTCGACCTGCCTACTCTATCTAACTTAAATCAAATGACACTGTCTCTCTGTCTATCTATCTCTCTCCACCGCAACACACTACACAGGGCCGACGTGCAAGCGGCCTTATATAGTGTGGAGCGTGTACTAAACCCCCTGAGCCATAATTGGCCAAAGCCTCCCTGGCTTTGGCCAATTATGGCTCTCTGTACACACGGCGCTGTGATTGGCCAAGCATGCGGGTCATAGTGCATGCTTGGCCAATCATCAGCCAGCAATGCACTGCGATGCCAGATCTCAACCCCATAGAAAACCTTTGGAGGGAGTTGAAAGTCTGTGTTGCACAGCGACAGCCTCAAAACATCACTGCTCTAGAGGAGATCTGCATGGAGGAGTGGGCCAACATACCAGCAACAGTGTGTGACAACCTTGTGAAGACTTACAGAAAACATTTGACCTCTGTCATTGCCAACAAAGGATATATAACAAAGTATTGAGATGAACTTTTGATATTGACAAAATACTTATTTTCCACCATAATTTGCAAATAAATTCTTTCAAAAATCAGACAATGTGATTGTCTGGATCTGTTTCCACATTTTGTCTCTCATAGTTGAGGTATACCTATGTTGACAATTACAGGCCTCTCTCATCTTTTTAAGTGGAATAACTTGCACAATTGGTGGCAGACTAAATAGTTTTTTGCCCCACTGTATAAATATATATATATATATATATTTTTTTTTATTATGTCACAAAAGTGAGTACACCCCTCATATTTTTGTAAATATTTTATTATATCTTTTCATGTGACAACACTGAAGAAATTACACTTTGCTACAATGTAAAGTAGTGAGTGTACAGCTTATATAACAATGTGAATTTGCTGTCCCCTCAAATACTCAACACACAGCCATTAATAGGTGAACAAGTATGTTGCACTTAAATGAAATAAACAGTAAATAATTAATATAAACAAGTGAGTCCAAGAGTCACAAACGTGACACAATAGTGAAAGTTTGAATGCTCTGTCACCAACTTCCTCCACCTTGTGCGACCACCACCAAAAAAAATAGGATGTGTCCTTACCAAAGAGCGTTGACCACCTATTACGGGGGGTCAACATAGACTTGTATGTCTAGAAAAACTCCACGTCTGTAAGGAGGTCCGTTCAACAGAAACTTCAAGCCACCACTGGGGAAAACATCAGGTTTCTTTTACTCCAACCGTGATATCAGGTCATATACCCCAAATGAGAGACAAATGCCACAATAGTGTAAAACCTTTTTTTACCAGGATTTAGTGAGGTTAAGGCACTTACATGAACAGACGATTAAAACAGCATGTACTGGACACAGTGGTTTCAGAGGTAGATTTTCCAAATGCGATGACAGGAAATGACACTATCGCTCGACCGATTTCAACGCTAATCAGACCTCTTACGGAGCATAAGCGTCATTCCCCCTCATCACAATAAATACTCTCTCTGTGGGTCAAAGCCTCGTTTCCATCCCCAGCTCCGTGCGGTTCTTCCTGTCTGATCAAGCATCATTCTGTGTGATGCTTTCTGAGTTCTGAGTGTTGCTTCCTGTATAATCAAGCCTCACTCTGGCCACAGAGTCCTTCTGTGGTTCAAGTCAGACAACCAAGCTTCATTCTGGCAGGTCATGACACCAGGAAATGAAAAAAGAAAAAGGGCGCACCGACCTTGTGCATTACCACTAATAGCGTTTATTAAAAAAGTAAAACACCAAATGGATACTCACAAACAAGCGTGTATGTTAAGCATGGACAATAGCTGCATATACGCAGTAACGGGCATCAGAAAGGAATCGGGACTGGACATCAGATGGATGAGGCAATGGCTGACGCGTTTCGGGGAGAACCCCTTTCTTCAGAGCCTAAGCGGGTGGTGACTGCTCACAAGTGAGAGCTCCTCTATTTATGTGTGTATGTGCGTATGACCATGTGTCAGCCAGCACCAACCCACAAAAAGCCACTCCCACCTACCCAAAAGACCCCCCCTGATGTCACTAGGTCGCCACAGTAAAAACACCAGCGACATTCCCCACACATCCATGACAAAGATGTGCCAATCAATCATTGACAACCCATTGGTAAAAAATAGCAAACCACACCACATTGCACCACAATGGACCTCTTGGGCTAGCAAGCGGAGGCGGCCCAACAAGGACAACGTTAGGACCACATCCCATGTGCAAGCAGCAAATGCACGGAGGTGGCCAGGCAACAGCACCATCCGTACCACTCCCGCATATTAGGGGATGCCACAGGGGGACCTCCGAACGCCATCTATCACCGGTGGAACGCACGCGCCTTGATGGACAGGAAATGGGGACGCGTTTGCGCTCCACCAGCGAGTTCCGGCTGCCTGGTCATCACCTCCGCCCGCGCATGCGCAGTGGACGCGGCCCAGAAGTGCGGGTGGATATGCGTTCCACACGCTACCTCCAGCCACTACAACCTAAGTGCTCACTAGGAGCGGTGGTGTATGGATGCGCACGCATCCCCACTATAAGGGCACATCCAGAACACTAAGTATGGGATGCTGAATCATATAATGTGGGATAAGAGCGAGAACCTAACGGGAAGGGTGGAAGGAAAGGAGGGAGGGAGGGGAGGGCCGTTAGAAAGTCCCCAATATGATTAAATGGTACAGTGGAATACAGAATTGTAAATATGAAGTCATTGTAATCAATATAGGCATACAGATATATAAATAAATAGATAAAACATTACATCATATAATGAATCATATTTCAGACCCTATCTAGAGGATCAAAATACGTGTATATGTGTACATATACACACACGCACACCTTCTCAAAAAGTGTGTATTAGTTGATATTGAATGTGCATGAGGTGACCTAGTCCAACATTACTTAATCCAAAATTGGAAATATAAAATTGGAATTAAAAGTAACAATAATAATAATAATAGTAATGGTAATAAAAAGATAAAAACCGCAATGATTCTCATTAATAAATGATATCGTGGCAGATCATAAGTGATAGCGAGATGGACACAACTCGTGTGCACAAATAAGTACACTCATGTCGACCCATTCTCGTTCTCATATAAAAATTATATAGAGAATTATTATATAAAAACTGAACATATGTCTATATAACAACAGAACCTACGACACCTATAGTGGGTGTTGGATTCCTGGTATGGGACTTGCTAACGCCATATACCCGCTGATATCTGATGAATTGCAAAAAATGTAAACTGTACCCAATGTGGAAACTACATATATTGTTGCAAATACACATAAATTTACACATAAAACAAAAAACAAAAAAAAAACAAAAAACAAAAAAAAAAACACATGAATGAATCTTACAAAGGGACCCCTTTACCAAATGTACTGGACGACTCTCTATGTCCTACGAGAGGGGGACCCCAACACAACCAGGTGGAGACCTTCCTTCTCTTACGAAGGATATTCCATACCTCCCATAGACGTGGATGATGTGTGTGATGAAAGTAACTCTATAAAGGGGGGGGAGGAAGGAATAATATGGCATTGAATTGCTCAATTTTCTTAGATGGCATAGGTATAGCTACAAGTACGTTTCTGTACAAGGTTTAACAATAAGGCTTCCCGAATTCACAAAATCTTTAAAAAGAATTGGAGGATTTTGGAGTCGGATCCAGTTCTGAAGACTAGCCTTCCTTCACACCCCAATTTAGTTTTCAGAAGACCCAAAGATCTGAGGAGCCTAATTGCCCCAAGTAGGGTGAAAAAGATCAAAAACAGAGGACTTAATAGCCCTTGGACAACAATTTTTGACCAAAAAGGCAGTTATAGATGTGGGAGTCCAAACTGCGGTAATTGTACCTACATGTGTCACAGAAAAAAAGACATACTAGGAGTTGATAGTAAGATCTATAAGATAAAACAATTCATCAACTGCGGTACCGCCTATGTGGTTTATGGTCTCCTCTGTCCGTGTGGCCTTCTGTACATCGGCTGGACCTCTAGACCTCTAGACCTATGAGAACTAGAATGAACGAACACAGAAGCAATATCCTGACGAAGAAGGATAAATATTCCTTACCAAGGCATTTTCTAGAGGCTCATGACGGTAGTATAGAGGGCCTTAGGGTGCTTAGAAGCTATGCCAAATGATCTTGATAGTGGTAAGAAGTACCAGCTACTGTGTACCAGAGAGGCCTATTGGATCTTCACCTTAGGGACTTTGGCCCCGAAAGGCCTGAACGAAGAAATCGAATTACATAGTGTCCTATGACATGTGCTATTCCTGCTAGTCCGCCACTTCCCTCGTAGGAGTTCTATTTTGGTCCCCTATGCCATCTAAGAAAATTGAGCAATTCAATGCCATATTATTCCCCCCCCCCTTATAGAGTTACTTTCATCACACACATCATCCACGTCTATGGGAGGTATGGAATATCCTTCGTAAGAGTAGGAAGGTCTCCACCTGGTTGTGTTGGGGTCCCCCCCTCTCGTAAGACATAGAGAGTCGCCCAGTACATTTGGTAAAGGGGTCCCTTTGTAGGATTCATTCATGTGTTTTTTTTTCTTTTATGTGTAAATTTATGTGTATTTGCAACAGTATATGTAGTTTCCACATTGGATACAGTTTACATTTTTTGCAATTCATCAGATATCAGCGGGTATACGGCGTTAGCAAGTCCCATACCAGGAATCCAACACCCACGATAGGTGTCGTACGTTCTGTTGTTATATAGACATATGTTCAGTTTTTATATAATAACTCTCTATATAATTTTTATATGAGAACGAGAATGGGTCGACATGAGTGTACTTATTTGTGCACACGAATTGTGTCCATCTCGCTATCACTTATGATCTGCCACAATATCATTTATTAATGAGAATCATTGCGGTTTTTATCTTTTTATTACCATTACTATTATTATTATTATTGTTACTTTTAATTACAATTTTATATTTCCAATTTTGGATTAAGTAATGTTGGACTAGGTCCCCTCATGCACATTCAATATCAACTAATACACACTTTTTGAGAAGGCGTGCGTGTGTGTATATGTACACATATACACATATTTTGATCCTCTAGATAGGGTCTGAAATATGATTCATTATATGATGTAATGTTTTATCTATTTATCTATTTATTTATATATTTGTATGCCTATATTGATTACAATGACTTCATATTTACAATTCTGTATTCCACCGTACCATTTAATCATATTGGGGACTTTCTAATGACCATTTTTATGAGGTTGACTTCTTCTGTTTTGTGTGTCTGTGCTTTCAGTGCTTCCTCATGGGTTTCCAGCATCAGCCCCCCACCCCCACCCCCCCATCTGGCCCTCCCCTCCCTCCCTCCTTTCCTTCCCCCCTCCCCGTTAGGTTCTCACTCTTATCCCACATTATATGATTCAGCATCCCATACTTAGTGTTGTGGATGTGCCCTTATAGTGGGGTTGCGTGCGCATCCATACACCACCGCTCCTAGTGAGCGCTTAGGTTGTAGTGGCTGGAGGTAGCGTGTGGAACGCACATCCACCCGCACTTCCGGGCCGCGTCCACTGCGCATGCGCGGGCGGAGGTGATGACCAGGCAGCTGGAACTCGCTGGTGGAGCGCAAAGGGGTCCGCAGTTCCTGTCCCTCAAGGCAACGTGCGTTCCACCGGCGATAGATGGCGTTCGGAGGTCCCCCAGCATCCACCCTGGTAAGTGAGATCCCCCTGTGGCATCCCCTAATATGCGGTGTTTGCGGGAGTGGTACGGATGGTGCTGTTGCCTGGCCACCTCCGTGCATTTGCTGCTTGCACATGGGATGTGGCCCTAACGTTGTCCTTGTTGGGCCGCCTCCGCTTGCTAGCCCGAGAGGTCCATTGTGGTGCAATGTGGTGTGGTTTGCTATTTTTTACCAATGGGTTGTCAATGATTGATTGGCACATCTTTGTCATGGATGTGTGGGGAATTTCGCCGGTGTTTCTACTGTGGCGACCTAGTGACATCAGGGGGGGGGGTTTACATCTTGGAGGGCTGGGTCTTTTGGGTAGGTGGGAGTGGCTTTTTGTGGGTTGGTGCTGGCTGACACATGGTCATACGCACATACACACATAAATAGAGGAGCTCTCACTTGTGAGCAGTCACCACCCGCTTAGGCTCTGAAGAAAGGGGTTCTCCCCTGAAACGCGTCAGCCATTGCTTCATCCATCTGATGTCTGGTCCCGATTCCTTTCTGATGCCCGTTACTGCGTATATGCAGCTATTATCCATGCTTAACGTACATGCTTGTTTGTGAGTATCCATTTGGTGTTTTACTTTTTTAATAAACGCTATTAGTGGTAATGCACAAGGTCAGTGCGCCCTTTTTCTTTTTTCATTTCTTTGTAGTTTATGAATACCCAATGTTCTGAAGAGGGCTGCAAGACGGCAGACACCACTGAAGCATTTTGGCCCTATCACTCATTGAGGTTCTAGTCACCCGAGCGCAGGAGAGAGATTTTTTTGTCTATGTTTTGCTATGTTTGGGGACTCCAGCAGCTGGGTGAAAGGCCTGTGTGTTAATAAGGACCAAGCATCTATCAGCAAGTATGGTATTATCTATTGAAGAAAGGCATTTGAGGCGAGCATCCCTGGCTAAGGGATTCTTGACTAGTATTAACAACTATGAACTGCGACCAGAAGGACCTGACAATACTGAGACTATTGAAGCTACACCGAATAGAGAGGAGGCGATGATATCAGTTTTTTATAAGCTCAAACATTTGCTAGAGAGTGAAATGACCCAGTGGTGGGATATTATATTGTTGCAAAAATATTTGGAAGTTAACAGGATTCCCAGAGGTCTTATGCCCCGTACACACGGTCGGATTTTCCGATGGAAAATGTCCGATCGGAGCGTGTTGTCGGAAATTTCGACCGTGTGTGGGCTCCATCGGACATTTTCCCTCGGATTTTCCAACACACAAAGTTGGAGAGCAGGAGATAAAATTTTCCGACAACAAAATCCGATCGCGTCAATTCCGACCGTGTGTGGCCTGTTCCGACGCACAAAGTGCCACGCATGCTCAGAAGAAATTCCGGCACGGAACAGCTTGTTCTGGTAAACTTAGCGTTCGCAATGGATACTGCACTTTCGTCACGCTGCAATGTTAAAAATGGTTTAATACAGCGAACTCTCTTCTTCTTTATAATGTGACAACAATATAGTAGTTTTGCTGCTCATATTCACACACACTTCTCACAAACTTATTTCGTTACTATTTATCTGGATTCCCTCAATATATTTTGATTTCTCACATCTGACAACATTTTTTTTTTTTTTCTGGCTTTAATGTAGATTATTTTTTTGTGTTTGTATTTTTTTGAAGGTATTTTTTTGGGGGATTTTGATTTGTACTCCCGAAAATGTTTGTGTGTGTTTTTTGTGACAAGTTCCCACAACACCATTGATATGTTGTTCTATTTAATCTGTAGGAGATTGTTTGATGTTGTTGTCTCTTGTTAATTTCACATTTTATGTTAGAAATGTACCTGAATTGTCACCAACAAACTGTCCTTTTTGGATGAAAACACACACAGGAGAGTCTAATTTTCCCCAAAAAATTTTATTAAGGGGTCACAACTAAACAAAGAGGGAGGCAACGGAGTCCTTATCTAAGGGAGGGCAGTCTGGTCCAGAAGTCCCAGAGATCCGGAAAGCAGCAGATGACATCTGTGTCCCCAGGCTGTGGTCATACGAGAGACTGCATCTTCTGCCAGACCAGACTGAACCCAGGGTCATCACTCTCAGGTCTTCTTTCCACGCTTCCTTCCACGCGGTGGCTGTGGTGGTGGAGTTGTGGCAGCAGGAGGAGGATGGTCCAACTCAACCACGTCGGTCTTGGGTGTTAGTTCCCCACTCACCCCCTTACGTAGGACTTTATAAAGCAGATCCTCACAGAGCCTGCATTGACCCTCCTGCATGCCCTGCAGTTTTGTGGCAGCCATGCAGGCAAAGGCCTCTTCAGGAGTGGGTAAGGCTCGTAGGGACGCTGAAGCCTCCTGGATCAGCCTGAATGCTGAATCCTGCACGGGACTCAGAGTCGTCTTCCTGGCTCTTTTATATGGAAGGCGGAGGGAAGGAACCTGAGACTCAGTCAGGCTGCGACTGGTCCCTGGCTTCTCCTGTCTGGCACTTAGCCCCGCCTCCTCCTGGCTGCCACTAATCCCCGCCTCCTCCTGACTGCCACATTCCACAATCTCCTCCTGGCTGAGGTCTTCCTGTATATGAAAAAGGGACATAGTTTTACTATTTTTTTCATCAATCACACACAATTTTCACCTCCTGACTGCTGCAAATTGAATGTTAACAAATATAACAGACTATCCTTCTGAGCCCAGCAGTTTTCATTCTTGTCCCAATTTTGGGTGCCCACTACTGTCTATTGATATGTAAAACACTTTCAATCAGCAATTAGTGATCAATAATAACATCTAGTAAACATAATTTCTTTATTGACCAGAAATCTGTAGAAGAATGCTATACCTGACTCCAGCTGGGCTCCTCTACTTCTTCCTGGCTGGAAGGCCCAGGTTGGACATCGGAAGCCTCAGCTGGGGTGGAAGGAAGAGTGGAAGGAAGAGTAGAGAGGGATTCCCTGACTTCAGTGTGGTCTGACAGAAATCGCAGTCTCTCATAGTACCACAGCCTGGGGACATAAACGTCATCTGCTGCAGATCCGGATCTCTGGGAATCTGTGACCTTCTTGCGCTCCCTAATAAGTGCTCCTCAGGCCACCAATTTTGGCTTTTAAATAGGGGATGGTTGCTGTGGGGACCACCGGCGTCACCAACTCCAGCAGTTTCTCCAGCGCTGCCTGCCTCTTTTGTTTATGGTTATAGTGATGGTGTCTGACCTGCCACAGACAGGGCAGCTCCCTGTATTTGTCAATAAACAGGGGGAGGAAATTGTGGTCGTTGAAGCCATCCATTTTCTCTGCAAGACACAACACAAGACAAACCCTAATGTCAGGCCAAACTCCCCTAATCTTGTTACAATATAGGCTTCCATTTCGAAGCAGTATAGGCCCAAGTTTAGATCCTACCTTCGTTATCACGATCGGCACCTCCAATGCTCCTTCCTCCGCTCACAGATCGTACATAAGACGCATGCGTGTTACGCTTTATACACACTGCGCATGCGTGTAACTCCGCCCGCCCCTGACGTTCTTTCTAGTCTATTCCCCGCCCCCTTTCGTTCAGCGCAGTGGGGGAAGAGCACATGGCGGAGACACAGCAGGATCGTGCTAATTGTAGCAACTAGGAGGAGGAGGAGGAAAGGCCAGATCCGGACACGTCCCGATCCAGAAGGAGATTTAAGGACTCAAATATGTCCTTTGGGGAGATGTTGGAGATGGTCGACATCCTGAAGAAGGCCGACTATGATGGAAAGTATGGGCCTTACCCCAACCCCAATATCAGAAAGGCCAAGATCATGGCGAAAGTGGTCAGGAGTCTGCACCGGAATACGACCATCGAAAGATCAGCTCAGAAACCGGTGGTCGGACCTCAAATTACGAGAACGTGAGCAGTACAGAAAGATCCGGAGAGTGCTGCAAAAAAGTAAGTAGTTGTGCTGTGTTCCTATTCTTTATGTTTATTACGTTCGTGCTGCTCTATGTGCTTTTAGGAACTGTTGTACAGTTTAAAATGGCAACTTTCATGTTCATGGGCACACTATTCGTTCGGATCAAACATTTTTCTTTCGGACTATAAAATACCATTGTTTAGGCCATATGCATTTGGCCACCATTTTGACACCCTATACTTGTCTTAAAAGAATTGTGTTGTGTTGATGGCTTTGTTACTAGAATGAAATGCAAACTAGATTCTGTGTAAGGAGAGGACACTGAGCAGCTGTTTTCACATCTGGACACTGGAGCACTAGTGTGTGACACAAGAACACCATTTTTATTAGGGGGCCACACAGTTGCTCCAGTGTATACTATAGGGGGGTCTCCATCTGTGAAGCTTGTACCAAACAGGTAAAGTATTGCAGCTTGACAAAGGACACTAAAAAAGCTACATCTTGGAACTCTGCTAAAATTGACAATTGTACCCCACTTCCAAGCAATGTTTCTTATTTCTAGTTCTGCCATCAAATATCTGTGTGCTAAGTATACCATTTTTGTTTTACATAGGGGATAAAAGACTCGGAGGACACCCCTCATCCGAGGAGACCAGAGCCCCCCCCCTCTGGAAGAAGGGGAAATCCCCCAACACAATCTGAGCAGGAGGAAGAAGACGTGGTGGAACTAGTCACCACAACAGGTGAGTGTCTGCGACCACAGGCTCAGATAAGAGATGGATGGCGGCATTTTTTTTAGACCTAATTTATTTTGGGGTTCCTCTCTTTTTAGGTGATCGTGAGGTTGTGGATCCAGATCCTTTCACATCCGAAAGTGCCCAGATCCTGATCGGGGAGATCATGGGGTGTAATTTACAATTGGAAATCATCAAGAAAAACATCAATGATGTTATTCCAAAAAATAAAAACATCATTGATGTTTTGGGGCGAGTTTAAAGTCCCTCCAAATCACTTTCTTCTTTTGTGTGCTACAATGTGCTAAATGTTTTTGTGATTTTTCCCAAAGCCAAATTTGGAGGATGCACACAGTGTGCCAACATGTGCTATCTGCCATCACGGGAGATTAATGGACGCGTTTTGGGGGTGCAACCCCTTCCTCAATAATAAAGTAGCGGTGAGGAAGGGCTTGCTCCCCCAAAACACGTCCCTTGATCCCCCGTGATGGCAGGTTGCACATGTTGACATTGTTAAATTGGTGTGCATCTTCCAAATTTGGCTTTTCCTGGGGTGACTTCACCCCATCTGAACGCAATATCAAACACAGTTCCTAAATACTCATGTCTGATATTGCCTTCAAATTCTACCAAATGTGATGTTTGTAAGTTCAAGATTTGTGTCTTTCTTGTTGGTTTTACACAGGCCTGTTATATCTAAAATGGACATTTTGAGTTTTGATAATGCTACCCCAAAAATTGTTATACAACAAACATGTTGGTTTGTTTGAAAAACCTTTGGTAAATGCACATGTGATTGTGCAGGTATTAAAAAGATTGTTAATCAAGAATGTGTGGATTATTGTCTCAACGCTAAAACACTTTTGTGGTGATGTCATTGCTGTTTTCAGCAAAAATGGGGGTTATTTCCTAAGGGCAAATCCTCTTTGCACTACAAGTGCAGTTTCAGTGCAGTTGCAAGTGCACTTGTAGTGAAATGTGTTTTTGCATTTAGTAAATAACAGCCAACAGTGCTTTGTATAAGGTTACACAATCACGCCATTTTCTGCACTCAAAACATTTCTGTCAGGGTCAGCTAAAACAAACACAAGCAGTAAATGTCCACAAAGAATTTTTTTTTTGTTTTATTATAAAAAGGCTTCACAGATTTACTGGCATATTGATAGCCCCCCTACCCACAAAGAACTCCAGGTAGCGTAACCGGACATCACGGGCACTCAGGGAGGGCAATCCGGGACGGCCGCTTTCAAGCGCCGTCAGTGTGGTTTGATGTATCATTCTGGCCTCAGGCCCAACTGAGCCAGCATAGTTGGCCGAATGTTTCCTTAAAAAGTTATGGAGAACACAGCACGCAAGTATAATATGGTTCAGTTTATACTCCGCCATATGGATGGGTGTCAGAAATAGGCGGAACCGGCTGGCCAGGATTCCAAATGTGTTCTCCACCACTCTTCGGGCTCTGGCCAGCCAGTAATTAAAAACCCTCTGTTCCAGGGTGAGGGTCCTCATTGGGAATGGCCGCATCAGGTGGTCCCCCAGCGCAAACGCTTCATCAGCAACGAACACAAATGGGAGTCCTTCAACATTGTCCTCTGGAGCTGGCAAGTCCAAGCTGCCATTCTGGAGACGCCTGTAAAACTCTGTCTGGGTGATGACTCCACCATCGGACATCCGGCCATTCTTCCCCACGTCCACATACAGGAAGTCGTAATTAGCCGACACCACCTCCAACATCACTATACTATTGAACCCCTTATAGTTGAAATAGTACGACCCCGAGTTGGGTGGTGGGACGATGTGGACGTGTTTCCCATCAATTGCCCCTCTGCAGTTAGGAAAGTCCCACTGCTGGGCAAAGTGGGAGGCCACAGTCTGCCATTCCTGTGGCGTGGAAGGAAACTGTTGAGGAAAAAACAATAAACATTACTATTTTTGATCAGAAACATGGCAAGCAGATTAGGCACAAACATTATGGGGCAACCTCCAGATAGCATTTATTAAGGGGAGTTTAACAACGCCAAAGTATAAGGTACACCTATCATATTCCCCCTCCCCCCCCTCTCATGGGCCATTTCTAACATTATAGGGGTGTGTGGAAATCTTGGACAGGTAACCCTCTTCACTTCATTGAGAGATGAATGCCTAAATACAGGGTATTACTTGGAACAGCCCCTCCTTAGTTACACTATTGGCAGCCCACTGGACAGGTAAGAAGTGTCATAATACAAAGATATAAATACACACTGTACACATTTGAGGACATTTGGACATTCTGCTATTACCTATCAAGATAATAATAGAATAAAAAAACTGTAAACAGTACCATTTGAAAGTATACAGGCAGGCCCTTGCACTACATGCTTTGGGGAATTCATCCATAAATCTGAGCACAAAAGAGATGGGTATAGTGTGTATGGATTTGGCAAAGTCAGCAGATAGATGATTGAGGATAATGAATTGGGATCAGCTGACTTAGCAGTTGGGGGAGGGAGAGTTACTAAAAATTATTTGGGGACAGCACCAAAAAAAAAAGCCTCTGGCACTCTGCCAGAATTTAAAGCAAAAATAACATTTCAAAACATTTTAGGGGGTGTTTGGGGTAAAGCACTACTATGGAGCAGAAAAAAAACATTGTTAAGTGACTACATGAGGTGAATATAGGGCCAGGAGACACCATGCTGGGGAGGTTATTGAAGGGCAAATATGTATGAAGGACCTAAAATAATAATTACATAAAAATCCAGCATGCATGAGGACAAAGGGGACATTCACAGCATATTCCAAACATGGTAATTAGGGAATGAGGAAATAAATACAATATATTAGCAAACATTCAATACAATAAAATGTGATATTAAAGGATAAAAATCTTACCTTCATATACTCCTTCTGCAGGACCTGGATGATGGCAGAACAGGTCTCTGGGATAATGATCCCCAGAGCCTGGAGGGAGATGCCTGTCGAGAACTTGAGGTCCTGCAGGCTTCTCCCTGTGGCCAAATACCGCAGGGTAGTGACCAACCTCTGCTCCGGAGTGATGGCTTGCCTCATGCAGGTATCCTGCCTGCTAATATAAGGGGTCAGCGAAGCCAACAAACGGTGAAACCCGGGGTCCGTCATCCTGAGAAAGTTCCTGAAATCATCAGGATTATTCTCACGGATCTCACGGAGCAAAGGCATATGAGAGAACTGGTCACGCTGAAGCAACCAATTCTTGGTCCATGAACTCCTCCCCACCCTGTTCATGGACTGGACTTGTGTCATTGTCAGAATAAAAAAACAATGTGTCTGCGCTAGAAAAAATCGCTGCACTCAAAGTGCAGTACCCCTAGGTGCTAAAGTATAAAGTGCACAGTGCTATGTGAAACACAGCAAGTGAGTGATCAAACAAAACAACATATCCATTAAAATATCAAAATAAAATACAAGGGGATATAACAAACAGTAAATAAATGAAGTCCAAAAACGTGTATATCCAATGATATAAAAGTGCCCAAATAAATTAGTCCAAAAATTTGGTGAATTTCACATATCCTATCTTCCAAACTGTGCCACCAAAAAACATGCTATGGTGTCTTCCAGCCGCCCCCACAGGTGTATATGCTCACCTTCCTGTGTGTGACACAGCGATTAGACTATGTCAAACAAAGCCTTGGAGCCACTCCTGTGCTCATTAGGAACCAGCTGTGCAGACTTCCAATGTTCTCAAGTGGAGATGGTTTATGCAAGAAAAAAAAACTCCATAGCGCAATATGTAGGTATAAAGGATTTTAAAATAATCAGCTCCCCTCACATATATGTGCCTGCGTAAAACTACCCCTAAGTGCTAAAGTATAAAGTGCACAGTGCTATGTGAAACACAGCAAGTGAGTGATCAAACAAAACAACATATCAATTAAAATATCAAAATAAAATACAAGAGGATATAACAAACAGTGAATAAATGAAGTCCAAAAACGTGTATATCCAATGATATAAAAGTGCCCAAATAAATTAGTCCAAAAATTTGGTGAATTTCACATATCCTATCTTCCAAACTGTGCCACCAAAAAACATGCTGTGGTGTCTTCCAGCCGCCCCCACAGGTGTATATGCTCACCTTCCTGTGTGTGACACAGCGATTAGACTATGTCAAACAAAGCCTTGGAGCCACTCCTGTGCTCATTAGGAACCAGCTGTGCAGACTTCCAATGTTCTCAAGTGGAGATGGTTTATGCAAGAGAAAAAAACTCCATAGCGCAATATGTATGTATAAAGGATTTTAATCAAATAATCAGCTCCCCTCACTGGGGTACTCACATATTGTGGGTGCGTGAGTGCACCATCCTTAACAAGCATAAAACGGTCAATCTCTCGGTGTGGTGTGCGGTGCGGCGTGTGTAACGAAAATCTCCTGCTCTCTCTCTGCTGACAGCTCCGTCCAGGCCGGACGGAGCTGTCAGCAGAGAGAGAGCAGGAGATTTTCGTTACACACGCCGCACCGCACACCACACCGAGAGATTGACCGTTTTATGCTTGTTAAGGATGGTGCACTCACGCACCCACAATATGTGAGTACCCCAGTGAGGGGAGCTGATTATTTGATTAAAATCCTTTATACCTACATATTGCGCTATGGAGTTTTTTTCTCTTGCATAAACCATCTCCACTTGAGAACATTGGAAGTCTGCACAGCTGGTTCCTAATGAGCACAGGAGTGGCTCCAAGGCTTTGTTTGACATAGTCTAATCGCTGTGTCACACACAGGAAGGTGAGCATATACACCTGTGGGGGCGGCTGGAAGACACCACAGCATGTTTTTTGGTGGCACAGTTTGGAAGATAGGATATGTGAAATTCACCAAATTTTTGGACTAATTTATTTGGGCACTTTTATATCATTGGATATACACGTTTTTGGACTTCATTTATTCACTGTTTGTTATATCCTCTTGTATTTTATTTTGATATTTTAATTGATATGTTGTTTTGTTTGATCACTCACTTGCTGTGTTTCACATAGCACTGTGCACTTTATACTTTAGCACTTAGGGGTAGTTTTACGCAGGCACATATATGTGAGGGGAGCTGATTATTTTAAAATCCTTTATACCTACATATTGCGCTATGGAGTTTTTTTTTCTTGCATAAACCATCTCCACTTGAGAACATTGGAAGTCTGCACAGCTGGTTCCTAATGAGCACAGGAGTGGCTCCAAGGCTTTGTTTGACATAGTCTAATCGCTGTGTCACACACAGGAAGGTGAGCATATACACCTGTGGGGGCGGCTGGAAGACACCATAGCATGTTTTTTGGTGGCACAGTTTGGAAGATAGGATATGTGAAATTCACCAAATTTTTGGACTAATTTATTTGGGCACTTTTATATCATTGGATATACACGTTTTTGGACTTCATTTATTTACTGTTTGTTATATCCCCTTGTATTTTATTTTGATATTTTAATGGATATGTTGTTTTGTTTGATCACTCACTTGCTGTGTTTCACATAGCACTGTGCACTTTATACTTTAGCACCTAGGGGTACTGCACTTTGAGTGCAGCGATTTTTTCTAGCGCAGACACATTGTTTTTTTATTTTAATACTTTGCACGAATATGGAACGTGACTGAGTGTTTGCAGCTGGTCTCCACTGTTCACTTATTATTTTGTAGGCATTTATCCGTAAGTGGCTCGCAGGGTTTCATATATATTGTGTCATTGTCAGGACCCCAACACCAAGCCCCCGCACAGCACGAACTCTACGAGGAGTACGCATACGAAACATGGCTAGAAAACGGTTGGCTGCTCAGAACGAAGTAACAGAACGCACTGAAGAACAGCAAGGCCTGTGAAGAGCGACCTGAAAAACAGTAACGAATGAACAAGAATACAATGACTAAAGTCACGCGGAACTTGCTTGCACGCACTGAAGAGCAGATACAAACCCACAAGCACAAACTGAACGGCAGAAAACGATCTGATAACCACGAGTCTGAAAAAGCGCGAATCGTCTCTCACCAAACTTTTACTAACACGAGATTAGCAAAAGTAGCCCAAAGGGTGCTGCACTTGGTTCTGAACCGGCCTTGTGGTGTACGTGACCGCGTGGTTGGCGATCGGAAATTCTGACAACTTTGTGCGACCGTGTGTAGACAAAACAAGTTTGAGCCAACATCCGTCGGAAAAAAGCCTAGGATTTTGTTGTCGGAATGTCCGAACAAAGTCCGACCGTGTGTACGCCCTATTAGACTCAATAAGTTGTGTAGTTTTCTTGATGATGACATTGGTGAAGAATGGATTAGGGAGATGCGATCTTTTAATAAATCTTGGTTGAAGCTAATTATTAAACAAAGGGAGAGGAATATAGATAGCATCAAGTTAGAAGTCACCAATATTCAGGAACAGCTAGTGGCCTATACAGACTTAGAATCATTCACTGAATGGGATAAGAAAAAAAATGGACAAACTATAGAATTCACCTCCCACCTCTACACAGGAGGAGAATTTGGAGCAAGAGCAACATCAGGTGACTGTTGCTCCCAATACAAGCAATAGTACATATAAGGGAAATCGAATTAGAGGTTCCAGCACCAACACAAATATAATAGTAACAAAAGCATCAACAAGAAGTATAATAATCATCATCAGAACAAGAATACGAATAATACAAATAAAAATAAGAACAAACACATACATACGAATAAAAATAAAAATAAAAGTAAAAATAAAAATAAATATAACGCGTACAGTTATATTAATTCTTCCAACACCATTAGGCATCCCAATAGAGAAGAAAATCACGATCAGTTCAATAGTGGTTCCTCTAGTGGGTGGGTCAATGAAGATTTCCCTCCCCTCTGTACAACAACAGCACTTCCTTTAGACTCTGCTCCCAATGCCATTTTTAATCAGGGAGAAAAGGGAATGGGGGACTGTTCCAGACATGATATTGATAATATAGGTAACTCCCTTTCCACTAAAGATACCAACAAACATGATGGAACTATGGGGATACATCCACTTGTAGATGCACCAGCAAAGAATACACAGGATTCCCCTGAAAGACCAAGACCCCAGGATCCTTCGAGAAAAGGAGAGAATGCTACCAATACTAAAGCACGTAAATCCAATGATGAGGTTCCTTTTTTGGTGGAAGGAGCTGCGGGAAAGATGGTACCTGCAGCAAAGAAAAGCAGTGCTTCCCGACTACCATCACCCCTAAACACTCAGAGACAACTAAGACTACGAGGAGAGGGTGTAGAGGAGGGTGGAAAATCACTTCCAAAAAGGAATTCAAGGAACTAGAGACCAATTCCACGATTAAAATATTCAATCTGTCCAAATGTGAATTTTCAGATACAGAACTCGGATTGCTCAGAAGAGGACTCAATTATGCTCCAGAGAGCCCCCCAAATCTGTTTGAACTTTTCATTGACCTTAATAAATATATACGGAACCTCACTGTTAAGCGTCATTTTAGACTGAAGGAAATTAATGGAACAACTGACGATCACCCTGATACGAGTATCTCGTCCGCCTCTATGGAGTCCCTAGACGAAGGAATACTTGAGATCTTGGAAGAACTCTATGTAGAGGGAAACCATGAGTGCACCTATGAGACTCCCCCTTCGATTCTTGAGGGAGAGATCATTAACACCAATTTCAGACCAAGATCAAGCTTCTACCCGCATTGGAACAAGGGTAATTTTATACCCACCTTTTATGAGGTAGTAATGGAGGAGTTTAGGAAGATCTGTGGTGGAAATACTCGGAAATACAACAAAGGCCATGAAGCCTCTTTGGATGGTCCTCTAAATAGCCTGAGAAACAATTCCGACATCATAATCAGAAAAGCAGACAAGGGTGGAGGCTTGGTCATACAAGATAGAGACCACTATCTAGAAGAAGCATCTAGATTGATCAGTGACCTTGATACATTTGAAAGGCTTACTTGGGACCCAACGATTAATTACAACACAGAGCTCAAAGAGCTTCTTGATAGAGCACTAGCCAATCAAGTTATCACCAAGAGCGAGTACCTATTCCTGTATTCGAAACATCCATTTGTCCTATACTTCTACCATATCCCCAAGATACACAAGGATATGGAGAAGCCTCCAGGTAGACCAATCATTGTGGGAATGGACAGCCTGACTAGTAACCTTGGTAGCTATATTGACCATTTTCTCCAGGGGTTGGTAATAAGTTTGCCATCATTCATTAAGGATTCCAGCCATGCCCTTGAGATATTGAGTACCTATACATGGGAAAAAGGCTATAGATGGTTGTCCTTGGATGTAGCATCCTTGCATACATCCATCCAACACAGATTTGGCCTAAGAGCCATAGAGTACTACCTGGCGGAGGCACACCTCTTCAATCCTGCACAAGCACATTTCCTCTATGAGTGTATTGAGTTCACGTTGACTCACAATTATTTTATGTTCATGGATAGCTTCTATAGGCAGGTGATGGGTACCGCCATGGGTGCCAGGTTCGCTCCCAGCTACGCTAACCTATTTATGGGCTATTGGGAGCTTAATTACATCTGGGCATCTTAATTACATCTGGGCCAATAATCCTTTTGGAAGGAATTTAGTACTCTACGCCCGATACATCGATAATGTCCTTATTATTTGGAGTGGCACTGATGAAGAGCTTGATGGGTTTCTAACACATTGTGTTTGAATCCCTTTGGTATTTCGTTCACACACGTAGTGAACGACCAGTCCCTGATCTTTTTGGATCTTGAATTACGAGTAGACGAGCTTGGAGGTATCTATTCCAAAACCCATTTTAAGCCAAGCCCCGGCAATTCTTACCTCCACGCCCGCAGTCATCACCATCCTAGATGGATCCGTAATGTTCCATATGGCCAGTTTTGCAGACTTAGGCGGACGTGCACCCTCAAACAGGATTATGAGGAACAGAGTCTTGTTCTAAAGACCAAATTGAAGGAAAAGGGATATAAGGAGGAACACATCGAGGAAGCCTTCAAGAAATATCTTTAGCTGTATGATAGCATCGGCGATGAGAATATAAGAAGGTTGAGACCCCACGAAGATCCATCACAACAACAATCACAACTACAAGTACGTTTCTGTACGAGGTTTAACAATAAGGCTTCCCGAATTCACAAAATCTTTAAAAAGAATTGGAGGATTTTGGAGTCGGATCCAGTTCTGAAGACTAGCCTTCCTTCACACCCCAATTTGGTTTTCAGAAGACCCAAAGATCTGAGGAGCCTAATTGCCCCAAGTAGGGTGAAAAAGATCAAAAACAGAGGACTTAATAGCCCTTGGACAACAATTTTTGACCAAAAAGGCAGTTATAGATGTGGGAGTCCAAACTGCGGTAATTGTACCTACATGTGTCACAGAAAAAAAGACATAATAGGAGTTGATAGTAGGATTTATAAGATAAAACAATTCATCAACTGCGGTACCGCCTATGTGGTTTATGGTCTCCTCTATCCGTGTGGCCTTCTGTACATCGGCCGGACCTCTAGACCTATGAGAACTAGAATGAACGAACACAGAAGCAATATTCTGTCGAAGAAGGATAAATATTCCTTACCAAGGCATTTTCTAGAGGCTCATGACAGTAGAATAGAGGGCCTTAGGGTGTTCGGCTTAGAAGCTATGCCCAATGATCTTGATAGTGGTAAGAAGTACCAGCTACTGTGTACCAGAGAGGCCTATTGGATCTTCACCTTAGGGACTTTGGCCCCGAAAGGCCTGAACGAAGAAATCGAATTACATAGTGTCCTATGACATGTGCTATTCCTGCTAGTCCACCACTTCCCTCGTAGGAGTTCTATTTTGGTCCCCTATGCCATCTAAGAAAATTGAGCAATTCAATGCCATATTATTCCCCCCCCCTTTATAGAGTTACTTTCATCACACACATCATCCACGTCTATGGGAGGTATGGAATATCCTTCGTAAGAGTAGGAAGGTCTCCACCTGGTTGTGTTGGGGTCCCCCTCTCGTAGGACATAGAGAGTCGTCCAGTACATTTGGTAAAGGGGTCCCTTTGTAGGATTCATTCATGTTTTTTTTTTTCTTTTATGTGTAAATTTATGTGTATTTGCAACAGTATATGTAGTTTCCATATTGGGTACAGCTTACATTTTTTGCAATTCATCAGATATCAGCGGGTATATGGCGTTAGCAAGTCCCATACCAGGAATCCAACACCCACTATAGGTGTCGTACGTTCTGTTGTTATATAGACATATGTTCAGTTTTTATATAATAATTCTCTATATAATTTTTATATGAGAACGAGAATGGGTCGACATGAGTGTACTTATTTGTGCTCACGAGTTGTGTCCATCTCGCTATCACTTATGATCTGCCACAATATCATTTATTAATGAGAATCATTGCGTTTTTTTATCTTTTTATTACCATTACTATTATTGTTATTATTGTTACTTTTAATTACAATTTTATATTTCCAATTTTGGATTAAGTAATGTTGGACTAGGTCCCCTCATGCACATTCAATATCAACTAATACACACTTTTTGAGAAGGCGTGCGTGTGTGTATATTTACACATATACACGTATTTTGATCCTCTAGATAGGGTCTGAAATATGATTCATTATATGATGTAATGTTTTATCTATTTATCTATTTATTTATATATCTGTATGCCTATATTGATTACAATGACTTCATATTTACAATTCTGTATTCCACTGTACCATTTAATCATATTGGGGACTTTCTAACGACCATTTTTATGAGGTTGACTTCTTCTGTTTAGTGTGTCTGTGCTTTCAGTGCGTCCTTATGGGTTTCCAGCATCAGCCCCACCCCCACCCCCCCCAACTGGCCCTCCCTCCCTCCTTTCCTTCCCCCCTCCCCGTTAGGTTCTCGCTCCTATCCCACATTATATGATTCAGCATCCCATACTTAGTGTTCTGGATGTGCCCTTATAGTGGGGATGCGTGCGCATCCATACACCACCGCTCCTAGTGAGCGCTTAGGTTGTAGTGGCCGGAGGTAGCGTGTGGAACGCATATCCACTCGCACTTGCGGGCCGCATCCACTGCGCATGCGCGGGCGGAGGTGATGACCAGGCAGCTGGAACTCGCTGGTGGAGCGCAAACGCGTCCGCATTTCCTGTCCATCAAGGCGGCGTGCATTCCACCGGCGATAGATGGCATTCGGAGGTCCCCCAGCATCCACCCTGGTAAGTGAGGTCCCCCTGTGGCATCCCCTAATATGCGGCGTTTGCGGGAGTGGTACAAATGGTGCTGTTGCCTGGCCACCTCCGTGCATTTGCTGCTTGCACATGGGATGTGGCCCTAACGTTGTCCTTGTTGGGCCGCCTCCGCTTGCTAGCCCGAGAGGTCCATTGTGGTGCAATGTGGTGTGGTTTGCTATTTTTTACCAATGGGTTGTCAATGATTGATTGGCATATCTTTGTCATGGATGTGTGGGGAATGTCGCCGGTGTTTCTACTGTGGCGACCTAGTGACATCGGTGGGGTGTTTACATCTTGGAGGGCTGGGTCTTTTGGGTAGGTGGGAGTGGCTTTTTGTGGGTTGGTGCTGGCTGACACATGGTCATACGCACATACACACATAAATAGAGGAGCTCTCACTTGTGAGCAGTCACCACCCGCTTAGGCTCTGAAGAAAGGGGTTCTCCCCCGAAACGCGTCAGCCATTGCCTCATCCATCTGATGTCCGGTCCCGATTCCTTTCTGATGCCCGTTACTGCGTATATGCAGCTATTGTCCATGCTTAACGTACATGCTTGTATGTGAGTATCCATTTGCTGTTTTACTTTTTTAATAAACGCATTTAGTGGTAATGCACAAGGTCGGTGCGCCCTTTTTCTTTTTTCATTTCTTTGTAGTTTATGAATACCCAATGTTCTGAAGAGGGCTGCAAGACGGCAGATACCACTTAAGCATTTTGGCCCTATCACTCATTGAGGTTCTAGTCACCCGAGCGCAGGAGAGAGATTTTTTTGTCTAGGTCATGACACCAGCAATGATAACAGGAATTAACCACACAGACCTATCGCAGAAGCACATTGGTCACATGGTTCAATAAACAGGAAGTGCTGACACCGTGGCTTCCTCCCAACGATATCAGTCACTTCCTTTGCGAGATTAATGAAAACTGCACTGGTAAAAGGTGGAACCGTGCCCGTAACAATACAATATAAAAGCAAAAACACATTACGATAAAAAATGCAGAAAAATAAAATAAAAACAATGACTAAAATGAAACTGTATATAAAAATGATTTTAAAATATTATGAATTATACAAAAAACAGTTGATGTCTCAATCAACATTTAACCCATGTGGAACATAACTCTTGAGAAGAAAAATCCACTTAGTTTCAATTCTTGACAACTCCCTGACTTTAAGGCTACCCCTCCAATGGGAAGTGAAACCATGTCCATAAATAATGTTCCAGCTGGATCCCTACAATGTGTTACACCGTAGTGTCTGGATACACTGTGGTTTTTATATCCTTTATGAATATTTGCTATATTTTAATTTAATCTTATGTACAGTGCCTGGGTGGTCCAGCCCACATATTGCAGACCACACGGGCACTGTAGCCAATATAACATGTGGGTAGTTTTACAAGTGATAAGAGACCCAATTGTATACCTCTTGGATGTCACTCCAAAGGAGAATTCTAACATTTTTCTTTTTTTACACTGATTTAAATTACACACCTGGCAGCCACCACACCTAAAATATCCAGTAAGGCTATGGAACGGAGGATGAGATCTTGAAGGAGGGTCAAAAACATTGTGTACTAACCTGTTTTTTTATGGAAGGGACACACCTATAAATGACTTGGTGTTTGGAAGGCAAGACAGGGCCTAAAATTCTATTGTTCAGAAGGATATGCCAATGTTTGTCGATAATGCGTTTAATGGCCAAATGTTGTGTGGAATAAGATGTGACCATAGAGAAATTATTTCGATAGTTACCCTCAACCACAGGCTCATTTGATCTAAGAGGAGTCGGTCCCTATCTGTATTTCTAACTTGATTCAATGTGGCTTATAGCGTGGGATGGAAACGAGGCTTTGACCCACACAGGGGGTATGTATTGCGATGAGGGGGAATGGTGCTTATGCTCCGGACGAAGTCTGATTAGCGACGAAACCGGTCCATCGATTGCGTCATTTCCTGTCATCGCATTTGGAGAATCTACCTCTGAAACCACTGTGTCCAGTTCATGCTGTTTTAATCGTCTTTTCATGTAAATGCATTACCTTTATTAAATCCTGGTAATAAAGGTTTTACACTATTGTGGCATTTGTCTCTCATTTGGGGTATATGACCTGATGTCACAGTTGGAGTAAAAGAAACCTGATGTCTTCTCCGGTGGTGGCTTGAAGTTTCTGTTGAGAGGACCTCCTACAGACGTGGAGTTTTTCCAGACATACAAGCCTATGTTGACCCCCCCCGAAATAGGTGGTCAACGCTCTTTGGTAAGGGCACATCTTATTTTTCTGGTTGTGGTCGCACAAGGTGGAGGAAGTTGGTGACACAGCATTCAAACTTTCACGATTGTGTCACATTTGTGACTCTTGGACTCACTTGTTTATATTATGTATTTACTGTTTATTTCATTTAAGTGCAACATACTTGTTCACCTGTTTCATTTTTGTGATAACATCTCACTTGATTGTTGCAGCTGCAATTTTTTGTTTTTGTTGATCATAAGCGCAGTTTATTTTTGTTTTTTTTAACACAGCCAATAATGTCTAAACCGCTGGCAACAAAAGTGAGTGCACCTCTAAGTGAAAATGTCCAAATTGGGCCCAATGAGTCAATATTTTGTGTGGCCACCATTATTTTCCAGCATTGCGTTAACCCTCCTGGCAGGGTTGCCAATCGCCAGTAAATTCACAGACAGTTTGTAAAAATCCATGATTTTTTTTTTTAGAACTGCCAGTAAATATCAGGGGCTGATAATTTAATGCTGTGTTGAATTTTTAAGTTTAAATCAAGCATATTATTTTGTTATAGGTATTGTCAGTGTTTCCATATCATGTTTACTGTATACTGTTCTAATATTCACTGTGTTTTCCATAGGAGTTCTCCCACCACCATGCTTGACTGTAGGCAAGACACACACTTATTTTTGTATTCCTCACCTGGTTGCCACCACACACGCTTGAAACCATCTGAACCAAATAAGTTTATCTTGGTCTCATCAGACCACAGGAAATGGTTCCAGTACTCCATGTCTTTAGTCTGCTTGTCTTTAGCAAACTGTTTGCAGGCTTTCTTGTGCATCATCTTTAGAAGAGGCTTCCTTCTGGGACAACAGCCATGTAGACCAATTTGATGCAGTGTGTGTCGTATGGTCTGAGACAACCTCTGGATATGACGCTGAGCATGTGCACTCCACTTCTTTGGTTGACCATGGCGCAGCCTGTTCTGAGTGGAACCTGTCCTGTCAAACAGCTGTATGGTCTTGGCCACCCTGCTGCAGCTCAGTTTCAGGGTCTTGGAAATCTTCCTATAGCCTAGGCCATCTTTATGTAGAGCAACAATTCTTTTTTTCAGGTCCTCAAAGAGTTATTTGCATTAAGGTGCCATGTTGAACTTCCAGTGACCAGTATGAGAGAGTGAGAGCAATAACCCCAAATTTAACACACCTTCTCCCCATTCACCTGAGACTTTGTAACACTAATGAGTCACATGACACCGAGAAGGGAAAATGGCTAATTGGGCCCAATTCGGAAATTTTCACTTAGGGGTGTCCCCACTTTTGTTGCCAGTGGTTCAGACATTAATGGCTGTGTGTTGAGTTATTTTGAGGGGACAGCAAATTTACACTGTTATGCTGAGTACACGCAATCGCACATTCTGACAACAAAATCCATGGATTTTTTCCGACGGATGTTGGCTCAAACTTGTCTTGCATACACATGGTCACACAAAGTTGGTCGGAAATTGCGAACATCAAGAACGTTGTGATGTACAACACGTACAACGGCACTAGAAAAGGGAAGTTCAATACCAAGTGTGCCACCCTTTGGGCTCCTGCTAATCTTGTGTTTATCTCGTGTTAGTAGAAGTTTGGTGAGAGACGATTCGCACTTTTCAGCCTCTTGCTTTTCATTTCGTCATTGCTCTTCGGTCTGTGCTTGTGGCTTCATATCTGGTTTTCAGTGTGTGTAGTCAGTTCACATTTGCTTCAGTACGTATTATTATTATTATTATAATTATTATTATTATAGTACGTATTTGATTTTCAGTGCATTCTTGTCCGCTCAGTTGTGATTTTCAGCTGGCTCTTCTCAGGCCTTTCTGTTTTTCAGTGCACTCTGTTAGTTCGTTCTGACCAGCGGACCGTTTTGAAGCCATGTTGCAGTTACGTACTCATCGTAGAGTTTGTTCTGTGCGGGGGCTTGGTGTTGGGGTTCTTGCTTTGACCCAAACCCAGTTCATGAACAGGGTGAGGAACAGTTCATGGACGAAGAATTGGTTGCTTCAGCATGACCAATTCTCTCATATGCCTTTGTTGCGGAAGATCCGTGAGAATAATCCTGATGATTTCAGGAATTATCTCTGGATGACGGACCCCATTTTTCACCGTTTGTTGGCTTTGCTGCCCCCTTATATTAGCAGGCAGGACACCTGCATGCAGCAAACCATCACTCCTGAACAGAGGCTAGTCGCCACATTGCGGTACTTGGCGGCGGGGAGAAGTCTGCAGGACATCAAGTTCCCGACAGGCATCTCCCCCCAGGCTCTGGGAATCATTATTCCAGAGACCTGTTCTGCCATCATACAGGTCCTGCAGAAGGACTATATTAGTTTTCTCCTTTACCATCACATTCTATGTATTTAATGTTTGCTAATGTATTGTATTTATTTCATCATTCCCTAATTACCATGATTGTAATATGCTGTGAATGTCCTCTTTGTCCTCATGCATGCTGAACCCTTTTAAACTTCCATTTTTGTCCTTCATGCATATTTGCCTTCCATAACCTCCCCAGCATGCTATCCTGGGCCCATACACACCTAGCCTAGTCACTTAACAATGTATTTTGGCAGCTCCATAGTAGTGCTTTACCCTAAACACCCCCTAAAATGTGTACAAATGTTATTTCTGTCCTTAAATTCAGGCAGACTGGCAGAGGCTTTTTTTTTGGGGTCCCAAAATCATTTTGAACCCCCCCCACCCGCTAATTCAACCGATACCAATACTCTATTTGCCAAACCCATACACACTATACCAACCTCTTTTGTGGTCATATTTATGGATGAATTCACCAAAAGCATGTAGTGAAAGGGCCTGCCTGAATACTTTCAAATGGTACTGTTTAAAGTTTTGTTCTCCTATTTATTATCTTGATAGGTAATTGCAGAATGTAAAAATGTGCTTCAATTTGTACAGTGTGTATTTATATTTTTGTATTATGACACTTCTTACCTGTCCAGTGGGCTGCCAATAGTGTAAGTAAGGAGGGGCTGGCCAAAGTAACACACATTATGTATGCATTCAGCTCTCAATGAAGTGGAGAGGGTTACCTGTCCAAAACACCCCCCCCCTAAAATTTTTACAATGGGCCATCAGGGGGTGAGGCATCTGATAAGTGGACTCTCTCTTTTTGTCTTTGAATACTCCTTCAAATAAATGTTAATACTGATTTTGACCAAGAATGTTTGTGTCTAATCTGCTTGCAATGTTTTTGTGCGAAATTACTCATTTTTTTCTTGTTTCACTCCACAGTTTCCTTCAAAGCCACAGGAATGGCAGACTGTGGCATCCCAGTTTGCCCAGTGGTGGGAATTTCCCAACTGCAGAGGGGCAATAGATGGGAAGCACGTCCACATCGTCCCACTCCCCCAACTCGGGATCATACTAACTGTACTGTAACTATAAGGGGTTTAATAGTATCCTGATGTTGGCGGTGGTGTCGGCGACATATGAGTTCCTGTATTGGACAATGGGAAGAATGGCTGGATGTCCGATGGTGAAGTCATCGCCCAGACCGAATTTTACAGACAGCTCCAGAATGGTGGCTTGGGATTGCCACCTGCTGAAGAGAACGTGGAAGGACTCCCGTTCGTCTTTGTCGCTGATGAAGCATTTGGTCTGGGTGAACACCTGATGCGGCCGTTCCCCATGAGGACCCTCACCCCAGAGCAGAGGGTTTTTAACTACTGGCTGGCCAGAGCCAGAAGAGTGGTGGAAAATGCCTTTGGAATAATGGCCAGCCAGTTCCGCCTTTTCCTCACTGCAATAAACATGGCGGAATATAAAATCAATCATATAGTTATGGCATGCTGCATATTACATAACCTTTTAAGAAAAAATGCATCAAACTACGTGGCCTCAGTTGGGACTGAGGCCGGCTTATTACCGGATACAACAACCCTGATGGCTCTTGAAGCTGGCCATCCTGGCTTGTCCCCTCAAAGCGCCCGTGAAGTTCGTGAAAAGTATCTAGAGTACTTTGTGGGTAGGAGGGCCATTGATATGCCACAAAATGTTTAACAAACATGTGAAAAATATATTTTTTATTGAAACGGAAATAATATTTACTTTGATTTACTACTTGTGTTTTTTTTTATGGCTCCTAGGTTATCCAATGGGCTTTTCTTTTTTACCCTTTTGTTCAATATTGGAAATGTAATTTTTTGGATACATGAGGTGACAATCTCTTCTTCAGCAAACTATTATGTTGTGGGTCTCCTACACACACACCATTTTTTTTATGTTAATGTATGTAATGCATTACTGATAAAAATATTCATTATCAGCACCATGACTGAAATTTCTGGAGTCATGAAAATGGCGTGATTGTGGCAAATTATAAAGCACTGTGGGAGTTATTTACTAAAGGAAATTCCAGTTTGCACTCCAAGTGCACTGCAAAAGTGCACTTGAAACTGCACTGAAACTTCACTTGTAGTGCAAAGTGGATTTGCCTTTAGTAAATATAGTGAATATAAAGACCAAGCGCTGTGATGGATATTAAAGTAGAAAACTAAAAAATTCCAATCCGAATAAACTAATCACATATATATAAAGCAGCTATCAATATGAGGTAATCAGAATCCCATAAGTAAAAATAAACATATAGAAAAAATTGAAGCGCTCTACTATGAAATCAGTTAGCTTAAAAGTGATGTGCAAATTAGTGTATACCATAAACCTATATCACAAACAGTGTAAAAACTATGATAGAGTACAGTACAAATATGTATTAATATAGCCCCAATCCAATATAAATATAGGTAATGCTAAAACATATAAATAACTGTGTCAAAATGTGGAATAATATGCCACATAAGTGGATGTGAAATAATAATAAATATAAATATAAAAAACCGGTGCTACAGTCAGCCCAAAAAGATTAAAATATTGAGATTAATCAGTGGATAACACACTGCAACGTGCCATATATCAAATATAGGTGAACTAAAAAACACAATATCAAAATAAATATACAGCCACTCTGATGTCAGTGCTACTAAAAAAACTATAAATATAGGAGAGAGTTTTTAGAAGAGGATATATGATTTCAGTGACAGAAAAAATAGTCCCAGCAGTTTGGTATCCTATTTGCTTAATTGGAGTGTGCACTCGCAATTCCTGAACGTTTTAACCATCCTGTTTCAGCCTTATGGATGTGGATCATCTGATTCCCAATACCGGCAATTATATGTAAGACAAACAGGGAAAAACTATCATTGCGTAGTGAACTACATTATAGGACACCAGCAAACCACTTAGAATTACACTCACGTGCGCCCCGTTGTAGAAAGACATATAGCTATGCAGATTGCAGTCAGCCACAGTCAGCCGCTGTGGACGAGAGATAGATTGCTGCAGGTCAAAGCCGAATGACAGACTGCAGTGAGCGTCCTAGGCTCCTCCCACGCGTTGCGTCACCGTCACGTGACTTTCTCAAGGATAAACTCGAGATGCCACGGTCTCAGCATTTAAGTCCGATGGCATATCGGTTACCATGGGAACAGCGTTGATCAATAGGGTCATCATCCTGCTTACTGCATATACTCTTATGTATGTTTTTAGGCACAACTTGTGTGTTGATACATACTTAGAATCATTTAAAAACATTTAATGGTAACATAGTACAGAAAGTTTATAAAAACCGCTGCAAGAAAAATAATAAAAACAAACAAATTAAAAATACACACTGGGCAGTACTGGCGATGATAAGCTCCATCCAGTGGTATAGACCAATATTACGCCTAAACAATTAGTGTAAAAAAGGCAAGAATAAACAATCTCCAGTAATAAAAAACAATACTTAAATCCATATTTGTACTGTACTCTATCATAGTTTTTACACTGTTTGTGATATAAGTTTATGGTATACACTAATTTGCACATCACTTTTAAGCTAACTAATATCATAGTAGAGCGCTTCAATTTTTTCTATATGTTTATTGTTGCCTTTAGTAAATAACCCCCATTGTCACTGTAAACACCAACTTACTACAAAAATTGCTATTGAGCATTGAAAGAAGAAGCCACACATTGTTGAGTAGAAAACATTTTACACAAAGCACATTCACATGTGCGTTAGAAAAGGGTTTTTGAACAAACCAACATCTTTGTTGTATAACATTTGTTTGTCACATTAGAAATAGCCTTTTTTTGGGTAAACAGGCATGTTTCAAAACATAGCATACACAACTCAGGAACTTACAAAGTTCAACTTTGATAAAGTGAAGGCAATATCAGACATTAGTATGTTAAAACTGTGTTGATCTTGCCTTAATCAGATCGGGTGATGTCACCCCTGTAAAAGCCAAATTTTGAGGATGCACACAAATTGTGATTTTAAACTGGGGATTTCCCTTACTGATCCCATGCCTACTGTCAACATGTGCTAGCTCCCATCATGGGGGATCAATGGA
Source organism: Aquarana catesbeiana (assembly GCF_042186555.1). Classification (NCBI taxonomy): domain Eukaryota; kingdom Metazoa; phylum Chordata; class Amphibia; order Anura; family Ranidae; genus Aquarana; species Aquarana catesbeiana. Next base: position 242,171,733 of record NC_133329.1, on the reverse strand, counting down.
CATGTTTTGGGCGTGCAACCCCTTCCTCTCACCTACTTTAGTTGCGAGGAAGGGGTTGCACCCACAAAACGTGTTCATTGATATGCCGTGATGGTAGTTAGTACATTGATACACCGTGTGCATCTTCAAAATTTGGCTTTAAAATACTTTAAAACTTGTTTTTAAAAGCAAAAATACACAAGAAAATGGCACATGCCTAAAACATCAATGATGTTCTTCATTTTTTGTTGAACATCATGGATGTTTTCCTTTATATTTTCTAAATCACGATTGCACCCCATAATATCTCCGATGAGAAAATGAGATTCTTCTTCCACAACATCCACATCACCTAAAATAAAAAAACACACCATGTATTATAAATATGCAGGCATACATCTATTAGCTGAAGCTGTGGTCTCAGACACTCACCTGTTGTGGTGACTATTTCAACCACATCATGAACCTCTCCTTCCTCCGCATATTGTGCTTGTGGTTTTGGGATTTCCCCTTCTTTAGGAGGTTGTGGGTCCTTGATGTCCTTAGATGTCCCGAGTCTTTTCTCCCCTATGTGAATAAAAAAAATGTATACTTAGCACACAGATATTTGATGGCAGAAATAGGAATATGAAACATTGCTTGAAAGTGTCGTCCAATTGTCTGTTTTGGCAGAGTTCCAAGCTGAAGAAATTTATATTTCCTTTCTAAAGCTGGAATACTTACCTTTTTTGTACAATTTTCACACATGGAGACACCCCTAGTATCCACTGGAGCACCTGTGTGGGACACCCTAAAAAGTTTGTTCTGGTGTGCCACACTAGTGCTCCTGCGTCCAGATGTGTAAACAGCTGCTGAGTGTCCTCTCCTTACACTGAATCAAGTTTACATTTCATTCTAGTTAAAAACCCATCTAGAGAACAAACTTATTTTAATACAAATAGGCGTGAACAATTGTAGTTAACCTGTATCTGCCAAAAACATCTTATAAGTGGGGAATGATGTTTCCTATGACCAAATACTGTGCCCATGAACCTGAAAGTTGCCATTTTCAACTATACAACAGTAAAGAAAAGCACATGGAGCAGCATGCAAGTAATAATAATAATAATAGAAACACACAACTACTTACTTTTTTGCAGCACTCTCTTGATCCTTCTGTACTGATTGTGCTCCCTCAATTTCAGGTCTGACCAGCGTTTCCTCAATTGCTCCTTGGATCGTCGTACCCCAAAATGCTTGTGCAGACTTTTCACAACATTAGTCATGATCTTGGCCTTTCTCACATTTGGGTTTAGGTAAGGTCCATACTTCCCATCATAGTTGGCCCTCTTCAAGATGTCCACCATCTCCACCATCTCTACAAAGGACATATTTGAGGTCTTAAATCTCTTCCGGGATCGGGACGTTCGTGGCTCCGGGCTTTCTTCATTGCTGCTCTCCTCTGCATGCACCTGCTGTGTCTCTGCCATGTTCTCTACCCACTGCGCCGAAAGAGAAGGGGTGGGGAATATACTAGAAAGAACGTCAGGGGCGGACGTAGTTTCACGCATGCGCAGTGTATATAAAGCGTAACACGCGTGCGTACGATCTGTGAGCAGAGAGCGGAGTACTGGAAGCGACCATCGTTATAACGAGGTACAATTTTAACTTCATCAGTGGCCTATACTGCTTATAGATTGAGGCCTATATCGGGTCAAGGTTACAGCTTCCTCCCAATATTCATTGATAAATACAGGGAGCTGCCCTGTCTGTGGCAGGTGAAACATCCGCATTATAATAACAAAACTAGAAAAGCTACAATTTCTGGAGAAATTGTGAATAGTGTTCTTGCCTCTACAACTGGAGTGGGCGGAGTAACTGGGTGGAGTGGCTTGAGTAACTGTGAAAAGTGTTAATATTTTAAAAAGTATAAATAGTAGTAAAAAAGTTGAAGTCCCATCATTAGCTGAAAGAGCTGAACATTTTTTTCAAAAATTATTATTTTTTTTTTTCAAAAATATTTTTTTTTTTTCATGGGGCGGTCATAATGTTTTGGCTGATCATGGGGTTGTCAGCTTTTGTCACCTCCCACTCTAGTTTTGAACATTTCGCCATTCATTCCTATGGGACCAATTTTGCCGCAAAAACAACAATATTTTGTGAACCATTTGGCAAAACGTTCCACAAAGTAATAGCACACCAATTAAATGACATTGATTCCGGATTCACACTGGTATTTTTCAGCTTTTCACAAAGTTCCACAAAGTAATAGCACACCAATTAAATGACATTGAACATTTCGCCATTCATTCCTATGGGACCAATTTCGCCGCAATAACGATGATATTTCGTGGACCATTCGGCGAAACGTTCCACAAAGTAATAGCACACCAATCGGGAACAATCCGCACGTTTCGGTATATTACTTGTCTCTGTAGTGTAAAAACTGTGGGAGGAGTCTACAGGCATTATCAAGTCTAGCAGATGAAGTCACATGCATTTGGGGTGTCTCAGCATCTTGTGTTTACAACCACTGTTTCCTAGCAACGCTCATGCCCTGTTTATGCTTCACAAATACTGCTCCATACACAATAGACAGGATAATGATAGATTTAACAACTGTGCAGTAATTCAAATGGCCGTATTTTAAAAACTATAAATCCTACAGCGAAGATCTTTATATTGTGAGAATCACAAGACCCAGACCTAGATTTTGATGTATAGTATGTCTGTGAAATATTAAAAGTGAAGGCACGGTCGCAGTTTAGAAATTGCCCTTCAAATTTGGAGGGGGCTAGAAACTAGAAAAGGTACAATTTCTGGGGAAATTGTGAAAGTGTTCTTGCCTCTACAACTGGAGTGGGCGGAGTAACTGGGTGGGGTGGAGTGGCTTGAGTAACTGTGAAAAGTGTTAAAAAGCTTAATATTTTAAAAAGTATAAATAGTAGTAAAAAAGTTCCATCATTCGCTGAAAGAGCTGAACATTTTTTTCAAAAGTAATTTTTTTTTTCAAAAATGAATTTTTTTTAATCAAAAATGATTTTTTTTTCTTCAAAAATGATTTTTTTTTTTCAAAAGTAATTTTTTTTTTCAAAGGTAATTTTTTTTTTCAAAAATGAATTTTTTTATTTCAAAAATAATTTTTTTTTCGAAATTATTATTTTTTTTAAAGTAATTTTTTTTTCAAAAATAATTTTTTTTTTCAAAAATATTTTTTTTATTCAAATATATTTTTTTTTCAAAAATAATTTTTTTTTCAAAAATAATTTTTTTTTTCAAAAATAATTTTTTTTTTTCAAAAATATTTTTTTTTTTCAAAAATATTTTTTTTTTTTTTTCAAAAATTATTTTTTTACTTTTTTCAAAAATTTTTTTTTTTTTTTACATGGGGCGGTCATAATGTTTTGGCTAATCATGGGGTGGTCATAATGTTTTGGCTGATCATGGGGTTGTCAGCTTTTGTCACTTCCCACTCTAGTTTTGAACATTTCGCCATTCATTCCTATGGGACCAATTTCGCCGCAAAAACGTCATTTCGTGGACCATTCGGCAAAACATTCCACAAAGTAATAACACACCAATCGGGAACAATCCGCTCGTTTCGGTATATTATTTGTCTCTGTAGTGTGAAAACTGTGGGAGGAGTCTACAAGCATTATCAAGTCTAGCAGATGAAGTCACATGCATTTGGAGTGTCTCAGCATCTTGTGTTTACAACCACTGTTTCCTAGCAACGCTCATGCCCTGTTTATGCTTCCCAAATACTGCTTCATCAAAACTGCCCCATCAGAATTACCCCATCAAAACTGCCCCATCATATTCCTCTATTATAAATCAGTACATGGTGTGTCTGTCCCCTCCCCCGGGCTCTGTAATCAGCTGAGATGCTCCAGCCACCTTCCGCCCTGTGTATAACAGAAGCTTTGGTAACCATGGCAACAAAACAAACACTAACAGTACACTCTGATTAATGGCTAAAATTTCCTGAAATGACCTCTAAACAAATGGCCGTATTTTAAAAACTATACATCCTACAGCGAAGATCTTTATATTGTGAGAATCACAAGACCCAGACCTAGATTTTGATGTATAGTATGTCTCTGAAATATTAAAAATGAAGGCACAGTCGCAGTTTAGAAATTGCCCTTCAAATTTGGAGGGGGCTAGAGTGTAGTTTCAATGAATGTCAATGGACGGCGTGAGTTGCAAACAAATGGTCATATTGTGAAAACTATCAGGACTATGGCTTAGCCATGGACATGTTTAGTGGCAGCAGGGATAGCTGAACGTTTTGATATAAGATTTGTGTAGGTGGGCTTGAAAATGAGGGAGTGGCGGCAGTTTAGAAATCATGTTCTGATTTTCCAGCTTTTGTCATCTCCCACTCTAGTTTCCCCATTCATTCCTATGGGACCAATTTCGCCGCAAAAACGACGATATTTCGTGAACCATTCGGCGAAACGTTCCACAAAGTAATAGCACACCATTCGGGAACAATCCGCACGTTTCGGTATATTACTTGTCTATGTAGTGTAAAAACTGTGGGAGGAGTTAGGGTGGTAAATTTGGCTATAATAATAAGAATAATATATATGTGAGATAACAGTAAGTGGTCTTGCTATGCAAGAACACTTAACTAGAAAAGGTACAATTTCTGGGGAAATTGTGAAAGTGTTCTTGCCTCTACAACTGGAGTGGGCGGAGTAACTGGGTGGGGTGGAGTGGCTTGAGTAACTGTGAAAAGTGTTAAAAAGCTTAATATTTTAAAAAGTATAAATAGTAGTAAAAAAGTTCCATCATTCGCTGAAAGAGCTGAACATTTTTTTCAAAAGTAATTTTTTTTTTCAAAAATGAATTTTTTTTAATCAAAAATGATTTTTTTTTCTTCAAAAATGATTTTTTTTTTCAAAAGTAATTTTTTTTTTCAAAGGTAATTTTTTTTTTCAAAAATGAATTTTTTTATTTCAAAAATAATTTTTTTTTCGAAATTATTATTTTTTTTAAAGTAATTTTTTTTTCAAAAATAATTTTTTTTTTCAAAAATATTTTTTTTTTCAAATATATTTTTTTTTCAAAAATAATTTTTTTTTTAAAAGAAATTTTTTTTTCAAAAATATTTTTTTTTTCAAAAATATTTTTTTTTTTTCAAAAATATTTTTTTTTTCAAAAATATTTTTTTTTTTTTTCAAAAATGATTTTTTTTTTTTCAAAAATTATTTTTTTACTTTTTTCAAAAAATTTTTTTTTTTTTCAAAAATATTTTTTTTTTTACATGGGGCGGTCATAATGTTTTGGCTGATCATGGGGTGGTCATAATGTTTTGGCTGATCATGGGGTTGTCAGCTTTTGTCACTTCCCACTCTAGTTTTGAACATTTCGCCATTCATTCCTATGGGACCAATTTCGCCGCAAAAACGTCATTTCGTGGACCATTCGGCAAAACATTCCACAAAGTAATAACACACCAATCGGGAACAATCCGCTCGTTTCGGTATATTATTTGTCTCTGTAGTGTGAAAACTGTGGGAGGAGTCTACAAGCATTATCAAGTCTAGCAGATGAAGTCACGTGCATTTGGAGTGTCTCAGCATCTTGTGTTTACAACCACTGTTTCCTAGCAACGCTCATGCCCTGTTTATGCTTCCCAAATACTACTTCATCAAAACTGCCCCATCAGAATTACCCCATCAAAACTGCCCCATCATATTCCTCTATTATAAATCAGTACATGGTGTGTCTGTCCCCTCCCCCGGGCTCTGTAATCAGCTGAGATGCTCCAGCCACCTCCCCCCCTGTGTATAACAGAAGCTTTGGTAACCATGGCAACAAAACAAACACTAACAGTACACTCTGATTAATGGCTAAAATTTCCTGAAATGACCTCTAAACAAATGGCCGTATTTTAAAAACTATACATCCTACAGCGAAGATCTTTATATTGTGAGAATCACAAGACCCAGACCTAGATTTTGATGTATAGTATGTCTCTGAAATATTAAAAATGAAGGCACAGTCGCAGTTTAGAAATTGTCCTTCAAATTTGAAGGGGCTAGAGTGTAGTTTCAATGAATGTCAATGGACAGCGTGAGTTGCAAACAAATGGTCATATTGTGAAAACTATCAGGACTATGGCTTAGCCGTGGACATGTTTAGTGGCAGCAGGGATAGCTGAACGTTTTGATATAAGATTTGTGTAGGTGGGCTTGAAAATGAGGGAGTGGCGGCAGTTTAGAAATCATGTTCTGATTTTCCAGCTTTTGTCATCTCCCACTCTAGTTTCCCCATTCATTCCTATGGGACCAATTTCGCCGCAAAAACGACGATATTTCGTGAACCATTCGGCGAAACGTTCCACAAAGTAATAGCACACCATTCGGGAACAATCCGCACGTTTCGGTATATTACTTGTCTATGTAGTGTAAAAACTGTGGGAGGAGTTAGGGTGGTAAATTTGGCTATAATAATAAGAATAATATATATGTGAGATAACAGTAAGTGGTCTTGCTATGCAAGAACACTTAATACTAGAAAAGGTACAATTTCTGGGGAAATTGTGAAAGTGTTCTTGCCTCTACAACTGGAGTGGGCGGAGTAACTGGGTGGGGTGGAGTGGCTTGAGTAACTGTGAAAAGTGTTAAAAAGCTTAATATTTTAAAAAGTATAAATAGTAGTAAAAAAGTTCCATCATTCGCTGAAAGAGCTGAACATTTTTTTCAAAAGTAATTTTTTTTTTCAAAAATGAATTTTTTTTAATCAAAAATGATTTTTTTTTCTTCAAAAATGATTTTTTTTTTCAAAAGTAATTTTTTTTTTCAAAGGTAATTTTTTTTTTCAAAAATGAATTTTTTTATTTCAAAAATAATTTTTTTTTCGAAATTATTATTTTTTTTAAAGTAATTTTTTTTTCAAAAATATTTTTTTTTTTTCAAAAATATTTTTTTTTTTCAAATATATTTTTTTTTCAAAAATAATTTTTTTTTTAAAAGAAATTTTTTTTTCAAAAATATTTTTTTTTTCAAAAATAATTTTTTTTTTTCAAAAATATTTTTTTTTTCAAAAATGATTTTTTTTTTCAAAAATGATTTTTTTTTCAAAAATTATTTTTTTACTTTTTTCAAAAATTTTTTTTTTTTTTCAAAAATATTTTTTTTTTTTTCAAAAATATTTTTTTTTTTACATGGGGCGGTCATAATGTTTTGGCTGATCATGGGGTGGTCATAATGTTTTGGCTGATCATGGGGTTGTCAGCTTTTGTCACTTCCCACTCTAGTTTTGAACATTTCGCCATTCATTCCTATGGGACCAATTTCGCCGCAAAAACGTCATTTCGTGGACCATTCGGCAAAACATTCCACAAAGTAATAACACACCAATCGGGAACAATCCGCTCATTTCGGTATATTATTTGTCTCTGTAGTGTGAAAACTGTGGGAGGAGTCTACAAGCATTATCAAGTCTAGCAGATGAAGTCACATGCATTTGGGGTGTCTCAGCATCTTGTGTTTACAACCACTGTTTCCTAGCAACGCTCATGCCCTGTTTATGCTTCCCAAATACTACTTCATCAAAACTGCCCCATCAGAATTACCCCATCAAAACTGCCCCATCATATTCCTCTATTATAAATCAGTACATGGTGTGTCTGTCCCCTCCCCCGGGCTCTGTAATCAGCTGAGATGCTCCAGCCACCTCCCCCCTGTGTATAACAGAAGCTTTGGTAACCATGGCAACAAAACAAACACAGTACACTCTGATTAATGGCTAAAATTTCCTGAAATGACCTCTAAACAAATGGCCGTATTTTAAAAACTATACATCCTACAGCGAAGATCTTTATATTGTGAGAATCACAAGACCCAGACCTAGATTTTGATGTATAGTATGTCTCTGAAATATTAAAAATGAAGGCACAGTCGCAGTTTAGAAATTGCCCTTCAAATTTGGAGGGGGCTAGAGTGTAGTTTCAATGAATGTCAATGGACGGCGTGAGTTGCAAACAAATGGTCATATTGTGAAAACTATCAGGACTATGGCTTAGCCGTGGACATGTTTAGTGGCAGCAGGGATAGCTGAACGTTTTGATATAAGATTTGTGTAGGTGGGCTTGAAAATGAGGGAGTGGCGGCAGTTTAGAAATCATGTTCTGATTTTCCAGCTTTTGTCATCTCCCACTCTAGTTTCCCCATTCATTCCTATGGGACCAATTTCGCCGCAAAAACGACGATATTTCGTGAACCATTCGGCGAAACGTTCCACAAAGTAATAGCACACCATTCGGGAACAATCCGCACGTTTCGGTATATTACTTGTCTATGTAGTGTAAAAACTGTGGGAGGAGTTAGGGTGGTAAATTTGGCTATAATAATAAGAATAATATATATGTGAGATAACAGTAAGTGGTCTTGCTATGCAAGAACACTTAAATATATATGTGAGATAACAGTAAGTGGTCTTGCTATGCAAGAACACTTAATAAAGAGGCATGCAGCGATGGAGAAACTGCTGGAGCTGGTAAAGCTGCAGGTCCCCATGACAGACATTACCTATTTAAAAAAAAAATTGGTGGCTTGAGGAGCACATATAATCGTGAGTGTACTAAGGTCCAGAAATCCATGAGATCAGGAGCAGCAGCAGATGACATTTATGTCCCCAGGCTGTGGTACTATGAGAGACTTCATTTTCTGGCAGACCAGACTGAAGTCAGGGAATACCTATCAAACCTACCTTCCACGCTTCCTTACACCCCAGCTGAGGCTTCCGACGCCCACTCTGGGCCAGGAAGAAGAGGAGGAGCCCAGCTTGAGCCAGGTATAGCATTGTTCAACATATTTCTTGTCATAAAATAAATGATGTGAAATAGATGTTATTATTGATCACTAATTGCTGATTTGATAAAGTGTTTTATATATCAATTGACAGTAGTAGCCAAAAAGGTTTGGGACAAGAATGTAAAATGCTGGGCTCAGAATCAAAGTGTTTTCTATTTATTACCATTAAATTTGCAACAGTCATGAGCTGAAAATTGTGTGTGATTGATGAACAATAAACTAAAACTATGTCCCTTTTTCATACACAGGAAAGCTTCAGCCAGGAGGAGGCTGTGGAATGTGGCAGCCAGGAGGTGGCGGGGAAATGTGGCAGCCAGGAGGTGGCGGGGCTAAGTGTTAGCCAGGAGGTGGCCGTGCCCAGTAGGAGCCTCACAGAATCCCAGGTCCCTCCCCTCCGCCTTCCAACCAAAAGGGCCAGGAAGGGGAGTAACGTGGAGGAGGCAGTGCTCAGGCTGATTAGGGAGGCTAATGAGGCCCTCAAAGCCAACCCCACTCTCCAAGAGGCCTTTGCATGCATGACTGCATACAAAATGCATCAAATGGAAGAGGGCCTATGCCTCTTGTGTGAGGAACTTATGGTGATCACCCAAAATAAGGGGTGAGTTGGACCATCTGCCTCCTCCTCCTGCCACACCTCCAACACCATAGCCACAGCCTGGAAGGAAGCGTGTGTCAGGGAAGAAACCAAAATCAATCCTGTCAGCATACGCATGCACAGCGCTTCAGCGCACACGCGTTCGCGGTTCAGTTGAACGGCACGTGCGCATGCGCACTAGCGCGCACATAACGTGAATCATCTGCCTGCCTATAAAAGCTGCCTTGCTGTTTAGCAAATTGCTGCTTTGTCTCTCAGCTTCCCTGTGATTTTGTTCCTGTTTCCTGCTGATCGATCACCTGTTGTGACCCGGATTGCCTTGACCTACTCTGACTCTCTCCTGGATTTTGACCCCTGGCTTGTTTAACGGACTTTGTTTACCTCTGGCGTTTGACCCTCAGCCTGTACCCGGATTTGCCTTCTGCTGCCTTGACCCTCAGCCTGTGACCCGGATTTGTCTTCAGTCTCCAGTGCCTTGACCATTTGCCTGTTTTGGAACTTTGCTGTTGTCTCCTGTGTTTGACCCTCAGCTTGCTCTTGGATTCTCTCTCAGCCTTGAACTCCGGCTTCCAGCCTGTCCTGGACTTTGTTCTCCTTCTGACCCACTGGGTCCAACACCTACCAGCACCTGCACAGCTATCCAGCTCCTCGCTGACCTTCACGCAAGATCTGCCCATCCTGCTGGTAGGTTGTGCCTCTTCATGCAATTCACCCTCTGTACCATCTCCAGGGGTTGGAGTGCGCTGAGTCGCAAGAGTGAAACACTCTCTGCATCTTGGTCTCGGTGAGTACCTTAATCTGACAGCGTGTAAGGAAGACAAAAAAGTGATGACCTGGGTTCAGTCTGGTCTGACAAAACATGCAGGCTGTGGTATGACCACAGCCTGGGGACATAGATGTCATCTGCTGCTGTTCCTGATCTCTTGTAGTCCCAGACCAGATTGTGCTCACTATTATATAGACTCCTCAGGCCACCAATTTTGGCTGGCAAATAGTTGATGTGTGCCCTGGGGTACAAAGGCTTCGCCTATTTCAGCAGTTTCTCCAGCGTTGCCTTCCTCTTTATTTTGTTCTGACCAAGAATAAATGGCTATTTTTTTAATGAAATACTTGCCTATGTGTTTTACTTCAAAAAGGACAGTTTGTTTGTGAGTAGGCAGGTACATTTCAAAAATACAATGTCAAATTAACAAGGGACACCAACACCAAACAACCTCCTTGAGGTTAAAAAATATAACATAATAATGGTATTGTGGTAACTTGACACACAAAATGAAAAATAATATTATGGAGATCCTTATAAAAAACAAAAAAATCTTGAGATCTTGATAAAAAATTCTAAACATTATTATGGAGATCTGACGAAAAAAATAAATATTATTATTCAGGAGATCACGAGAAATAATAAATAAATCAGTTTGTCAGAACTCTGTGTGAATATGAGCAGCAAAACAACTTCATTATTCTAGCATTATAAAGAAGAAGAGAATGCGCTGCATATAAATATCTTAAAAATTGCAGCGTGACGAATATGCTATCTCCATTATGAACGCTAGTTTTACCAGACCGAGAGCTTCCGTCTCGTAATTTATTCTGAGCATGCGTAGCACTTTGTGTGTCGGAATTGTGTACACACGATCGGAATTTACGAGAACGGATTTTGTTGTCGGAAAATTTGAGACCCAGATCTCAAATTTTGTGTGTCAGAAAATCCGATGCAAAAAGTCAGATGGAGCCTACACAAAGTCAGAATTTCTGACAACAAGCTCTGATCGCACATTTGCCGTCGGAAAGTCCGACCGTGTGTACGGGGCATTATATAAGCTGTATACTCACTACTTTACATTGTAGCAAAGTGCAATTTCTTCAGTGTTGTCACATGAAAAGATATAATAAAATATTTACAAAAATGTGAGGGGTGTACTCACTTTTGTGAGATACGGTATATACGTAGCACCCTCTACCAGAAGGTAGGTGCTAGTAAGGGTTGTTTTACTAGGTTTGTTCAGCACAGGCAAATTTAGGCAGGCTTATGCTGCAAGCTAGGCCTGTCTGTTTTGATTCTGGGGCTGAGAGTGGTTAGAGTAGCAGTGGGTTTAACAACCTGGACTCCACTCTGAGGCGCCTCCCCTGCTTCCAGGGAGAATGTTCTGGAAGAGGAGGCTGGGCCTAGAGCTGGAGTGGCAGGCAGCACATGTGGGAGCTCTGACCAATCCCTAATTGCCATTGGCAGGCCTCCTATATATGCTGAGGTCACATGCTGCTGCTGGGGTGGAGTAGTCGACTGGGTGATGTGAGGAATGGAGTGCTAGAGAGCCGCAGGATCACACCCCCATCTGGGGGGGGGGTCACAGGAGGAGGCCCGGGGAGAACTGTGAGGGAACATTGCCTTTACACGGTGGTCACTGGCAATGTCTCTGTCACCACACGGTCGGTGGCAGGGAGCTCCTGGAGCAGAAGGGGCAGGACAAGCTGTTGGAACGCATGGTCCGGGAAAGTTCCTCATCAAGGACTCAGGGCTGGAAGGTTGGAAGGATCTGTGAGTGTTACCACAGTAGATGGCTGGAGGACGTGCCAGGGATTCTGTAAGGAAACTCTGCTTCTACACGGTCAATAGCAGAGTCTTCATCATGTACATGGTAGATGGTGAAGAATTCTGGATCAGAGAAGAGACTGTGGGGATGTGTGTGTCGAATCAGTGTGGCCTGGGAACACATGATTTGCAAGTTGGACTGGCTGGGAGCAGTAGTCCATTTCCTAGAAAATAGACTTTAACCTACTAGGCCTCCGGGGAGAGGTTATGCAGGCCTCAGGCCTAGTAGCAGCGAGTCACCAGAGCCAGTAGAGGGGCTTATTCAGAGTGAGTTCTTCATACCCATTAGAAGAGGATGTGTTATACCCTAATGTAATTACAAGTTGTGCAGGAGGAAAACCAAGTGTGCAAGTAGAAGCAAGTTTGGGCAGGTGGTGAAGAGAACTAAGAGCATTACTTTTACATGGTCAAAAGTGATGTTTCTGTCCTTCACACGGTGATGGATGGAGAACTCTTAGTAACAGCAGACTGCATGGAGATGCAGGGAGCAATAATCTGCATAGGAGATGCAGAGGGAGTAACAGTCTGCAGGGAGCTGCAAGAGAAGATTTCAACTTTGTCAAGTTTGCACATTCTATCTTCAGGCTCTAAACAGATTAAAGTATAATGAAACCTGTAAATATGATGGCAATGATTAATTCTATGGGCATCCCATATATCAATTCCTATCCAAGTTGTACCCCCCAATAAAACAACAACAAAAAAGTTCGAAAATGACTGTTCATTGTCTCTGGAAAGGATGCATGAAGTCTGGCAGTGGGGTGATTTGGCGAATTGTTTCTGTAGTGCTAACACCATGGCTACATATATATTATATATATGTATTACACTGTATATTACAATAGATATATATCTATATCTATATATATAGATATAGATATATAGATATAGATATATATATAGATATAGATATATCTATATATATATCTATATATATATATATATATATATATATATATATATATATATATATATTCTACACTGACTGCATTGTATGTATATATGTATGTATATATATTATATATATATATATACACACACACACACACACACACACACACACACACACACACACACACACACACACACTATAAACTGCCTGCATGCCACTAACTGACCTGCCTAATCTAGCTCAAGTTCTCTCAATCTCAAAGTTTTCACACTACATACGGCCGCCGTGTAAGCAGCCTTATATAGTGTGGGGCATGGACTTAGCCCCCTGAGCCATGATTGGCCAAAGGCACCCTGCCTTTGGCCGATCATGGCTCTCACAGCAGATCGCGCTGAGATTGTCCAAAGCATGCAGGTCAGGTGCATGCTTTGGCCAATCAGCAGCCGTCAATGCACTGCAATCAGTGCAATATGGGGCACTCTGCGGCGCTCGAATTTGCCGCGAACACCCCATATGTTCGGTTCGTCTGCGAACAAATGAACACCCGATGTTCGAGTTGAACTTACGTTCTTTGGATTTTTGCACCGTTGATATATTGTTTTTTTTAATTCACTTCAATCAGTCACAGATTTTATATATGAATTTTATATATGAACTTTCAGCAATATATGTTTATTGATTACCATTCTTAGTTAATCTATCATTATTATCTATAATATTACTATTATCATTATTGATTGTTTTTGATTTATAGCGTAGCGCCATTTATTGATTATTTGCACCTTTTAATTGAAGTGAGAACACTTGTTAATGATAGCAGCTATTATTAATTATTTAATAAATACACTACTTTATTTCACAAGATTGATATTCACTTCATACACTATAGGCTAGATAACCAAGAGAAAAATACCTAGATGCGAACCCCAAAGTGTCTTTCTTATCAAATTGCATCTCTTGTACAAATACCACTTCCGCCCTCAAGTGTCTGAAGCTCCTTAATGCCAGATATCTTTTAAAGTTAGAATTTAGGCTGTTTACATTAAGTGAGTAGGGATGAGCTTTGAGTTTGAGTCGAACTCATGTTCGACTCGAACATGGGCTGTTCGCAAGTTCGCCGAACAGCGAACAATTTGGGGTGTTCGCGGCAAATTCAAATGCCGTGGAACACTCTTTAAAAGTCTATGGGAGAAATCAAAAGTGCTAATTTTAAAGGCTTATATGCATGGTATTGTCATAAAAAGTGTTTGGGGACCTGGGTCCTGCCCCAGGGGACATGGATCAATGCAAAAAAAAGTTTTAAAAACGGCTGTTTTTTCAGGAACAGTGATTTTAATAATTCTTAAAGTGAAACAATAAAAGTGTAATATCTCTTTAAATTTCATACCTGGGGGGTGTCTATAGTATGCCTGTAAAGGGGCACATGTTTCCCATGTTTAGAACAGTCTGACAGCAAAATGACATTTCAAAGGAAAAAAAGTAATTTAAAACTACTTGCGGCTATTAATGAATTGCCGGTCCGACAATACACATAGAAGTTTATTGATAAAAACGGCATGGGAATTCCCCACAGGGGAACCCCGAACCAAAATTTAAAAAAAAAATGACGTGGGGGGTCCCCTTGAATTCCATACCAGGCCCTTCAGGTCTGGTATGGATATTAAGGGGAACCCTGCGCCAAAATAAAAAAAAAAAAATGGCGTGGGGTCCCCCTAAAAATCCATACCAGACCCTTATCCAAGCACGCAACCTGGCAGGCCGCAGGAAAAGAGGGGGGACAAGAGAGCGCCCCCCCTCCTGAACCGTACCAGGCCACATGCCCTCAACATTGGGAAGGTGCTTTGGGGTAGCCCCCCAAAACACCTTGTCCCCATGTTGATGAGGACAAGGGCCTCATCCCCACAACCCTGGCCGGTGGTTGTGGGGGTCTGTGGGCGGGGGGCTTATCGGAATCTGGAAGCCCCCTTTAACAAGGGGACCCCCAGATCCCGGCCCTCCCCCCTGTGTGAAATGGTAAGGGGGTACTTACCCCTACCATTTCACTAAAAAACTGTCAAAAATGTTAAAAATGACAAGAGACAGTTTTTGACAATTCCTTTATTTAAATGCTTCTTCTTTCTTCTATCTTCCTTCATCTTCTTCTTCTTCTGGTTCTTCTGGTTCTTCCTCCGGTGTTCTCATCCAGCATCTCCTCCGTGGCATCTTCTTCCCTTCTTCTCCTCGGGCCGCTCCGCATCCATGGCATGGAGGGAGGCTCCACAGCAAACACAGTACAACAAACAAACTATATATTGTAACTAAGAGTGCCCCAAGCAAGGCCAGGGGAACAAGCGTTTAACAAGGGTTTAAAACACTCGGTCCACATGGCCCGGGCTGCTGCATCCCCTTCATTAAACATTGAACCTTTAAAAGTGAATCCAATCAGGCCTATCTAAAGTTCACTTTCTACAGGAGACAAAATGCCCCAATCCAGAACTTGTGGATATAAGACCAACCAGGCCTAATTAAAGTTCAATTTCAGCAAGCAAGGGGAAAAAGGTTTGTTTAGTTCATGGATGAAGCTGCATACAGATGGTGAGTCCTCCATCAAGAAGAAGCAAGGGTTTAAGCTGATCTTTGCCTAGGGCTCCTGCTAGGAGAATCAGGTGGGCACACTTTTGCCAGACCATCGGTGGAGGAGGAGGAGGTGGAATAATGTCACAGCCAGAGAGCTCCAGAGTAGGGGTCTCCAAAATCTCACAGAACATGCATAAGTCCTCTGGAACCCGAAGGACCGATGACTTGCTGTTACGGGTGGTCAAGAAACTAATGGGAAAGCCCCAATGGTAAGTGATATCAGATTCTTGCAGGTTGTGTAAAAGTGGTTGGAGTAACCTACGCTTCTGAAGAGTAATCCACAACAAGTCGGAGAACAATTGAACTGGAGCATCTTCATACAGAGGGGAGGGAAGACCTCGGGAGCATCTATAAAGGGATGTGTGGTGCTGGGGTCCATTGAGCGATGCTCTCTCTGTGGTTTTGGGAAGCTAGGGACTGAGGCTGGTGTGAGAGGGACAGAGGAAATAGGCCACAACAGCGGCAGGGATTGAGAGCAACCAACATGGTGGGGAGAGCCCTCAGTTCTGGAAGGCTGGTGGAGTGCCCATTAACGAATGAATGTCATTATTAAAACCCCTGACATGGGGAGGATGATGATGGGCTCACCTGAGGAGAAATCTGCAGCACCTCATAGTCCTCCTAACAGGATGGTAGGACTTGCTCCCCCTGAATCGATGGATGCGGTTGGAATAGTGAAGAAGCGGCCTGAGCATAAGTGAGAGGTCCGGCCTTGCCACAGGTTTTTCATCCCGATGAGGAGACTCTCAGGTGGATTCGATGTGGCCGCCCAATGTTTCCCCGAGGCCTCGGGAGGAACAGGAGAGTCCTGAGGAGAGCGCTGTGCACCATGTTGGCCGACTCCCACAGCGGATGCCCGGCGAGCTGCTTGAAGTAGGATTGTATCGGCGAACCCGGCGGGGGAGGTTGCCCCATGACTCCCTCATGCTTCTGCAAGCAGATGGCACCAGATCTGCCCATGTGGCAGTTCGAATGTCCCCATTGGAGGCTGTAGTTTAGCCGGTCCGTTCAGCGCAACTAGATCATGCAGCCATCTAGCTCTGCATCCGGCCACGCCACCCTGTTGAAAGTAATTTTTGTGCCAGTTGACAAAAACAGGACAGGAATATTTTCCTTCCTCTGGGGACAGGGTGGGGTGGAGGGGAGTAAATCCTACCCATTGAACATATAATAATTTGGGGGGAAAAAGTATATTTGCTTATTTTCAACAGTATTTTAATATTGCTTTATAGCAGTTAGATTTATTGGTTTCCTTGGCAAAGTGTGAGAGTGCTAGCATTTGTTATTATTATTAATATTATACAGGATTTATATATCACCAACAGTTTGTGCAGCATTTACAACATGAGGGCAGACAGCACAGGTACAATGCAATTCAATACAGGAGGAATCCGAGGGCCCTGCTTGTTAGAGCTTACAGTCTTACAAGGGAGGGTCAAGTGATACAAAAGGTAATTACTGTGGGGGATGAGCTGAAGTAAATAAAGTACAGTTGTTAGGTGGAGACAGGATACGCTTTTCTAAAGAGTAGGGTTTTCAGGGCTTGTAAAAAACAATATTAAAAACGCTCAAAACTAAAAGAGTCCTTGATAATATTGTAGCAGCGCTCTTGTCAGATAAAAACAAGTGACAAGCTCCATATAAAGTTCATATATGAGTCAATGAAAATGAAGGAGGCCAGTTATAACTTGTACTGTGATTTGTTCAAAACACCATCCACCAGACACTTCACCACGTGAGGGAATCTCCCCTTTGGGGGTGCACTCACCACAAGTACAGATGTCATGCGCCTTTAGTAACAAAGTGCTTAGTGCAAATGTATTCACCAGATCACTGGTATTGGAAGAGAAGACCCGTCTGTGTACATCAGAAGTCTACTACCTGGATACTCGGCGGTCCGTGGAATGCACACGTCACTTCCGGCAAATCACGGTGATCACGACCCTTATGAAAATACAGGTAAAGCCTCGTACACGCGATCGGATTTTCCGACGGGAAATGTGTGATGACAGGCTGTTGGTGGAAAATCTGATCGTGTGTATGCTCTATCGGACAATTGTTGTCAGATTTTCCACGGACAAATGTTGGATATCAGGTTTTAAAATTTTCCGCGGACAAATGTCTGTTGTCAGATTTTCTGAGCGTGCGCACACAAGTCCGTTGGACAAAAGTCCAAAGAACAAACACGCATGCTCGGAAGCAAGGACGATCCAGAAGCGGTCGGTCTTGTAAACTAGCGTTCGTCAAGGAGAATTAACATTTGTGACGTGGCAAATTATGAAATCTCAAAATGCAGCGCACATTCTCTTCTTCTTTAATGGGATAATAATGAAGCTGCTTTGCTGGTAAAACTGATGGAGTTATTGCAAACAAATTTTCAAAGGCTTTTTTTTTCTAGTGATATCAATAATAATATTATTTATTTATTTATTTTGGGCACGTTACCACAACACCATTATCCCGTACTTTTTAAGATCAAAGATACAACTATGTTGGTGTCCCTTGTCAATTTTACATTGTATTTTTTTAAATGTAACTGCCTACTCCCAAACTGTCATTTGAAGTAAAACGCATAGCCAAGTATTATTCGCCACATTTTTTTTATCGTGCATTAAAAAAAGAAAACAAATACAATTAGACATGCTATCTGCCAATAGAACTTAACCAAAAAGTGCATTCTATGCATCCAAAAATATAGAAAATATACCAAATCAAATCATTATTCAACCAAAAAAATAATATCAAAGCAATAACTCCAAGGCCAATAATAAATAATCGTCCGCAACATGTCTGGTTGACGAACGGCTGTTCAGAAACGAACTGAAAAGCATGAAATGAAAAGCGTGAGATGAAAAGCGCAAAATGAAAAGCGCAAATCAACAAGTAAACAAGGAAGTAAACAAGTGGCTGAAGAGCTGGTGTAGTAAGGAGGGGTTTGGGTTCCTGGAGGACTGGGCCAACTTCTCAGTCGATAACTGGTACTATAGGGAAGGACTGCACCTAAATGAGGAGGGTGTAGATCAGCTGGGAATGAAGATGGCCAAAAAGTTAGAGGGTTTTTTTAAACTAGGCGATGGGGGGGAGGGTCCAGAGGTAGAGATAGTCAGCGCGGAACATATTTCAGAGGGTAGTATTGGGGGCATTAGT
The DNA here is from genome assembly GCF_042186555.1 of Aquarana catesbeiana. NCBI lineage: Eukaryota > Metazoa > Chordata > Amphibia > Anura > Ranidae > Aquarana > Aquarana catesbeiana. Next base: position 242,153,104 of record NC_133329.1, on the reverse strand, counting down.
GGTAGGTTGACCAAAGCACATAAACCCAAGGTAAGTATAGTAGCAAGTCCTAGTTGCAATCTTGGAACACCCAATAAGAGGATAATATGCGACCGGTCTAAACTACGTGACATGTTCACCAATGCCAGGAGCCTGGCGGACAAGATGGGTGAACTAGAGATACTGTTGTACGAGGAGGATTTAGATTTTGTCGGAATTTCAGAGACCTGGTTCAACAGCTCTCATGATTGTCTGGCAAACATTCAAGGGTATACCCTCTATCGCAAGGATAGAGAGGGTAAAAAAGGGGGAGGGGTATGCCTATATATCAAGAATAATGTACAAGTGAATGTGAGAGATGACATTACTAAGGGAGCTAGAGAGGAGGTGGAATCCTTATGGGTGGAGCTCCAAAGGGATGAAGCTTAGGGGAAAATAATACTGGGAGTATGCTATAGGCCCCCTAATCTGAGGGAAGAAGGAGAGACAGATCTCCTATCACAATTTGAATTATCAGCAAGGATGGGAAGTGTTATAATAAGGGGGGATTTAAACTATCCAGCCATAGACTGGACGGAGGGAACCGCACATTCATCTAAGGCTCGCCAGTTCCTAAATGTCTTGCAGGACAATTTATTGGGTCACATGGTAGACGCACCAACTAGAAATAAAGCGTTACTGGATCTACTGATTACCAACAATACAGACCTGATCACGAATGTGGAAATACGGGGCAATTTAGGTAACAGAGATCACAGGTCAATTGGCTTCAGTATAAATCGCACAAATAGGAAACATAAGGGGAATACAAAGAGACTGAATTTCAAAAGGGCAAACTTCCCTAAACTACGAGCCTTGCTAGAAGGCATAAATTGGGATACAATCTTAGGAACAAAGAACACAGAGGAGAGATGGGTTTGCTTTAAGAGCATATTAAATTAGCCAATGCATCCCATTGGGTAATAAATTTAAAAGAGCGAACAAAAGTCCTGGATGGCTTAACTCCAATGTAAAAATGCATATAAAAGCAAAGGAGAAGGCCTTCAAAAAATACAAGGTTGAGGGATCATCATCAGCATTCAGACTTTATAAAGAATACAACAAGAAATGTAAGGGTGCAATAAGGATGGCTAAGATAGAAGATGAAGGACACATAGCGGAAGAGAGCAAAAAAAAATCCAAGAAATTCTTTAATTATGTAAACAGTAAAAAAGGGGGGACAGACCATATTGGCTCCATAAAGAATGAGGAAGGACATCTGGTTACAAAGGATGGGGAGATGGCAAAATTTATTCTTCTTCTCTTAACAGAGGACAGAATTAAAATTAGACTTGGGAAACTTAACATTAATAAATCACTGGGACCAGATGGCTTGCACCCGAGGGTACTTAGGGAACTCAGGTAATTGCCAGACCATTGTTCCTAATTTTTACTGATAGTCTACTGACTGGAATGGTACCAGCTGATTGGAGAAAAACCAATGTAGCACCAAATCCTATTTCTTGCTGGTCCACAGTTATTGTCTCTTTTTCAAGCGCTTGTATTCCTATTGGCAAATGTAAATGTAATACCTATGATTTTATCTGGAATAAATATCCTATACAGTATTACGCTATGTGCCCTATCTCTTTCCTTTATCTATGGTTTGGCTGATTTGCATCTGCATGTAAGCTGTGTCTACTCTGCTGAATTCAACGGAACGTCCATCCAGACACTGTATTCCATACATTGAATTGGTGCCTCATTGGTTACCTTCCAAGCTTGATTGGCTTGTCAAGTGTACACTTGTACAAGTCCAATCTTTCTGGTAAGAGACTAGTACTTTCGGTGGTGGTCTTTTCATGGTTATTTACCATTCACTTTGATGTCTGCTCAAGATTTTAATGATTGTCACATGCTTGTTTTGGATCACTCACCACAGGGATTCACCATTATATGTGGTCCCTTTTCATCACATACGGACATTTATTTTTATTGATCTTTATACTGGTCATTTGTCACTTTATTTACTGTATATTTATGTCACTGTTCACATATTATTTCACTTCTTTTATTGTGACATCATTGTTGACAATTACATTCTCAGTATTTATTTGTTTATAGCGCTGCACTCCCCCTCCTTTTTTTGATCTGGGGCCTAGGGCTCTATGAACCCTGTCGATCTCCAATGTCACAGAGGGAGTTTCTAGTATAGTGTGGAAGATCGGCGTTACAGTCTCCCCCAGGTTCTCGGTGCCCATGGCTTCCGGGAGTCTGCGTAGCCGTAAGTTGTTATGGCAGCTCCGGTCTTCAATGTCCTCCAGGTAGAGCTGCAGCACTATGGTGGTGGCTCGGTGAGCGTCACTGGACTACTCCAGGGTTGAAACTCGGCGTTCCAGGGTAGAGAAGGATGCTTCCCCTGCTGTCAACCTGTCTGTGAGATTGCTTACATCCTTTCTCACCTCTTGTATGTCGGGCCAGTGCATTTTCTCCAGCCGGAGGATCAGCGCCTCGATGTTTGTCCTGATGGGGAGGGCCTGTAGTGATGTCCGTATGTCCTGGTCTAGCTGGATCGTCCCAGGCTGCTGCGGGGAAGCAGCCATTTCCGATTGAAGGTCCGCTGGTGTATCAGAGATGCAGTCCAATGAGGGATTGGGGATGGGGCTTGCGCGTCCCAATTCTGGACCTCCTGTGGGAGACCACGTGGGGCTGCCACTCTAGCTCCCGGTGAGATTCTTGGTGTTTGCGAGAAATACCTCCGTATTTCGTTTTTTGCCATGCTGGAACGGGTTGTTGCTCTTGTTCTATGCCTTTTGGCCGTCATCATACCGGTATTTGTTGTTGACTTTGCCGAGTAGGGCAGGGTAAAGTTGGGAGCTCTCGTAAAGTGCTGCTTCACTCATTCATGTCCAGGCCATGCCCCTCGCCTTTTTATCTTTAGTAAATCAACCCTAAAGCATGGAGATCAACTATTGAAAAAAAGACACTGCTTCATCATAAAAGGCTGGATGAGCCTTGTATGAGCACCTGCATCATGATTTTTCCTCTAGTGACTTGATGAGCAGTAATTAATAGGATTAAGCATGTTTCTGATAGAGATGAGCAAAATAATTTTCACTTCCAAATGACTTTAGTCAAGCCCAAAACTCAATTCACTGATAAATATTAATAATGTGAGTTATCAATTATCAAAATCAGGTTATGTGGTGTTGAGGTGATAGAAAGGCAACAGTAACTCAAATAACCACTCGTCAGTGGCGGCTGGTGCTCAAAATTTTTTGGGGGGGCACAAGCAAACTGAAAAATTCTGAAAAAAAATCCATCAATTGCAGCCTCACTGTACCATCAATCACAGCCATTTTGCCATCAAATGCAGCCACTGTGCCCATCAAACGCAGCCACTGTGCCCATCAATTGCCGCTGCTGTACCATTAAACGCAGCCATTGTGCCATCAAATGCAGCCATTGTGCCCATCAATTGCTGCCACTGTGCCATCAAACTTAGCCACTGTGCCCATCAAACGCAGCCACTGTGCCCATCAAACACAGCTACTGTGCCATATCAAATGCTCCCACTGTGCTATCAAATGCTGCTACTGTGCCATCAAATGCTGCCACTGTGCCCCATAAAATACAGCTACTGTGCCCATCGAATGCAGCCACTGTGCCCTTCATATGCAGCCTAACTGTGCCCCATCAAATGCAGCCTCACTGTGCCCCATCAAATGCAGCCTCACTGTTCCCCATCATATGTAGCCTCACTGTGCCCCATCATATGCAGCCTCACTGTGCCCCATCAAATGCAGCCTCACTGTGCCCCATCAAATGCAGCCTCACTTACTTACCTTACAGGCAGCTCCGCTTGGGCTGTGCGTTCCACGGAGCTGCCTGTGTCACTTCCGGTTCACCACTAGCATATGGAAACCAGAAGTGACCAGTTAACTAGAAGAACAGAGCTCCCGCATAGTAATACTATGGGCAAAAGCTGTTCGGCACTTTGGAATGCGCCACAAAGCAGGTCAAAAGCCTGCAAACGAAGCGCCTTGTCTGCAATCTCGTGATTGCATTGACGTGGCGCTTCCCATAGTGCATTGTGTCCGGCAGTCACACACACAAAAAAAAAATATTTACAAAAATGTGAGGGGTGTACTCACTTTTGTGAGATACTGTTTATATATACACATATACACATACACACAGTATGTGAAAAAGTGAGTACACCCCTCACATTTTTGTAAATATTTTATTCTATCTTTTCATGTGACAACACTGAAGAAATTACACTTTGCTACAATGTAAAGTAGTGAGTGTATAGCTTGAATAACTGTAAATTTGCTGTGCCCTCAAAAAAACTCAACACACAGCCATTAATGTCTTAACCGCTGGCAACAAAAGTGAGTACACCCCTAAGTGAAAATGTCCAAATTGGGCATAATTAGCCATTTTCCCTCCCCGGTGTCATGTGCCTTGTTAGTGTTACAAGGTCTCAGGTGTGAATGGGGAGCAGGTGTGTTAAATTTGGTGTTATCGCTTTCACTCTCTCATACTGGTCACTGGAAGTTCAGCATGGCACTTCATGGCAAAGAACTCTTTGATGATCTGAAAAAAAGAATTGTTGCTCTACATAAAGATGGCCTAGGCTATAAGAAGATTGCCAAGACCCTGAAACTGAGCTGCAGCACGGTGGCCAAGACCAAACAGCGGTTTGACAGGACAGGTTCCACTCAGAACAGGCTGTGCCATGGTCAACCAAAGAAGTGGAGTGCACGTGCTCAGCGTCATATCCAGAGGTTGTCTCAGACCATACGCCACACACTGCATCAAATTGGTCTGCATGGCTGTTGTCCCAGAAGGAAGCCTCTTCTAAAGATGATGCACAAGAAAGCCTGCAAACAGTTTACTAAAGACAAGCAGACTAAAGACATGGAGTCCATGTCCTGTGGTCTGATGAGACCAAGATAAACTTATTTGGTTCAGATGGTGTCAAGCGTGTGTGGCGGCAACCAGGTGAGGAGTACACAGACAAGTGTATCTTGCCTACAGTCAAGCATGGTGGTGGGAGTGTCATGGTCTGGGGATGCATGAGTGCCTTTGGCACCCCTAGGTGAAAATTTCCAAATTAGGCCCAAAGTGTCAATATTTTGTGTGGCCACCATTATTTTCCAGCACTGCCTTAACCCTCTTGAACATGGAGTTCACCAGAGCTTCGCAGGTTGCCACTGGAGTCCACTTCCACTCCTCCATGATGACATCACGGAGCTGGTGGATGTTAGAGACCTTGCGCTCCTCCACCTTCCATTTGAGGATGTCCCACAGATGCTCAATGGGGTTTAGGTCTGGAGACATGCTTGGCCAGTCCATCACCTTTACCCTCAGCTTCTTAAGCAAGGCAGTGGTCATCTTGGAGGTGTGTTTGGATTTGTTATGTTGGAATACTGCCCTGCGGCCCAGTCTCCAAAGGGAGGGGGTTATACTCTGATTCAGTATGTCACAGTACATGTTGGCATTCATGGTTCCCTCAATGAACTGTAGCTCCCCAGTGCCGGCAGCACTCATGCAGTCCCAGACTATGACACTCCCACCACCTTGCTTGACTGTAGGCAAGACACACTTGTCTTTGTACTCCTTACCTGGTTGCCGCCACACACTTGACACCATCTGAACCAAATAAGTTTATTTTGGTCTCATCAGACCACATGACATGGTTCCAGTAATCCATGTCCTTAGTCTGCTTGTCTTCAGTAAACTGTTTGTTGGCATTCTTCTGCATCATCTTTTGAAGAAGCGTCCTTCTGGGATGACAGCTATGCAGACCAATTTGATGCAGTGTGTAACGTATGGTCTGAGGACTGACAGGTTAACCCTCCCCCATTCAACCTCTGCAGCACTCATACGTCTATTTCCCAAAGAAAACCTCTGGATATGAACCCCCTTTTTTTCTTTTTTTTACTCAACTACTTTGGTCGACCATGGCGAGGACTGTTCTGAGTGGAACCTGTCCTGTTTCAGTTTCAGGGTCTTGGCAATCTTCTTATAGCCTAGGCCATCTTTATGTAGAGCAACATTTCTTTTTTCAGATCCTCTTAGAATTCTTTGCCATTAGGTGCCATGTTGGACTTCCAGTGACCAGTTTGAGAGAGTGAGAGTAATAACACCAAATTTAATGTAATCTGAAAATCCATTCAAAGATACAATAAGACTGACAAGATTCTAAATATCATGTGAATGAGGTCTCGTGCTGCCAGGAGGAGTTTGAATATCCAATCCATTTCATCCTATATACAACCTCCGGTCCGTCAGTGGATCTCCCCTATGAGGAAAGGCCCTGGCTGGGTATAAGCCAACTGCCCAACTTACCTGCCAGCTGTTAAGCAGGTTTTCCTTCAGGTGGTGGCACAGTTGATTTAATTTCTGATTCACCTGGGTGATCTGCACTAGATTGATTTATTATCGTCCATCCAAGAACTACTGTATGGACTTTCAATTTGTAGCGCGGCCTTTTTTTCCCTTTATACAGTTTATTATTTATTATTATTATTATTATTATTATACAGGATTTATATAGCGCTGACAGTTTACGCAGCGCTTTACAACATTAGGGCAGACAGTACAAGTACAATACAATTCAATATAGGAGGAATCAGAGGGCCTTGCTCGTTAGAGCTTACAATCTAGGAGGGAGGGTCAAGTTATACAAAAGGGTAATAGCTGTGGGGGATGAGCTAATGGAGAAAATAGTGCAGTTGTTAGATGGAGGCAGGATAGGCTTGTCTGAAGAGGAAAGTTTTCAGGGATCGCCTAAAAGTGGATAAATTTGGAGACAGTCTGACAAATTGGGGTAGGGAATTCCAGAGGATGGGCGAGGCTCGGGAGAAGTCCTGGAGGCGGATGTGGGAGGAGGTGATGAGGGAGCTAGAGAGCAGGAGGTCTTGGGAGGAACGAAGATGGCGATTAGGTTGGTATTTTGAGACTAGGTTAGTGATGTAGCTGGGGGCAGAGTTGTGGATGGCTTTGTAACTTATTGTTAGTATTTTGAATTTAATTCGTTGGGCGAGTGGTAGCCAATGGAGGGATTGGCAGAGAGGGGTAGCAGACACTGAGCGGTTTGTAAGGTGGATGAATCTGGCAGCCGCATTCATGATGGACTGAAGGGGGGGATAGTCTGTTTAAAGGTAAGCCAATGAGGAGTGAGTTGCAGTAGTCAAGGCGAGAGATAACCAGGGAGTGAATCAGGAGCTTTGTGGTTTCATTGGTTAGAAAGGGACATAGTTTAGAGATGTTGCGGAGGTTGAGGCGGCAAGCTTTGGAAAGTGATTGGATGTGGGGCTGAAAGGAGAGTTCAGAATCTAGGATAACACCTAGCACCCTGACATGTGGGGACGGGTGGATGGTTTTGCCATTGCTCTTGACAGAGAAGTCAGGGGAAGAGGCACGTGGGGGAGGAAATATTATAAGCTCGGTTTTGGACAAGTTGAGTTTTAGGAAGTGGTGTGACATCCATACAGATATGTCAGTTAGTAAGTTAGTGATGTGTGAGGAGACTGATAGAGTGAGTTGAGGGGTGGAGAGATAGATTTGTGTGTCATCAGCATAGAAATGATATTGAAAGCCATGAGCTGACCCAGGGAAGAGGTGTAGATTGAAAATAAAAGAGGTCCAAGAACAGAACCTTGGGGGACCCCGACAGAGAAGGGAAGAGGAGTGGAGGAAGTAGAATTGTAAGTGACACTGAAGGTGCATTGGGATAGGTAGGATGAGAGCCACTGAAGAGCACAGTCACGGAGACCGAGGGAGTAAAGTTTTTTGAGGAGGAGGGGGTGGTCAACCATGTCAAAGGCAGCTGAAAGATCCAGAAGTAGGAGTACAGAATAGTGTCCGTTGGTTTTTGCAGTTAGTAGGTCATTTGTGAGTTTTAAAAGAGCAGTTTCTGTGGAGTGTTGAGGGCGAAATCCAGATTGAAGGGAATCAAGAAGGTTGTTTTTAATGAGGTGGTCACTCAGTTGGTTATAAACCAGGCGTTCAAGGAGTTTAGAGGAAAAGGGGAGCAAGGAGATAGGGCGTAGGTTGTTAAGATTGGTAGGGTCCAAGGACGGCTTTTTGAGTATGGGGGTGACCAGAGCATGTTTTAGAGCATCGGGGAAGATGCCAGAGGTGAGGGAGAGATTGAAGATGTGGGTTAGAGAGTGTAGGATGGGGTCAGAGGGTGACCGTAGCATTTGAGAGGGAATAGGGTCCAGGGGACAGGTGGTTAGGTGGGCGATAGAATGGAGTTTACCAACTTCATCTGTAGTAGTAGATTTGAATAGGGGGAGTGTCAGTTGTACCTGTTGACATGGGGTCTTAGCTGGGGGAGATACCTGTAGAATGAAGATTTCATCGCGGATTGTATCAATCTTGTTTTTGAAGTGATTAGCGATTACCTGGGCAGTGAGTAAGTCAGTGGGTGGAGGCGGTGGAGGACAAAGTAGAGAGTTGAAGGTAGAGAAGAGTTTATGGGGATTGGATGAGAAGGTGTTAATAAGAGTTGTAAAATAGGTTTGCTTGGCAGTGTGGAGGAAAGAATAGTATTTTTGGAGGGCAGATTTGTATTGGTTGAAGTCTTCGAGAGACTTAGTCTTGTGCCACAGACGCTCAAGAGCGCGACTACGTTTTTTGAGAATTTTAGTGTCATCTGTTTGCCAGGGTTGTAGGGGTCGAGGCCTGATTCTGCGTGTAGTGAGGGGAGCGAGCTTATCCAGGGTGGAGGACAGAGATTTATTGTAGATGGACATGGCTTGGTTGGGGCAGGACAGGGGAGAGATTTTGTCATAGAGGTGGTCAGTAGCAGAATAGAGGAGAGAGGAGTTGAAGTTGCGAAAGTTTCTACGGGTGATGGTTAGGCGGTTGGAGGGAAAGGTGGTGGAAGACAGGGGGAGAGAGAAACTAATAAGGTGGTGGTCGGAGAGAGGAAAAGGATTGTTTGAGAAGTTGCATGGAGTGCATAGGTAGGAGAATACAAGGTCAAGGGTGTTGCCATCAGAGTGAGTAGAAGCCTGTACCCATTGCTTCAGGTCAAATGAAGAGGTTAGACTAAGAAGTTTAGAAGTAGCAGGAGTGTTTGTATTAGCAGGGATGTTGAAATCACCGAGAAGGATTGTGGGAATATCCGAAGAGAGAAAGTAGGGTAGCCAGGCAGAAAACTCATCAAGGAAAGTCGATAATGGTCCAGGGGGCCGGTAGATCACAGCAATTCTTAGGGAAGTAGGAGAGAATAGACGTATACAGTGGGCTTCGAATGATGAGAGGGAAAAAGAGGGAGGAGGGTGAATAACCTGGAAGGTGCTCTGGGGGGATAGGAGGAATCCCACTCCACCTCTCTTGCGTCCATTAGGCCTAGGGGAGTGAGTCCAGTGAAGGCCACCCTGGGAGAGGGAAGCAGGAGAAGGGGTGTCATATTCGTGGAGCCAGGTTTCGGTGAGAGCAAGTAGATTAAAGGAATTAGTGACAAAGAGGTCATGAACAGCAGTGAGTTTGTTGCAGATAGAGCGGGCGTTCCAGAGGGCGCAGGAGAGAGGGAGGCTGGTGTTGGGAAGAAGAGGAATGGAGACTAAATTGTGTAGATTGCGACTACTGCCAGAGGGTGTAGGGTGATGGTGATGGGTGTGTTGGGCACAGTTAAATAAGGGAGGCCCAGGGTTTGGGGAAATATCTCCAGCGATTAGGAGAAGCAGAAGAGTGAGGGAGGTAATATGAGAATATGATTTGTATGAGGGGACATGCTTCAGTATCCTGGGGGGTATGTTAGCAAGTGGGCTTAGAGTTAGAAAGAGGTGATGAGTGCAGTAATAGGGGGAGGGGAGAAGTGAGGGTGATATGTACAGATTGTGTGGTGGAGCAGAGGGATGTAGAAAAGAGAGCTTGAGGAGAGAGGCTGCAATTGTGAAGAGGAGGAGAGGTAAAGAGTGCATGTTTCAGAGAAGGTGAGATAATATGAAAATGAGATCACCTGCAATCTGCTATGGTTTGCTTTGTGAAAATCGCTGAAGTGCAAGAGCAGAAGTGCCACTTATTTTAAGAACCCCACTTCTTTGGAAGAACCCCCTGTATGTGCAGCCCCCTGTATGTTCCCCGTAAAGAAGGCCTTGTTATATACTGTGTTGGGTGTGGATGGAATCTGGCAATTAATCAATTAGGAGGGCATATTAGGAACACAGCAAGCAGGGCATAACTTTCACACCACAATCAAACTGCAAGGGGACTAAAAGGCCAAAATTGTAAAGATAAGGAAACCCATAATTTAGGTAAGACTTAATGGCTAAATAAACATTGAAATAATGTGAGCATGGCTACAGATGTAGTTGAGACAGCGGTGACAAACAGATTTACCAAAAATGTATATAAGCGGTCAGTCAATTTTCAGTTTGCAGGACGGACATGGGAATATAAACGCAGTTTATTTGTGTTATCACATTGTGAGCTGCTGCTTTTTGGACTCTATTTTTTATTTTTAATTTATGTTTTTTTGGTTTACAGTAATGTGAACTTCACAATTATTTTTACATATATTTCAATGTATATTATTTTCTTACTTAGCGTGGTTTTTCTCTTACCAACCAAATTTAACAGACCTCCCCATTCACACCTGAGACCTTGTAACACTAATGAGTCACATGACACCAGGGAGGGAAAACGGCTAATTGGGCCAAATTAGGACATTTTCACTTAGGGGTGTACTCACTTTTGTTGCCAGCAGTTTAGACATTAATGGCTGTGTGTTGAGTTATTTTGAGGGCACAGCAAATTTACACTGTTATACAAGCTGTACACTCACTACTTTACATTGTAGCAAAGTGTAATTTCTTCAGTGTTGACACATGAAAAGGTATAATAAAATATTTACAAAAATGTGAGGGGTGTACTCACTTTTGTGAGATACTGTATATAGAGATGAGCTGAACACCCCCCGGTTCGGTCCACAGCAGAACATGCAAACAGGCAAAGAATTTGGCGAACACCGTTAAAGCCTATGGGACACGAACATGAAAAATCAAAAGTGATAATTTTAAAGGCTGTGTATGAGCACCTGGGTACTGCCCCAGGGGACATATATCAATGCAGAAAAAAAGTTTTAAAAAATGGCTGTTTTTTCAGGAGCAGTGCTTAAAGTGAAACAATACAAATTAAATATTCCTTCAAATATTGTGCCTGGGGGTCCCCTTAGTCTGCCTGTAAAGTAGCGCATCTTTTCCATGTTCAGTCCCACAGCAAAATGACATTTCCAAAGGAAAAAAATGTCATTTAAAATTGCTTGCAGCTGTAATGTACTGCCGGATCCCAGCAATATACATATAAAATCATTGAAAAAAACAGTGTGGGTTCCCCCCAGTCCATTACCAGGTCCTTTGGGTCTGGTATGGATATTAAGAGAAATCTCAGCCAAAATTAAAAAAAAAAAAATGGCATGGGGGTCCCTCCCAAAATTTATACCAGACCCTTATCCAACCACGCAACTTGGCAGGCCGCAAGAAAAGGGGGGACGATGAGAGAATGCCCCACCTCCTGAACCGTACCAGGCCACATGCCCTCAACATGTGAAGGGTGCAGTGGGGTCCCCCCCAAAGCACTTTGTCCCCATGTTGATGGGGACAAGGGCCTTATCCCCACAACCCTTGCCTGGTGGTTTTGGGGTTCTGCAGGTGGGTCCCTCCATGTGATTGGGTATGGGGTACATTGTACCCCATACCCATTCAACAAAAAAAAAGAAATTAAAAAAAAAGGAAAATCTCCACCTCCATGGGAGGCGTCCCCGCGACTGCTGTCTTTTTGCTTTGACAGCTCTTAAATAGCCAAGGGCGGGGCCACCCACTGACGTAACCGAGTGACCACGTCCCCTTCTGATGCCATGTGACGTTGAAGGGGGCGGGGTCACCCATTTAAGTCACCGGGTGGCCCCGCCCTTGACTATATAACAGCTGTCAAAGCAAAAACACGGCAGTTGGGGGGACTGCTCCCATGGGGGCGGAGTTTTTCTGGTTTTTCCTTCCTCAGGACCGTCGGCGCCATGATTGAAGATTGATGGACATCGCGGGACACTTCATTTTTTTTTACACTTCATTTTTACTTTGACACTTTTTTGGTGACTGGGTAGGGGTACAATGTACCCATTCACATGGGGGGGGCGAGATCTGGGGATCCAGGATCCAGATTCCGATACGCCCCCGCCTGCAGACCTCTACAACCACCGGGCAAGGGTTGTGGTGAAGAGGCCCTTGTCACCATGGGACCCCAAAGCACCCTCCCCATGTTGAGGCCTGGTACGGTTCTGGGGGGGCGCTCTCTCACCCCCCCTTTTCCTGCGGCCTGCCAGGTTGCATGCTCAGATAAGGGTCTGTTATGTATTTTGGGGGGACCCCCACGCCATTTTTTTAAAAAAATTTGCAGCGGGGTTTTCCTTAAAATACATTCCAGACCTGAAGAGCCTGGTATGCATTTTGGGGGGAACCCCACGCCATTTAAAAAAAAAAAATTTGCACAGGGTTCCCCTTAACCACTTTATTACACTGTATTATATATACTACACTGCCTGAATATAGATTCTACACTGAATATCTAATCTACACTAAATGCAGAGTATATACTAGGCTGTATACATATATATATCTATATATATATATAGATATATATAGATATATATATAAATCTCTATATATTTATATATATAATAGATTGCATATATATATATATATATATATATATATATATATATATATATATATATATCAAATACAGTGCCACTAACTGAATAACCTGCCTGCTTAATCTAAATCAAGCTATCTCTCTGGCCACACCAACAGCACTACACACGGCCGCCGTTTAAGCAGCCTTATATAGTGTGGCGCGTGGACTTAGTCCCCCTGAGCCATGATCAATTATGGCTCTCTCAGCAGAGCGCACTATGATTGACCAAAGCATGCATGTCAGGTGCATGCTTTGGCCAATCATAAGACGCCAATGCATTGTGATCTCGCAGTGCATTATGAGGCGTTCTGCGGCGCTTGGATTTTGCCGCGAACGCCCCATAACGTTATAAATTTAAAGTGAACGGGTGAACATTGGGCTCATCCCTAACTGTATATAGAGTTCCAAGGGTAGCCACGGCACTCTATGCTTGAAGTAAATGCCCAGGTGCTCACCCACACATGTCTTGCAGAGGAGGAAGATCAAAACAGCAGTGTTTTTATTGTCAAGATTTGCATGAAGCTCAGTCCATCTTTCTCGAGGATTGAGAAAGTTGGACTGAGCTTCACGGAAACGTTGAAAATAAAAACACTGCTGTTTTTGATCTTCCTCCTCTGCAAGACCTGTGAGTGTCTCTAAACCAGTTTTTTATATATATATATATATATATATATATATATATATATATACATACTCACATATACATATACATTATATATAAAACATTTTTTCGAGCCTACGCGTTATTATGGTGCATAAAGTAGAAGTAATATTGATCACATATAGTAATTGTTACATTTTTTTTTTCTGTATAAGTCAGGCACATTTTAGTGAGGGTTGATTTATGTTTCTAGCACTACCCCACCCTTGAAAGAGCAACTTAATTGCAGGTGTATAAGGATGCTTCCATGGCAACTGAAATTCAGTAGTTTACAGCAGAGTTTTAAAAAGAACAGTGTTTGTGGAGAAAAATATGACCTAGTATTTTAGCAAAATGAAAAGAGTGCAAAACATAAAATCAGAAATGTATAATCAGGAATGAAAACTGTAAATGGTAGTAAATGACCATTAAACTTCCCCAAGGTCCTTTGTATTGTTGTTTGTTTGATAACATGAAGGTTTTCTCTTAGTTCTTTGAAATGTCATTATAGGTAGTTTTCTAAATGAATGGGGATGAGAATACTGTATATGGCTCCAAGCAAGAAAAAATTAAATATCATTTTGACAGCTGGAGTGGATGATGAAAACCATCTGTCTTCATCATTCCCTCTGAGATGCTGAAGAACAGAGATTATGGCTCAGCTGCGTTGTGTTTTATTTTTCTCTAATCACAATCTAAGATGCAGCCGATTTGTGCATACTTACAAATGACCTAAAAAGAAATAAAGACACAATATACAATTTAATATGCATACACCAGGGGTAGCCAACCTTTTGAGCACAATGTGCCGAAAAATGTTTGCAAAGAAATTGAGCATGCCGATTTTGTAACATAAAAAATGTCAACTTCACACTCTCAATTCCGAAAGGATTTTTATATAGTAAATGCTGTAAACTACTTTAGTAGTGAGAAATTAACATTCTGCACTCTCACGCCTCAGATCAGCCCCAATTCCTGCAACTCCACAGATTACTGTCCCCCCGGCAAATCTTTTTCACCACTGTACCCCCCTGCTCATCTGCCCCACCACTGCCCCCCTCAGAATCTGTTTACCACTGTACCCCCCTGCTCATCTGCCCAACCACTGTACCCCCTGCTCATCTGCCCCACCACTGTAACCCCCTGCACATCTGCCCCACCACTGTACTACCCTCCTATCTGCCTCAGCACTGTGCCCCCTGCTCATCTGCCCTACCACTGTACCCCCCTGCTCATCTGCCTCAGCACTTTACTCCCTGCTCATCTGCCCTGCCACTGTGTAGTGATATAAAAATACGGTGTAGAAGTAGTATAGTGGTATCGGGTGGTATAGTGTTATTACCGTGGGTATGATAATCAATTAGTGGTTATTATAATGATGATGATGTAAGTACTCTTCCGCAGCAACCCAATTCTTCCAGAGAGATGCACTTTATTGACTTCCAACACAGAACAAAGTCCAAAGTCCACAGATGACAAAAAAATCCGACAGAGTATATCATTCAGAGGCCCATGTCTTAGGTCTGAGTGTGCATACACAGACAAGCCTAACTTAAAACTTATAGACTGAATGCCCTGTTATATTCACTAAATATTGAATGGCTGAGCAATTTGATTGGCCATTTCAATTTAGGACTTTGATTAGCTTTAGTCTTTCAAACAGACAACAACTCCCAGCCGTGAACAGCTGTAGTCATAAACCGCCCCAATTTGCACTCCCGCATATCAACATCAACGAGTCCCCTGAATACCCTTTTGAGCCCTTGGAATACCTACATTATTCTTGCATATTAATATCAACAAGTCCCCTTAGATATGTGTAATTAGATTAACAGATACCACCTGAACACCCTTTTGAGCCCTTGGAATACCTGCATTCCTAATCTGTATTCTTGCATATCAACAAGCCCCCCCTGATATATTAGCCCCACAGGAGGGAGCCTCCGCTAGGCCAACCCAAAACACTCCTTGATCCCATTGTTACCCCCTCAAGTCTAATTACCATCAATAAATACTTCTTCTATGGTCCTTTAAACAATGTACCCTTTGAAATGTTCAATTAGGTTAACAGCCCATACCTCACACCCCTAGGTAGACTTGCATAAGACTAACACATCAAAGGATCTTCAGCTGTTATCTAAAAATTGAGTTGGCTTGGACAAATCAACCATTGTCAACTCAATTCTGGCCTGGTTAATATTGACTGTATGTGTGTACATATAATAATGTCCCACATAAATCGGTGAACATATTACAACACACTGTACCCCCCTGCTCATCTGCCCCAACACTGTACCCCTTGCTCATCTGCCCTACCACTGGACAACATCTACCTGTCCTGGCACACTCATCCTGCTGATCCACCTCTCCCATCCAGCCCACGTGTTTGTATGCGATGTTTGTGATGTCACATACAAGCATATGGAATGGATGCACAATGATGAGCTCAGGTCAGGGGCATTTTCTGAAAGCAGTGGGCCTGTGTACAGGATCATAAGTTTGGCCCTCGCAGCTGAGAAAAAGTGGTTGGGTGTGATTTTCATTGCGCTGAATACTGGCTGTGGCTTAAAGAGACACATATTGCAAGAGCTCAGAAAGTGACGCAAAGGTTCAGGAATAATTTCAACAAAGTTTCCAGAAGCTCAACAGTAATTCCACAAACTGTCTCCTGATTGGGATTTTCTCAATCACAATGAAATCCCTTCTTTCTGAGATTGGTAGTGGCAACCAAGTGATTAATCTTCCTCCAGATGGTGGACGGGGCTAGCAGGACTGTGATTGGCTTTAGCAGTGGCCAATGACAGTCCTCCTCCTCCTGAAAACAGGGACCGCCTAGCAGAACTAAACCCAATCTCTTCCCATCACAAACGCTGACGATCGCAGCTACAGCAAAGTTAGAGAGCCAAACAATGTTTCCCATCTTTTACAATGTGTGGGGGCACAGTGCCTCCCCCTCAGTGCAGGTGTGGCTTGGGGAATTCTGAAATTGGAATGCATTAGTGTCTCTCTGATACTTCCCTGCGCTGCTCTGCTGATGGGGAGGGAGTTGAGTGGCGGCAAAAGAGGCTTCGAGTGCTGCTTGCGGCACCAGTGCTGGGGTTTGCCTACGGTATATAAGATACGTGCAGCGCTGTAAATTATTCAAAAGTGAAGTGACAAAATGTGAGTATCAACATAAAAATGATAAATGTTCCTTATTAGTAAAACAGTCCATCTTGATTGTGAAACAATTATAGTCAATTATATATGGTTCTTCTTTTTTGGTCTGCTCCAGGCCACCTGTTGTTTGCAGTTTTCAGTAATTTGTTTGCTGCATCCCCCCTGCCAAACCTGCCCCTCCATGTTCAGCCTCTCATGGAGTTGGAAGACCCTGAATGCTGAAGGACGTCTCTATCCTCCATATGGTGAAGGCATCCCGGTGAAGCACCCCTAGGATTTCTTCTCCAGTGTACCATTGGGATCTCCTCATCTTTGCCAGGGGGCAACTTTTAAGCCTGTTTGACTCATACAGCATACGCTGTCTTGGGTCCCAACCTTTCGGTAAGCCTCCATTCATATGGGTGGTGGTATCTGCACAATCTTTATTTTTTCACATCAAACCCCTGAGAAGGCCTCCAAAGCGATTTATACCTGTATATTTTCTTCTGACCTACACTTTTGCTATTGGACATTAAAGGCTTGTCTAGACCTATATAACATCAGCTATTTTTAGGTCCAATATCCATGATACGCCTTCATTACTTTGGGGATTATTTTGACCACTGTTTTCACTATTTATCCACGTGGTGACTATAATTGTTTCACAATCAAGATGGACTGTTTTACTAATAAGGAACATTTATCATTTTTATGTTGATACTCACATTTTGTCACTTCACTTTTGAATAATTTACAGCGCTGCACGTATCTTATGTATCTTATGGTTTTCAGCAAAAATTCTATTTGCAGTGTCAGCGGCTTACACGTTTTGAGTTAATACGTTTTGAGTGAGCGCAAGGTTATTTTGTTTTTTCTGGGGGTTGCCTACCCCTGGCATGCACCATATACAGCTGCTGTGTTTTTAAAAGACAATCTTTAGAAGCCATAATATAAGAACCTATGCCACTTTGTTTTCTTATATTGCAAAATCATCTGTTTTGCAGTTGTACATCTGTTGTGTTGCAATGTTATCCCTTATATAACATGTGCAGGCAAATGTACGGTGTTGTGACTAAATGTGCTTGCATAAAAATGGCTTTTGTGTTTTTGTTACCTCCAATGGAGGCAGACCTACAAAGAAAGTGCTGTAGGCAGCTCCTGCTCCACCTCCAGCTGCAGTTCATTTCCATTCCAACCTTCTGCACCAGCTCTAGGCACTGTCCGGTATCCTGCACCAGCTCCAGACACTGTCCCGCCTCCTGTGCTAGCACCTGCTCTATCCCCTGGCAGTCTTCTGCACCAGTAAAGCCTTCAGCAAAGTTTAGTTCTTTTCTTACACAGGATTCTGGACCTGATTATCTTGCGCCCAGTGACTTGAAAAATACAAAAAAAACGAAAAATACAGGAGCGCGAAATGCATTGTAATGTCCCTGCTGTGCATGGTTGCGGTTGAGGTTAGACTAGCTTTTGGCTATTAGCGGCACTTCCTGGCACTTTCCAGTGGCTTACTTACATAATTTCCAGCACATCATTTCCAGTGCGCATTGCCCCAGTCCAGGAAGTGGTTAAGCTTCCTATTGTACGGAGCTACAGAGGCGACATTGACCTAATATTACATCTGTTGGTGTGGGGTGGTTTACATCATTGCTGCCACAAACAATGGGACATGTAAGCACTAGACCTGGTGCACCTGCACAATAATGGGGCAAGTAAATGGTTATTATTACCAAGTGAAACTGATAACTCTTATTTTTCAATCAGAAAGTTAATTGCCTGATACATAAAGACTGAGAGCCTGTCATTGGAAATATGTGGATTATTCATAAACTTTGGTTTTACCTTTTTTAAGTGGATGGTGGGCCTATTTTATGTTAATACTGGCCCATGGTGAAGGAGTTATTCCAGTGAGAGACTTTAAGTACAGTACAGTGGGACCTAGGTGCTTCTGGATATGTTTTGTCTATGATCTCTATCTACCTTTCCACATGGCTATATCTATAGCAGCTGTGGACAACCACTGGGACTCTTGAATTTTAATAAGCTAATAATCTGTCCATTCACATAGACCTTGGCGCCGGATTCCCAAAAGACTTTATGGTCTCATCTTGGTTTGACTCACATTGTGAAGTTTGTTAGAAAGGGGTCAGTGTCCCATTCCCATTCATAACTAATGACCCAGTGATTTACTGAATCTGCAATCTAGACCAATGAGTCTATCTGACCCAGTTTTCCATATAGATGTCATAAAGATGTGCCACTGCCTGATCTCCCTCACCTTTGCTGACCTCGGCCTGTGTCCTGACTATTCTTCTACCTGCCATTTATGCCTAATCTGACTGCTACCGACCCAGCATGCCTGATCCTGCATCCTGCTCATCCAGTCTGCCACATTGCTTACTGACCAGTATGCTTCTGCCTGGTCCTTACCTGCTTGCTCAAGCACCTGCATCCTGTCACCAGCCAGCTAAGTACCTGTCAGTCTGCTGTCAGCAATCCTGGATCTCTTGCATCTGTCCACTGTCAGCTGCCTCTGTCTTCTGGCTCATTTCCGGTGGAGCATCAGCAACCTTCCTGTGAAGACTACTGTACTTGCCACAGATACTTATACCTCACCGTGCTTTTACAGCCACTGTCTCACTCCCAGTGGTTCCTGAGCTGGAGCTGTAAGAGTGGCCTTTCTTTTCACAGGCTCAATAACCAGGTACGTGACAGCTACTGTATATGTATAGGGGTCACCTTCCAGTATATTAGCAGTTGAACCTGTTTACTGCAATAGAGTTTATATGCACATCCTGTTATTTTGCTTAACCCTGTCTGTTTTGGGATTCAATAGCTAGTTTTAGCTCAGGGCTCAATAACCAGCATAGGCTTGAGCAGGGATGGGAAAACTGTGGCCTTCCAGCTGTTGCAGAACTACAAGTCCCAACGGTCATGCTTGTGACTGTCTCTTGACATTTTTGCAGATTTATTAAAAAAGAAAAACTGAAATATCACATGGTCCTAAGTATTCAGACCCTTTGCTGTGACACTCATATATTTAACTCAGGCGCTGTCCATTTCTTCTGATCATCCTAGAGATGGTTCTACACCTCATTTGAGTCCAGCTGTGTTTGATTATACTGATTGGACTTGATTAGGAAAGCCACACACCTGTCTAGATAAGACCTTACAGCTCACAGTGCATGTCAGAGCAAATGAGAATCATGAGGTCAAAGGAACTGCCTGAAGAGCTCAGAGACAGAATTGTGGCAAGGCACAGATCTGGCCAAGGTTACAAAAAATCTGCTGCACTTAAGATTCCTAAGAGCACAGTTGCCTCCATAATCCTTAAATGGATAAAGTTTGGGACAACCAGAACCCTTCCTAGAGTTGGCCGTCCGGCCAAACTGAGCTATCGGGGGAGAATAGCCTTGGTGAGAGAGGTAAAGAAGAACCCAAAGATCACTGTGGCTGAGCTCCAGAGATGCAGTCGGGAGATGGGAGAAAGTTGTAGAAAGTCAACCATCACTGCAGCTCTCCACCAGTCGGGGCTTTATGGCAGAGTGGCCCGATGGATGCCTCTCCTCAGTGCAAGACAAATTTCTTTTTTAATAAATCTGCAAAAATGTCAACAATTCTGTGTTTTTCTGTCAATATGGGGTGCTGTGTGTACATTAATGAGGAAAAAAAATGAACTTAAATGATTTTAGCAAATGGCTGCAATATAACAAAGAGTGAAAAATTTAAGGGGGTCTGAATACTTTCCGTCCCCACTGTATCCTTTTTAATAACTACTGTATACCCAGGTATATGTGCACAATTCCACCAGGACACTTGTTGGACCTTTTTCTCATAATACCTGTTGGTACATTAGATGTATGCATGCATACTAATCATGTTTTATATAACGCTTGTATTATTTCCATACTGGCATGGATCTATATATGTATGGTTATACCGTATGTTGGTTGCAGTAGTTTCTTTACTCCCAATTACTTTGATTGTATTGCTGGTTAACTTCTCAGAACCCCTTCTGTTCACAGGGGCCCTGTTCTGAGTGGAGGCACTGCCAACTTTATTATCAAACCCACTCTTCGACTTAGTGAAGGTTGTGGTTCTTTTATTTACCTACAGGTTTTGCGCATTATCTTGTTTGAGTTTCTCATACCACTCAAAAAGAGGGCTATAGGACTTTTCTCTATGGCGTGGTTGTTTTTATTTACTTTTGCAATTTGGTTAATGAGTAAAAACGGACACCCTTATTCTAAAAGGGGCTTCCAGACTTCAATATGTTGCAGATTCTGATATGTCATGCCATATAGTGATGGCTTTGCTATATGATAGACTAGCAGCTGATGTTTATTTATATTGAGTTGGCATCAAACTCTGCGTATTGGCGATTTACAAACTGGGTGAACTAAATTGACTGAATTGACCTGTTTACCAATGCGAACCCCTGGCTACTACTGCCGCAGGAATTCATTCATTTAGTGGCAGTCCCGAATGCGTGTCCGGTATAGCATAGCAGAGTATCCCCCCCATAATTTATATCAGACACTCACAGACACTCATGGATGCAGGGATGCAGTTTTGCTGGCCATGGAAGAAGGGGTAATGACCAATCCCCTCTTTGAATATACCAGAACACATGCCCTCATGATCCTCTGGCTAAAAAACATTATCCCAGTGTTTATGAAGACAAGGGCTTCTTCCCCACATGCCTGGCCCTGGATGTGTGTGTGTGTGAGTGTGTAGGGGGGGGGGGGATTCACTGGAGTCTGGAAGCATCCTTTGAATTAAGGGGTCCCCAGATATCAACCCTCCCAAATGAATAAGTAAGGTATATATAATACCCCTGGTTACCCTCCCCCCCCCAAAGAATTGTAAATGAATACACCACATATTTGACCACGTTCTTTACTAAAAAATTCCATGGTTTAAATTTATCGGCACTCATGGAATCCGGTGATGTAGATCCACATCAACAAAGATGAGTGATGTCCACTGATCTAGGCATGATCTACTCTCAATGGAAAGAGATTTCCCACCCCAGCAGCTAAATTAAAACAAGGGGCAGGGATACTGGGTGGCATCATTGACCAAATTTGGCAGAAATGTGCAATTTGTGAGGTGTCCATCAGGAGCAGGACGAGGTGTTTTGTTTTTATAGGTTAGTGGGCATCATTTACAACCACTGAGGTAGCTCTACAAAGTTGGACAATGTGATTGGCAATGTATTTACACCATAGGACTTTTTTTAAAATAAAAAGACGTACAGTATGCAATGTTAATTTACTGTTAACATTTTACTCCTTTCTCATTCAGGTATTGAGGGCCGATATTTGGGGAACCCCTATTTTAAATGGGGCTTCCAGATCCTGATTAGTCTTCCTCCACAGACCCACATATCCACCGTGAAAAGGAAGAAGCCCTTGTGGCCATAAACGTGGGGAAAAGGTGCATTGCCAGGTGAGACTCCTGGAATAATATCCTCCTCATGTTGAGGGAATATGGCCTGGTATGGTTTAGGAGGAGGGACACAATTTCTCTGGCTTCACCTTCCTGGCCAGCCAGGCTCCATGCTCAGGTAGGGATTTGGTAAACATTTGGGGAGGACCTCATGCTTTTTTCTTGCTTACACATGGGTTATTCCCTTGTAATTCATACCAGACCCTCATCAATGATAAGGGTCTGGTATGTAGTTTTAGGGGGAACCCCACACATATTTTTTTTTCACATCGATGATTATTATGGTGCACAGCTTGTTGTCCAGCAACCCACTTCCTCGGAGCAAAATCTGTCCTGGACCTGTCCCTGCTTGTAATTGGACAGTGAAATCAGAGGTAGTTCCCCCTCTTTTCCTGTCAGCCTCATACACACAATCGTATTTTCGGCAGGGAATTGTGTGATGACAGACTGTTTGCCTAAAATCCAACCATTAGTACATTCCATCAGACAATTGTTGTCCAACTTTCTGCCAACAAATGTTGGATGGCAGGCTAATACATTTTCACCAGACAACGGTCTGTTGTCAGATTTTTGTCTCGTCTGTACACAAGTCCATCATACAAAAGTCCAAAGTACAAACACGCATGCTCGGAAGCAAGGACAAGCCGGAAGCGGTCGGTCTTGTAAACTAGCTTTCGTAATGGAGAATTAACATTTGTGACGAGGCAAATTATGAAATCTCGAAATTAATGGGATAATAATGAAGCTGCTTTGCTGGGGATACTGATGGAGTTCTGCCAAACGGATTTTAAAGAGCTTTTTTTTTCTAGTGATATCAAGAATAATATTATTATGCTTGTTTTTTTTTTGAGCAAGTTACCACAACACCATTATGCGGTAGTTTTTAAGATCAAAGATACAACTATGGTTGTTTCCCTTTTTTTAATTTTACCTAGTATTTTTTTAAATGTAACTGCCTACTCCCAAACTGTCATTTGAAGTAAAACACATAGCCACGTATTATTCTACACTTTTTTTTTATTGTGCACTGAAAAAACAAAAAAAATAATAAATTAGAGATTTTATCTGCCATCCAAATATAAAGAACGTAACCAAAAAGTGCATTCTATGCATACAAAAATATAGAAAATAAAACTAATAAAATCATTATTCCAAAACAAAAACAAAAAAGAAGGAAATTAGTAATTGGTGAAGGGTTGAAAATCCCCAGTCCAGGAGTCTTGTTGGGGGTCTTGTGGCTGGCATTGCCACTGTCCTCCATGCTGCTGTGGTGGGTGGGGTGGCTGTGGAGGTGGTGGAGGTGGGGCCTCAAAATCCAAAATGTGTGTTTTTTCAGAAATTCCCCCCCCCCCTGTTGAGGAGCTGCAGGATGAGTTCCTAACACCTTCTCCTTTGCTAAACATCCATTTCCCTTAATTTGTTTGCCGTCAGACACCCAAATGCCTCAGCCGCATCTGGGTCTGTCTGGATGGCAGTAGTGGCCTGGCTGAGGAAGGCAGCTGTGGCCTCGTCCAGATTCCTGCTCCTGCTGGCCACGGGCTCCTCCTGACTTACACTTTCCTGTGTATGAAAATGGGGCATAATTAAAATCTTTTTTAGGATTTGGTCATCAATCACACACAATTTTGATCTCCTCACTGTTGCATATTGAATGTGGACAAATAGAAAAGACTATCATTCTGACCCCAGCATTTTTAATTCTTGTACAAATCATTTTTGGTCACTATTGTCTATTGTTGTTAAGGCAGAAATATTTTAACAATAACGTCTAGTTATCATCATTGTATTTTTGGATACAAACATGTTCAACAATGCTATACCTGGGTTAAGCTGGGCTCCTCCATATCTGCATCCTGTGCAGCAGGACCTGGGTGGACCTCAGGAGCCAGTGGCATAACTAGAACCTTCAGGGCCCCGATGCAAGAAACCATGAAGGGCCCCCCTGACAGGGCCCTTTCCTCCGAACCCGGTGGCGGAACAACAGGGCCTGGTCGCAAGTGGGTGGCTGCAGGTAAAGGAACAGATTTCTCCATTTCCCCCTGCTTCTCCACCTCTCCCTCCCGCAGGCATTCAGGGGCTGCAGGAGGAAAATGGAGAGATGGGTTCCTCTATGTTGGTGTTTCTCCAATCTTTTTTCAGTCAGGGCACCCTTGAAGTATACTCTTAGGTGAATGGGGCTGCACTGCAACCATTCTGCAACTGTGTGCATTGCATGCAGTTGCAGCATAGTGATGCATTTAAAGGGGTTGTAAACCCTTGTGCATCCTATGCAATAAGGTGAAAAAACACAGTCATCGGCCCCCCAGCCCCCCCGTTTTACTTGCCTGAGCCCTGGAACTTTACCTGGCGGATATGCGTTCTTCCTTTGCCTGGGGTTCTCGGCTCTTGATTGGATAGATTGATAGCAGCGCAGCCATTGGCTCCCGCTGCTGTCAATCAAATTCAATGACGCAGGCACCAGGGGGCGGGGCCCAGTCCAGCATTTGTGTCTATAGATGCAAATGCTGGACTCGGGAGCGTGCTCGCAAAATAACCCCCCAGGGAGAGCGCTTCTCCTAGGGGGTTATCTGATAAGAGAAGGAGCCGCGAGAGCCGCCGGGGGACCCAAGAAGTCGGTGTTTGGGGCCACGCTGTACAAAACGAAGTGCACAGTGGAGGTAAGTATGACATGTTTTTATTTAAAAAAAAGTGGAGTTAGCCTGGATCGACCACCGCAC
Organism: Aquarana catesbeiana; assembly: GCF_042186555.1. Lineage (NCBI taxonomy): Eukaryota > Metazoa > Chordata > Amphibia > Anura > Ranidae > Aquarana > Aquarana catesbeiana. Next base: position 242,128,486 of record NC_133329.1, on the reverse strand, counting down.
TTAATTAATATAAATACAGGCCTATATCAGGCAATCAACCGCATGAAGAATGCGGGATACCAATCGGGGATGCCCTAAAGCATACAAGAAAAAACTAAGAGAATAGCTATCTCTCAAGAGGACAAAAAAACCCCCAGGCAATGTCTGAAAAAGAAAGCCAGGAATTTATTAAACAAATAAGTAATAAACACCACACAAAAAATTACAGCAAATGGTGAAAAACGGGCTATGGTGAGTGATTAACACAGGCCCTAACAATAAAAATGACAACGTTGTCCTTTAAAAACAAGGGGAGCCATGGCTATGCATACCACAGACACACTCCTTTCACCACTCATACACTGATGGTAAAGATTCAAAGACAGCTGAGCTGATATTGCAAGATCAGTGAATCACTCTTCAGGGGCGTGGTATAACGGAAGTGGGGGTAGATGTGGATGGAAAGAACTGTGGAAGTCCATAGGGCCAATAGAACCTGATGAGGGGAAACAGGAGCTGGCCGGGACCATGGAGTGTTGATCCAAAGGGACACAGCAAAATAGAGCGGCAGTGTCTAACAGTTCATGTATTAGAGCAAATTAGGAGTGATAACAAATAGCAGCGGCAGGCACAGCAGGATTGACCCGCAGTATCTGGCAGTTCATGCATAAATGGGCAGATGAATAGCAGTATGGATGGCAGCAGCAAGCAGGGGGGGGGGGGTGGCTATGGAATAGTGTGGGAGGCAAATGGTCAAACAAAGGATAATACTTCTCTCATCACCCGATCAGTAACCGTCATCCATATGTCGCCATGCTTATCCCCACCAGATGGCTTGGAATGTAAGTCAGTGTAAAGCCAGGTTCCTGCTTAGAAAGCTGCGTTCCACCAGGCGCTGCACTCGCCATATGAAGTAGGCTTATAGAATACAGGGGACGCCGGTCGTCAGCTGTTTGGTCACAGCTGTTCTTCCATCCACAGCATTGCACGTGGTTCCGGGATAGCGTGCTGACGTCACGTGCTGATGCGTTTCACCAGCCAATTACCGCTGGTTTCCTCAGAGCCTGAGGGGACACAGCTGGGACCAAACAGCTGACGACCGGCGTCCCCTGTATTCTATCAGCCTACTTCATATGGCAAGTGCAGCGCCTGGTGGAACACAGCTTTCTAAGCAGGAACCTGGCTTTACACGGACTTACATTCCAAGCCATCTGGTGGGGATAAGCATGGCGACATACGGATGACGGTTACTGATCGGGTGGTGAGAGAAGTTGCTTGGGGGGTTTTTTGTCCTCTTGAGAGATAGCTATTCTTTGTTTAAAAATAAAAAAGCGAACCTTTACAATCACTTTAAGGGGTTAAAACAGGAGGTCAGGAGGCAATGTATTACCTCTTTACCGGCTGTCAAATGCCTCTGAAAAGCGATCTGACCATGGATTGCTTTTCAGAGGAACAGCATTTTTTTGCTAGTACTTTGAACAAGCGAGAAAAAAAATCAGTTCTGATTGTACACATATAGGGGGTCAGGATTATACATGCATACATAAAATGTGCATACGTACATCTAAATACACACACACACACACACACACACACACACACACATAGATAAACACACATAACACACACACATATATATAAATGCACACACATATAAACACATGCAAACACACACATACACATATAAAACACGCATACTTACAGAAAACGTTTTTAAAAAAAATCGTCAGTGCTTTACCTTACCTCTTCTTGATGGGTACTGCACTGTAGGGGGAGACAAAGAGCACAGCACACACTGCTTTCACTTTAGATCAGTGTGCGTAGCTCCCACACAGTGCCGATTACAGTTCGGCTGACGATCGGGGAGCTCGGTCTAAGCCACCCCACTCCTATGAAGATATACAGGGGAGCCTCAAGAGCCCCCTGCAGCATGGGGCCCGGTCGCCATGGCGACCTCAGCGACCCCTATACATCCGCCTCTGTCAGGAGCTGTGGCCTCAGCAGTAGGGATGGGCGAACGGTTCGGCCCGAGCATAAGTTCGGTTGTTCAGACGTTCAGTGAACACCGAACAAAATGCCGTATTCGTGGAAACTTCGAAGGCCGCGGAACACCGTTAAAGTCTATAGAACACTAACATGAAAAATCAAAAGTGCTCATTTTAAAGGCTTATATGCAAGTTATTGTCATGAAAAGTGTTTGGGGACTCGGGTCCTGCCCCAGGGGACATGAATCAATGCAAAAACATTTTTTTTAAAAACAGACGTTTTTTCGGGAGCAGTAATTTTAATAATGCCTAAAGTGAAACAATAAAAATTAAATATTCCTTTAAATATCGTGCCTGGGGGGTGTCTATAGTATGCCTGTAAAGTGGCGCAGTTTTCCTGTGTTTAGAACAGTACCACAGCAAAATGACATTTCTAAAGGCTGTAATGAATTGTCAGGTCTCGGCAATATAGATAAAACTCATTGTAAAAAAACAGCATGGGTCCCCCCCAGTCCATTACCAGGCCCTTTGGGTCTGGTATGAATAATAAGGGGAAACCCGAACCAAAAAAAAAAAATTGTGTGGGGGTCCCCCCAAAATCCATGCCAGGCTCTTCAGGTCTGGTATGGAAATTAAGGGGAACCCTGCACCAAATAAAAAAAAATGGCATAGGGGCCCCCTCCAAAATCCATACCAGATATGGATTCTAAGGGGAACCCTGTGCCAAAATGAAAAATAAAATGACGTAGGGGTCCTCCCAAATCCATACCAGACCCTTATACGAGCACGCAACCTGGCAGGCTGCAGGAAAAGAGGGTGGGTGAGAGAGTGCCCCCCCACCTGAAACGTACCAGGCCACATGCCCTCAACATAGGGAGGGTGCTTTAGAGTAGCCCCCAAAGCACCTTGTCCCCATGTTGATTGGGACAAGGGCCTCATCCCACAACCCTTGCCCGGTGGTTGTAGGGGTATGCGGGCGGGGGGCTTATCAGAATCTGGATGCCCCCAATGGGACCAGATCACGGCCTCCCCCCCTATGTGAATTGGTAACAGGTACATTGTACCCCTACCATTTCACAAAAGAAAGTGTCAAAAATAGTAAAAAAGACAGGAGACACTTAGGGACAAGTCCTTTATTAAAAGATAAAAAAATAAAAATATCCCACAATGTCCATTCATCTTCTATCACGCTGTCCGATGAGCCACAAAAAGAAAAAAAATGCAACAGCTCCGCCTCCATGGAAGGCTCCCACCGAGTGACGCTTCTTCTTGGTGACAGCTCTTATATAGCTGAGGGTGAAGCCACTCGGTGACGTAAACTGGTGGCCCCACCCTAAGCTATATAAGAGCTGTCACCAAGAAGAAGCATCATTCGGCGGGAGCCTCCCATGGAGGCCGGCTTGTTGGGTTTTTACATAGGGGGCCAGGATCTGGGGGTCCCCTTGTTAAAGGGAGCTTCCAGATTCTGATAAGCCCCCCACCCACATACCCCCACAACCACCGGGCAAGGGTTTTAGGGATGAGGCCCTTGTGCCCATGAACATGGGGACAAGGTGCTTTGGGGGGCTACTCCAAAGCACCCTCCCCATGTTGAAGGCATGTGGCCTGGTATGGTTCAGGAGGGGGGGCGCTCTCTCATCCCCCCTCTTTTCCTGCAGCCTGCCAGGTTGCGTGCTCAGATAAGGGTCTGGTATGGATTTGGGGGGACCCCCACGCCATTTTTTTTAAATCTTGGCGCAGTGTTCCACTTAAAATCCATACCAGACCTGAAGGGCCTGGTATGGATTTTGGGGGGACTTCCACGCAATTTTTAAAAAATTTTTGGTTCGGGGTTCCCCCCTAATATTCATACCAGATCCAAAGGGCCTGGTAATGGACTGGGGGGAACCCATGCCGTTCTTTTCAATGAGTTTCATCTATATTGCTGAGACCCGACAATTCATTACAGCCGCGATCAGTTTTAAATGACTTTTTTCCTTTAGAAATGTAATTTTGCTGTGGTACTGTTCTAAACACGGGAAAACTGCATCACTTTACAGGTATACTATAGACACCCCCCAGGCACGATATTTAAAGGAATATTTAATTTTTATTGTTTCACTTTAAGCATTATTAAAATCACTGCTCACCATAGACTTTAACAGTGTTCGTTTGTTCATCCAAATGTTTTGCCTGTTCGGATGTTCTGGTGCGAACCAAACCGGGGGGTGTTCGGCTCATCCTTACTCAGCAGTAGGGATGAGCTTCGAGTTCGAGTCAAACTCATGTTCGACTCGAACATCGGCTGTTCGCCAGTTCCCCGAACAGCGAACAATTTGAGGTGTTTGAGGCAAATGTGAAAGCCGCGGAACACCCTTTAAAAGTCTATGGGAGAAATCAAAAGTGCTCATTTTAAAGGCTTATATAGAAATAATAGAAAAATACCGCGCTCAGAGCACTATATTGAATACAGGTGCAGCTGCAACAAACAATCACAAATATCAGTGTGACACACCAAATCAAAAAGAAATAATAAGTGTGCTTGCAATACAAATAGTTCAGTAATAGTAAATCATCATGAGAAATATTAAAATTACAAAATATTGGTGAAAGTTCTGAAAACATGAATAGAAGTTCATTCATAAATGGGACACAGTGATAGAGAGTCAGTGATGAAAATTATGTGCATCCAATGGATGGGGATCCAACATCCAAAATCCACCCACCTCAACCCACATAAGAGGGAAGGTGGAAGAGCGAGATGTAAGGAAAAGGTATCCAGATTTCAGGTGCATCCAGTTGGTGGACCTCCTCTGTGGTGAGGTCAGACAAGCGAGCAGATACAACCCTCTGCAGGGATAAACGAGCTCCCACGTCCGAATCCTCAGGTGTTTGCGATATTCCCAGGGCAGACAGATCACTCTGCAAAGTACTCGCTGGTCCAGGGGGCCGCAAGTACAAAAAACAAAAGCTCCGATGGTGTAGTAGATAAAAACAAGCCTTTTATTGCACACAAGTGCGTACTTATTCATGTTTTCAGAACTTTCACCAATATTTTTTAATTTTAATATTTCTCATGATGATTAACTAAAGGCTTATATGCATGGTATTGTCATAAAAAGTGTTTGGGGACCTGGGTCCTGCCCCAGGAGGACATGTATCAATGCAAAAAGAAGTTTTAAAAACGGCCGTTTTTTCGGGAGCAGTGATTTTAATAATGCTTAAAGTGAAACAATAAAAGTGTAATATTCCTTTAAATTTTGTACCTGGGGGTTGTCTATAGTATGCCTGTAAAGGGGCGCATGTTTCCCATGTTTAGAACAGTCTGACAACAAAATGACATTTCAAAGGAAAAAAAGTCATTTAAAACTACTTGCGGCTATTAAAGAATTGTCGGTCCGACAATACACATAACAGTTCATTGATAAAAACGGCATGGGATTTCCCCACAGGGGAACCCCGAACCAAAATTTTTAAAAAAATTTGCGTGGGAGTCCCCCTAAATTCCATACCAGACCCTTATCCGAGCACGCAACCTGGCAGGCTGCAGGAAAAGAGGGGGAATGAGAGACTGTCCCCCCCCTGAACCGTACCAAGCCACATGCCCTCAACATTGGGAGGGTGCTTTGAGGTAGCCCCCCAAAGCACTTTGTCCCCATGTTGATGAGGACAAGGGCCTCATCCCCACAACCCTTGACCGGTGGTTGTGGGGGTCTGCGGGCGGGGGTTAATCGGAATCTGGAAGCCCCCTTTAACAAGGGGACTCCCAGATACCGCCCCCCTGTGTGAAATGGTAATGGGGTACAAAAGTACCCCTCCCATTTTACCAAAAAAGTGTAAAAAATGTTAAAAATGACAAGAGACGGTTTTTAACAATTTCTTTATTTAAAGTCTTCTTCTTTCCATCTTCTTTGGGTCTTCTTCTTTCCTTCTTCCTTCAGTTTCTTCCTCCATTTTCTTCTTCCTCTGCTTCTTCCTCCGATCCTCTGCTTCTTGCTCCGATGTTCTTGTCCGGCATCTTCCTCCGCGGCGTCTTCTTCCCCACTTCATTCTTGGGCCGCTCCGCATCCATGGGAGGCTCCCCCTGTGTAATGCACCCAGTGACCCTGCCCCCCTCTGACGCACAGAGACTTGACGGGGACTTCCCTACGGCTTTCCCCGTGACGTCAGAGGAGGCGGGGTCACCAGTTTACTTAACGGTTGACCCCGCTCCCCTCTGACGTCACGGGGAAAGCCATAGGGAAGTCCCCGTCAAGTCCCCGTGCGTAAGAGGGGGGCGGGGTCACCGGGTTGTCCTGCCCTCCGATATATAAGAAGTGTCAGAAGAAGAGAAGTGTCACACAGCGGGAGCCTCCCATGGATGTGGAGTGGCCCAAGAACGAAGCTGGGAAGAAGACGCCGTGGAGGAAGATGCCGGACGAGAGCACCGGAGCAAGAAGCAGAGGATCGGAGGGCATGTGGCCTGGTACGGTTCAGGAGGGGGGCACTCTCTCGTCCCCCCCTCTTTTCCTGCGGCCTGCCAGGTTGCGTGCTCGGATAAGGGTCTGCTATGGATTTTTGGGGGGACCCCACGTCATTTTTTTAAAGTTTGGCGCGGGGTTCCCCTTAAAATCCATACCAAACCTGAAGGGTTTGGTATGAATTTTGAGGGGTTCCCCCACGCCATTTTTAAAAAAATGTTGGCGCGGGGTTCCCTTTAATATCCAAACCAGACCTGAAGGGCCTAGTATGGAATTTAGGGGGACCCCTACGCCATTTTTAAAAAAATTTTGGTTCAGAGTTCCCCTTTGGGGAAATCCCATGCCGTTTTTATCAATGAACTTTTATGTGTATTGTCGGACCGACAATTCATTAATAGCCGCAAGTAGTTTTAAATGACTTTTTTTCCTTTGAAATGTCATTTTGCTGTCAGACTGTTCTAAACACGGGAAACATGTGACCCTTTACAGGCACTATAGACACCCCAAAGGTATGAAATTTAAAGGAATATTACACTTTTATTGTTTCACTTTAAGCATTATTAAAATCACTGCTCCCGATAAAATGGCCGTTTTTAAAACTTTTTTTTGCTTTGATACATGTCCCCTGGGGCAGGACCCAGGTCCCCAAACAGTTTTTATGACAATAACTTGCATATAAGCCTTTAAAATTAGCACTTTAACGGTGTTCGCTTGAATTTTTTGCCTGTTCGCATGTTCTGGTGCAAACCGAACAGGGGGGTGTTCGGCTCATCCCTACTCAGCAGATGTCGAAGGGAGTGTAGACAGCGAGGGCCTGGGTTCTGTCTGGTCAGACAAAAACCGCAAGCTGTTGTAATACCAAAACATGGGGACATATATGTCATCTGCTGATGTTTCAGATCTCTGAGTCCATGACTTTTTGAGCTCCCTTTTAAAAGTGCTCCTCAGGTTTGATATTTTTGTCTTGACATAGTTGATGTTCCCCTTTTTAAATGTTGACACTTGTCCAGTGTTTGCTCTCTGTAAAATGACATCACCATCCCTTTCTATGCATTTTTCACAGGAAAACAACCAGAGTGCAGCATAGTGGAGTCAACAAATCAGGAGCAAACATTGACATCAGACCAAGTGCAAGGTTGGTCAACCAATGTAGCAAAAGGAATGCTAGAAACAGATTGGACTTGGGGTGGCTTAATGAATGGTGTATTTTTCTTTTAGAGGAAAGAGAGTAAGGTGAGCTGACCCAGGATGTTGCCTCGGAGGCATGGGATCTGACTCCCGGACCCAGCACAGATGTACAATACCCTGATGCGACCCAGAAGAGGAAGAAAGTATTCGGGAGCCTCTTGTTTGTGCAAGTAAGTATTGTTGGACTCTTGTCTGGACATCAAAACACTGGACATGTATACACATTTGTAGCCAAACACCCACTCCACACATTAGCAAAGTATGTAGTACATTAACATTAGCATGGAGAAGGAAGAGGTGGAAGGAGCTGGCAGTGTTGCTAGGTACCCGAGTTTTGGAGACCCAGGTACCAGGGCCAAGATTAAAGAGTAGTTGCAGTTCATACATTCCTAGTAGTGTAGGTGTCTGAAGGGCAAGCAGGTTGCAAGCAACAATAGACTGGGTAGGTATTTACTAAATTTGACCATAACTCACTATGTAGGGCCTTAGCCACTTGACCATCATTACCTTAATACTTTTTACTCTTCTTACTAGGTCATGATCTTCCATGATGCACTATTGGCAGAATGAGTGCAGATATGATGCATTGTTTGAATGATCTGGAGAAAATCAAGGAGGCTGCCACTGCTTTACAGCAAAGAATCAGAGATTTTGCGGACATGTTTGGCAAATTTTAAGTTCCTCTTGCCTGTTCTGAAGTTTTGTATTCCACTTGTTGGCTCCTGTTTGCCCTTTTCTGATTTCACATGTTTTTCGGACTTGTAAATGTGAAAGTTTAGGGACAGAACTCAGTGTTTCTCCACTCCACTCTTCTAGGTGCACCACCAGTTCATGTTTTCTGTATTTTCCTCAGTCATAAAACGACAGTGCGAATTACTAACAGTGAACATGACAACATCACCTGTGCCAAATTCTACAAGTATAGAAAACATGACCTGGGTTTGCATCTTGAGGAGGAGAGTTGGGAAACACTGCCTAACTAATGTGAATTATAATTTTTCAGTGTTTTTAAGAATATAAAACCCAAAATTTGAACGTGCTCCCTAATTGTGCCTTAACATTCTTATTTCCCTCATGATCCCATGCCTAAAATGTGTGTATTTCCATCAATCTAGTTTGCCAAAAGCCAAAAAACACACAGTGTGTCAACATGTGCTATCTACCATCACTGGGTATCAATGGACGTGTTTTGGGGGTGCAACCCCTTCCTCATAACTATAGAAGCTCAGAGGAAGGGGTTGCACCCCCAAAACACGTCCGTTGATACCCTGTGATGGGAGCTAGCACATATTGACACACTGTGTTTTGTGGGTTTAGGAAAAAAGTTCTTTGTAACTACACACATTTGTGGCATGGGATCATAAGGGTCATTTAATTGTTATGCCTCTATGTGTACATGGCTTCAAATGTTGGCTTTTAAAGGGGTAAGATCACTCCATATGAGGAAGGCAACATCCACACAGTCTTGGGATACTAATGTCTCATTTGGCCTTCACTTTACCAAAATCGAACTTTGTAAGTTCCTGAGTTTGGGATGTGTATCTAATGTTTGGAACATGCCTGTTTAGCCCCAAAAAAGGGGAAATAATGCAAAACGTAGATGTAATACACCAAGATGTTGGTTTGTTTTAAAACCTTAAAACTCACACGTTTATGTGCTTTGAGTAAATTGTTTTTTACTAAACAATGTGTGGCTTATTATTTAAAAGCTCAATACCAGTGTATTTGTTAGGTAGTTGTAGTTACAGTGACAATGTGCTCTTAAAATGTGGCCAACTCCTGCACTTTTTAGTCCTCCAAAAAATTATAAGAGTTGAAAAGGCATAATGTTTTAGAACTTCATGCATTAGATCCATTAAGAACAAAAACATTGTGTGTGTGTAGCTGACCCACAGCACACCATAATAGCTGAAGAAGATATTGTCACCCCATGTAGCAAATAAGGTACATTTGCACTATTGGAGCAAGGGGCCAAAATAAAGCCCATTTGTGAACATGTTAGACAGAAACACAGACAACAGTAGTTCAAATGAAATATGAGTTTATGATCCCAAAATTAGATTAGGCATAATCAGCCACAATTCGAGGTATTTCTGCCATACATCTCTGGTAATTTGTGAGGGCAATCCAGCACAGGTATTTTAAAGAGCCGTCAGCACGCCCACAAATGGCCGTGCAGCCTCTTCAGCTGGGCCTGCCACTGCAAGGGCCCATGTCACTTGGCAGTGAGGCAAGGTAGCTAGTCACATTCCTCCTTAAAAAAACAAAATTGAGGGCCTTAACATTCTCCTCAGCAGGTGGCAAGTTTAAGGTGCCATTCTGGAGCCGGTTGTAGAACTGTCTGTATAATCACTCCTCCATCAGAGTTGCGGCCGTTCTTCCCAACATCCAGATACAAAAACTCATAGTTGACAGACACTACAGCTAGCATGACTATGCTGAAAAAGCCCTTATAATTAATATAATATGAGCCAGAATTGGGTGGTGGGACAATCCGGACATGCTTGCCATCAATAGCAGCACCACCGTTGGGAAAATCCCACTGATGGTGGAACTGGGCTGCAACGTCTTGCCATTGCTGTGGGTTGGAAGGAAACTGTGGATTAAAAAAAGAAACCAAAAATTACTACTTCTGCACATAACATTGCAAGCAGATTTGACACAAACATGCTTAGCCAACATAAGGAGAAAACTTAAATGAGTATTTAAAGACAAAAGAGAAAGGTCAACTTACTGTATCTGATTCATCTACCCATCTGGTGGCCCATTAGCAAAATTTTAGGGTGGGGGGGAGGAAATGGGTAGATGTTTTGGACAGGTGACACTCTCCACTTCCATTAGAGCTGTTTGCATAAATAATCTGGGATACTTTAGCCAGCCCCTCATTACTTACACTATTGGCAGCCCAGTGGACAGGTAAGATGTGTCATAATCTAAATATATGGATCCACACTGTCCAAACTGAAGCACATTTTGACATTCTGAAAATACCTATCAATATAATAGGAGACAAAAACTGTCTACGTTACAATTTGTAGGTAATCACGCAGGCCCTTGCACTACATGGTTGGGTGAATTTATACAGAAATTTAAACACAAAAGAGGGATAGTGTGTATGGGTTTGGCAAAGTCAGCAGATAGAGTATTTGTATGTGTTGACTTTGCATCTTTGGGAGGGAGGGTTCCAAATGAGTTTGTGCCCCAAAAAATGGTCTCTTGCACTCTGCCTGAATTTGAGGACAACAATAACATTTACACACATTTTAGGGGTTGTTTAGGGTAAGCCCCAAAATTTAGCTGACAAAAAACACTGGGAAGTCACTAGGCTAGGTGTGTATGGTCCCAGGACAGCATGCTGGGGAAAATATGCATGTAGGCCAACAAAAGAGCAGGAAAAGCTTACAGCATGCATGAGGACAAACTGGACATTCACAGCATATTACAATATTGAAAATTATGTAATCAACAAATTAACACAATACATTAGCAAACATTAATACATAGAAAGTGATCTTAAAGGGAAAAACTTACCCGAATATAGTCTTTTTGCAGTACTTGAATAATGACTGAGCAGTTGTCTGGCTATGAGCCTTTGCTCTGGAGTGATGGCAAGCCTCGTGCATGTGTCCTGCTTCGTAATATAGGGAGTCACCAATGCCAAGAGTTGGTGAAAGCAGGGTTTCGTCATCCGTAGATAATTCCAAAAATCAACTGGATTATTCTCCTGAAGTTCCTGCAGCAAAGGCATATGACATAATTGGTCACGATTAAGCAACTAATTTTTGGTCCAAGAGCTCCTCCTCTTCCTCCTGTTACTGGACTGGACTTGGGTCAAAGCAATAACTCCAAGGCCAATAATAGCACGTTCTCTCCTCTGATTCCACAACTAGGGATGAGCCGAACACCCCCCTGTTCGGTTCATACCAGAACATGCGAACAGGCAAAAAATTTGTTCGAACACGCGAACACCATTAAAGTCTATGGGACACGAACATGAATAATCAAAAGTGCTAATTTTAAAGGCTTATATGCAAGTTATTGTCATAAAAAGTGTTTGGGGACCTGGGTCCTGCCCCAGGGGACATGGATCAATGCAAAAAAAAGTTTTAAAAACGTCAGTTTTTTCATGAGCAGTGATTTTAATAATGCTTAAAGTGAAACAATAAAAGTATAATATCCCTTTAAATTTCGTACCTGGGGGGTGTCTATAGTATGCCTGTAAATGGGGCGCATGTTTCCCGTGTTTAGAACAGTCTGACATCAAAATGACATTTCAAAGGAAGAAAAGTCATTTAAAACGACTCGCGGCTATTAATGCATTGCCGGTCCGACAATACACATAGAAGTTCATTGATAAAAACGGCATGGGAATTCTTCTTCCCTTCTTCTCCTTGGGCCGCTCCGCATCCATGATGCACGGTGACTTGACAGGACTTCCCTGTGGCATTCCCTGTGATGTCACAGGGAAGTCCCATCAAGTTACCGTGCGTCAGAGGGGGGCGGGGTCACCGGGACCCCCACGTCATTTTTTTAAAAATTTTGGTTCGGGGTTTCCCTGTGGGGAAATCCCATGCCGTTTTTATCAATGAACTTTTATGTGTATTGTCGGACCGGCAATTCATTAATAGCCACGAGTAGTTTAAATTACTTTTTTCCTTTGAAATGTCATTTTGCTGTCAGACTGTTCTAAACACGGGAAACATGCGCCCCTTTACAGGCATACTATAGACACCCCCCCAGGTATGAAATTTAAAGGGATATTACACTTTTATTGTTTCACTTTAAGCATTATTAAAATCACTGCTCCTGAAAAAACGGCCGTTTTTAAAACTTTTTTTGCATTGATCCATGTCCCCTGGGGCAGGACCCAGGTTCCCAAACACTTTTTATGACAATAACTTGCATTCATGAATTTAAGCCTTTAAAATTAGCACTTTTGATTTATCCCATAGACTTTTAAAGGGTGTTCCGTGGCATTCGAATTTGCCGCCAACACCCCAAATTGTTCGCTGTTTGGGAACTTGCGAACAGCCGATGTTCGAGTCGAACATGAGTTCGACTCGAACGCGAAGCTCATCCCTATCAACAACATTGCTGGTTGACGAACGGCCGTTCACAAATGAACTAAAAAGCACGAACTGAAAAGCGCAAATCAACATTAACCAAACTTCTACTAAGATGAAATTAGCAGAAGGAGCCCAAAGGGTGGTGCATGACAATTGAACTCGGCTCGTAGTACGTCTAGTACATCACTACTTTTGTGTTTGTTGGCCAACAATTGTGTCCCCAAACACAAAGGTGCGCAAAATAAGACCCAAACGCCCTTTGACAAAATCGGAAGTGACAAAACGTGTCAGATGCGTGAAGTGATGTTTGCGGGTCACCGACAGCTGAGGAACCGGGAAGCAACCAAGCGCAGCGGTCTCCATTGACGTGGATGTCTCCTCGTTGCCGGCACTTGGTGGCAACGCTACATGTGCATTTATGCTTTTTACATTATCTTATCTTGTATTTCTGAGCTGTTCATACCCTATAAAACACAGATAAGCAGTGGATGTCCTTGAGAAGTGGAGATACAAAGATATGTATTGTGGATGCTTGATTTTACCAGTTTTCTGGTGAGTTTATCCCCAAAGGGGAGAGTTTGTTTCTTACGTGGTGACAAGCCTGGTATTTGGTGCATGAATTGATGAACTTTTTACCACCTTAAGAAAAATTGGTGTTTTTTTCTCACCTGAAACCACTTCAAAGGGCTTTCTTATTCACTTATCTCTGTGTACAAGGAATTGTATATAAACTTGTCATAGATATTTAATTTGACATGAGCACTGCTATCATGGTTTAGAAATGCATTTTTTATTTCATCAGTTGTTTACAACAGTTGTGTACAAGTTCCCGGCACAAGCCCTTCGAACAAAAGTCTGACGCTTTGTTGGCCAACAATCTGATTGTGAGTACGAGGCTTTAGTCAACACATTATCAGACTGGCGTCTTTTCTGCTTCTTCATCTTATACACTATACCTACTGAACAGATACTTGAAGACGCTGATACCAGGTTAAATTCAGGTATTTACAATGACTTAATTTACAAATATTTATCTAACCATTTGCCCCCCAGAAGATTTTAACCCCTTCATGACCAAGCCGTTGTTTGCTATTGTATAAATCATTAGCCGTGAATCTGTGATTGGCATGTGCTGGAGCCACTGACAGCATGAGCGGGCGTGCGCACGTGCTCCCTACCAGGAAATGCAAAATCACATATACAGTATGTCACAAAAGTGAGTACACCCCTCACATTGTAAATATTTTATTGTATCTTTTCATGTAACAACCCTGAAGAAATGACACTTTGCTACAATGTAAAGTAGTGAGTGTACAGCTTGTATAACAATGTAAATTTACTGTCCCCTCAAAATAACGCAACACACAGACATTAATGTCTAAACCACTGGCAACAAAAGTGAGTACACCTCTAGGTGAAAATGTCCAAATTGGGCCCAATTCGCCATTTTCCCTCCCCGGTTTTATGTGACAGTTTTACAAGGTCTCAGGTGTGAATGGGGAGCAGGTGTGTTAAATTTGGTGTTATCACTCTCACTCTCTCATACTGGTCACTGGAAGTTCAACATGGCACCTCATGGCAAAGAACCCTCTGATGCGGCGTACACACGAGCAGACTTTTCTATCGGACTTGTCCGAAGGACCGAGTCCAACGAACAATCCGATCGTGTGTGGGCTTCATTGGACCTTCAGTGGACTTTTCCAGTCGAAAATCTGACGGATTTTAGATTTGAAACATGCTTCAAATCTTTACGTCATAATTCCGCCGAACCCAGTTCCTATCGAGAAATCCGCTCATCTGTATGCTAGTCCGACGGTCAAAAAATGAAGCATGCTCTGAAGCAAGTAGGAAACAGAAGCACTCGGTCTGGTAAAACTAGTGTTCGTATTGTAGGTAGCACATTCCTCACGCTGCAAATTCTGAGTTCGTTTAATGCAGCACATTATTGTCTTCTTTATAATGCTAGAGGAACGAAGTTGTTTTGCTGTTCATATTCACACAGAGTTCTCACAAACTTATTTCTGGATTATTTATCTTGATCTCATGAATGATATTGTTTTTTTTAAAAGCCATATCCCCATACTAATGTTTACAGAATTGTTTTTTGGAGTCATCTTTTATTATATTTTAATTCATCAAGATCATTTTTTAGGATTGTTACAAAATTATTTTATATTTATCTCCATATATCTTTTAATTTTTGGTATAAAGTTACCACAAAGAACCTTATTTTTGTATATATATTATTTTTTTTTGTAAAGTTACCACAAGAACATTATATAATTTTTTTTGGAACCTCAAGGAGGTTGTTGACCCTTGTTAATTTTAAATTGTCTATAAAAAATGATATTAATAATAAAAACACATAGGCAAGTATTTTCATAAAATAAAATATTCATTTATTATGTTTAACAAAATAAAGATGAAGTCAACGCTGGATAAATTTTTGGAATTTGTGAAGACTTTTGGCCCCAGAGCACACATCAAGTCTGTGGAAAAGAAAAGTGGGATCTTGAGGAGTCCATGTAATAGGGAGCACAATCTGGTCCAGGAATCACAGAGATCAAGAGCAGCAGCAGATGACATATATGTCCCCAGGCTGTGGTACTACACCAGCCTGCATCTTCTGTCAGACCAGACTGAAGCCAGGTTATCACTTTCTTCTCTTTGTTCCGGCCTTCCCTCCACGCTGGCCTGCACCCTTCCCTGCAGCCTTCCTTGTAGGCTGGGGCTCTGGTGGTTGACTTGTGGCAGGAGGAGCAGGAGGAGGAGGGGCTTGTTTGTTTATATGTGTGTTGACAGTTAACTCTCCCTTCAGCCCCTTATGAAGGACATCAGAAAAAAGTTTTTCACACAGGAGGCTTTGTCCCTTCTCCATTTCCAGCAACCTGCTGGCTATATAGGAGCCATAGGCCTCTTCAGCTTTGGGGGGCTCTTGAGGAAATTAGTTGCTTCTCTCATGAGGCACAGTGATGCCTCCTCTGTCACCATCCCCTTTCTGGGCCTTTTTGTATGAAGGCGAAGGGGAGGAACCTGTGATTGTGTGAGGCTCCTACTGGGTCTTCTGTCAGACCAGACTGAAGCCAGGTTATCACTTTCTTCTCTTTGTTCCGGCCTTCCCTCCACGCTGGCCTGCACCCTTCCCTGCAGCCTTCCTTGTAGGCTGGGGCTCTGGTGGTTGACTTGTGGCAGGAGGAGCAGGAGGAGGAGGAGGAGGGGCTTGTTTGTTTATATGTGTGTTGGCAGTTAACTCTCCCTTCAGCCCCTTGTGAAGGACATCACAAAAAAGTTTTTCACACAGGAGGCTTTGTCCCTTCTCCATTTCCAGCAACCTGCTGGCTATATAGGAGCCATAGGCCTCTTCAGCTTTGGGGGGCTCTTGAAGAAATTAGTTGCTTCTCTCATGAGGCACAGTGATGCCTCCTCTGTCACCATCCCCTTTCTGGGCCTTTTTGTATGAAGGCGAAGGGGAGGAACCTGTGATTGTGTGAGGCTCCTACTGGGCCCGTCTACCTCCTGGCTGACACTAACCCCTGCCTCCTCCTGGATAACACTGAGCCCGGCCTCCTCCTGGATGACACTGGGCCCAGCCTCCTCCTGGATGACACTGGACCCGGCCTCCTCCTGGATGACACTTTCCACACCTTCCTCCTGGCTGATCTCATCCTGTGTATAAAAAAGGGACATAGTTTGAGTTGTTGTTTCATCAATGACACACAATTTTCAGCTCATGACTTGCAAATTCAATGTTAATACATATAAAAGGCTATCAATCTGACACCAGCATTTTTTAAAGCTGGTGACAAACATTTTTTGCCACTACTGTCAATTGATATGTATACATAATTTTTTTCATAAAAAAAAGTAATTGGTAATCAATTATAAACATGTAGTTAACATCATTAATATTAGGACACTAAATATGTCTAAAAATAATATACCTGGCTCCAGATGGTCACATCCGGTTCTTCCAGGATGGAAGGCCCAGCTTGCTCCTCATCAGCCTCTGCTGGGGTGGAGGGAAGGGTGGAGGGAAGGGTTGAAAATGATGCCCTGGCTTCAGTCTGGTCATACAGAAAACATAGTTTATCGTAGTACCACAGCCTGGGTACATACACATCATCTGCTGATGCTCCTGATCTCAGGGAAATCTGGATTTTGTTATGCTCCCTCCTATACATATTTCGCAAGATCCCAATTTTATTTTCCACAAACTTAAAGGTTGCTTCTGGGATGAAAATCTGCACAAATGCGAGAAGTTTCTCCAGCGTTGACTTCCTTATTGTTTTAATATAATATGCAGAGTGTTTGACCTCCCATAGATTCCTCATCTCACTGTACTTCTCAATAATTTGAGTCAGAAATTCAGGGTCCTTAAACTTAGTATTCATGTTTTCTGTCAAAGATAATACACAAAACAAAAACACTAATGTTAGGCTAAACTCTCATAATCTTACTTATCCCAACATAGAGCTAATGTGTTTTCATTATTATCTTTAATATTCTTTTTCTTTTTCTTCCATACATTATGTTTATAACATTATATGAGACTAATTGCTGTAACCAATATAGGGATAGAAAAATGTTTTAACTATGATAATGTTAACTGAGACTGTGGCTGCACGGGATTTTAGGGTTTACAAAATAACCTATATTAATTAAATATTTTAATTTTATTATTTATTTTAACTTTATTGTCCTAATTACCGAATTGGAACATAGCTTAATTCAGGGATCCTCAAACTACAGCCCTCCAGCTGTTGCAGAACTACACATCCCATGAGGCATTGTAAAACTCTGACATTCTCAGACATGACTAGGCATGATGGGAATTGTAGTTCCTGAACACCTGGAGGGCCGCAGTTTGAGGACCCCTGGCCTAATTAATTAGAATATGGTTAATTTCCATCAAATTTCCGAAACAACCACTAGAGGGAGTAACATCCAGCGATGGGAATTACTGCTAATTCTTATTAGTATTTTTTTGGAGTGACATTGAATCATTTTTGATTCGAACCACCAGGGGGAGTAGCACTCCACCTTTTTATACTATTGTCATTCAATATGCCAACTTTATTGATGGGAACGGAATTCCTCCTATCACGTCGTTTATATCCGCCCCTTTTCTTGCTATAAAAATTTGTAACCTAGTGACCAAGGTATGTTTCCCTGAGGACGTTCAAAACGAAACGTACGTCGGAGGTACGTGGTCACGTGATTCTTACCAACATCCGGCTCTCTGGTTTGCTTCTCATGCCGGGTGGAATGCACGCCGTCGATGAGGTGCGACGGGTCCTTGATCCCAACCATACCCTGACAAGCGAGCAGCCCCAGTGCCGGGTAGGCACCTACAAATGTAAGCAGCCATTTGGCGTTTTTTATTCTTAGTTTTATATTAAACGGCTTTACACTATGGAGACTTTGTCTGTTTCATATATATCCCATGATTGAACGATTGGGACCGGAGGGGTTCTTAGCCTAATCATCATCCAGCTGTCCAGCCATCCATGTGAGCAGGTACAACCCTGCAGAAGCGCTAATGACTCTCTTTTTGGTTAAAGGGGTCATTGGTATCTGGTAAGCAGATATCCATTTTCTACAAGGTGTATTTTCCTCCTCTTCTTCTTTTGGTGAAGGAACTTTTTATCTATCAACAGGAAGATATTGGCTCACTTTGGAAGTTATCATTACAATTTATAATTTAATTTTTTTTACTGTATATGGAGATAGTATACCACTGTCACTGGTATTAATATTGTTGGTTTTTGTGTGTTATTATTCATGGTATAACCTTATCACCAACTGTATATTTATACTTACCTCCTTTTGCTTATGAGATAAGGTACACACCAAGCACAATTTTATAAATAGTTGCACTAAAACAGTATATGCATCAGCTAACCATTAGCGCCCCCTATATATCTAATTATTATCCAAACATAGGCCTCCATTTTTAAGCAGTAGAGGCTGATACAAAGTTATAAAACCTTTGTTTTGGACACTCGCAAATTCAGTTCCTTTATCCTCTGCGCACAGAAGTTAGGTACGACACATGTGTGATAGCTTTATACACGCTGCGCATGCATGAAACTCCGCCTGCGCCGCCCGCCCCCGATGTTCTTTTTTAACGAATATTCTCCGCCCCTTTTACTACGAACAGAACGTACGTACGGCACATGCGTGATAGCTTTGGATACACACTGCGCATGTGTGAAACTCCGCC
Organism: Aquarana catesbeiana; assembly: GCF_042186555.1. Lineage (NCBI taxonomy): Eukaryota > Metazoa > Chordata > Amphibia > Anura > Ranidae > Aquarana > Aquarana catesbeiana. Next base: position 242,109,606 of record NC_133329.1, on the reverse strand, counting down.
TGCGTTGTCCGCCCCTGACGTTCTTTTTTAACGAATATTCTCCGCCCCTTCTCTCTACGGTGCGCAGAAGGAGTAACAATGGCGGAGACACAGCAGGTGTGTACTAACTCCAGTAACGAGGAAAGCCCCGGAGCCCGAAATGTCCCGATCAGGGAAGAGGAGATTTAAGGCCTCCAATATGGCCTTTGAAGAGATGGTGGAGATGGTAGCAATTTTGAAAAAAAAAGATTACGATGGGAAGCACGGACCGTACGCCCAGCCTAATTTAACAAAGGCAAAAATAATGGCGAAAGTGGTGAATAGCCTGCATCATAAATTTGGGGTATGGCGCTCTAAAGATCAGCTGAGGAAACGATGGTCCGACCTCAAACTCAGGGAGCCGGATCAGTACAGACGAATCCAGAAAGTGCTGAAAAAAAAGTAAGTACTTGTCGTGTGTTCATATTGTGATTATTATCTTGCATGCTGCTCCATGTGGTTATCTTTATTGTACAAGTTTTACTCCTTAAACGTTCGTATGAAACATCGTTCACAGTAAACATCATTATAAATAATTATATACAATGTATTTAGTTGATACAGGGTTTCAACAACATTTTTGGTCTTGGTATCTTGTCTTATTTTAAAAGAAGTTTATGACATTGTTGTCTAGATGTCTTTTGAAACTAGAATGAATAGCAAACTTCATTCAGTGGAATGTAAGGAGAGGACACTCATCAGCTGTTTACACATCTGGACACAGGAGCACTAGTGTGGGACACCAGAATAAATTTTTATTAATTTTTTTTTTTTGGTTAACCCACACAGGTGCTCCAGTGGATACTTGTTGGGGTGTCTCAATCTGTGAAATGTGGCCAAAAAATATTCCAGCTTGTTTCCTAGGGAATTTTAATTATGTCTTCAACTTGGATCTCTGCCCAAACAGACAATTGTACACCACTTGAATATTCCTATTCCCGGACTCAAATATCTGTGTGCTAAGTATACCTTTTGTTTCATTCTCATAGGGGAGAAAAGACTCAGAAAACCTGAACCCAGGGACCCCCCGACCTCAACAGCCTATTTGGCAAATCAGCCCAAGTCCCACGGAGGATGTGGAGGAAGGAGAGGTGGGCAACATGGGCACCCCACCAGGTGAGTGTCTGACACCCCAGCTTATGTTAATCTATGTATGCCTGCTAGGGATGAGCCGAACACCCCCCGGTTCGGTTCGCACCAGAACCTGCAAACGGACCGAAAGTTCGCACGAACGTTAGAACCCCATTGACGTCTATGGGACTCGAACGTTCGAAATCAAAAGTGCTCATTTTAAAGGCTAATTTACATGGTATTGTCCTAAAAAGGTTTTGGGGACCCGGGTCCTACCCCAGGGGACATGTATCAATGCAAAAAAAACTTTTAAAAACGGCCGTTTTTTCGGGAGCAGTGATTTTAATGATGCTTAAAGTAAAAAAAAAAAAGTGAAATATTCCTTTAAATATCGTACCTGGGGTGTGTCTATAGTAGGCCTGTAAAGTGGCTCGTGTTTCCCGTGTTTAGAACAGTCCCTGCACCAAATGTCATTTTTAAAGGAAAAAATCTCATTTAAAACTGCTTGCGGGTTTAATGTCATGTCGGGTCATGGCAATATGGATGAAAATCAGTGAGACAAACGGCATGGGTACCCCCCAGTCCATTACCAGGCCCTTTGGGTCTTGTATGGATATTAAGGGGAACCCCGCACCCAAATTAAAATAAGGAAAGGCCCTATATACTCTGAACAGCAGTATACAGGCGGTGCAAACAAGACAGGGACTGTAGGTTTGTTGTTAAGTAGAATCTCTTTGTAATTTTGAACGGGTAAATTTTTAAAGCGTTTAGCTCCAGCCAAAAAATCTTTTTTAAGCTTTTTGGAAAACATAGGGAAGGGTTATCACCCCTGTGACATTTGTTTTGCTATCTTTCCTCCTCTTCAGAAGATTTCACCTCACTTTTTGTCCCAATGAAAAATGTTTTTTGAAAATTTGGGTTTTTTGTGGAACAAGGATTGGAAAGCATTAGTGGAAAGGAGAAATTGTTTTCCCATATTAACTCTTACAGGAGAGAATTTCCCTTCCTAGGGGTAGATTTCATCTCACTTCCTGTTGTCTCCTTCCGTTTGCAAGTAGGAGTCGTTTGTAAGTTAGATGTTTGAAAGTAGGGTCCTGCCCTATATACTCAGCAGAAATTTGGGCCTTAGGTGTTGCTGTGGCCACAACACTGTAAGCCCTCACAGGGCCCTGCTGTGAAATATTAGATCAAGAATTGTAATTACATGCCCCTGTTAGACAGGGGCAGAAAAATTGGGCCTTAGGCACTGGTGCTGGTGCCACAACACTGCAACCCCTCACAGACACTCTAGTTGGAATGCAGGAACGAGCCCTGCTGCAAAGTATTACATCAAAAATTGTAATTAACACGCCCCTGTTAAACAGGGGCTGAAAAATTGTGCCTTAGGCACTGGTGGTGGTGCCCAGAACCAAAAATGTTCTTACAAGCTATCAGCGTGATGATTGAGGAGGAAGAGGATAATTACTCAGGGATAGTCACTCAGCATCAGCATAGGCAGTCTTTGAAGGGATCTGAGATTTCAAAAAAAATTATTCGGTTACATCAGCATCAGGTGCTTGGTAGCTGGTGGTGATCCAAGACTCATTCATTTTTATGAAGGTCAGCCGATCGACCGAGTCGGTGGACAGACGCACCCTGTGATCGGTTACCACGCCTCCAGCAGCACTGAATGTGCGTTCCGAAAGAACGCTGGATGCAGGACAGGCCAGTAGCTCAATTGCATACTGTGCAAGCTCTGGCCAGTGATCCATCCTCAAGACCCAGTAACCCAGAGGATTTTCGGTGGGAAAGGTGTCCAAGTCTGATCTTGCCCCTAGGTATTCCTGCACCATGTAAAACAGACGCTGGCGATGGTTGCTGGAACCGATCATACCTTGGGGCTGCGGACCAAAAAATTGTCTGAACGCATCGGTCAGACGGCCACCTTCTCCACCGTTCCTTCTTTGACTGACCGAAGCCTCAGCAACACGTTGTCCAGAAACAGGAGTTTGTAACCTCCCAGTCTCTGGGAACGCATTGCACAGACCTTTCTGCAAGGCCTCCCGAAGATGTTTCATCCTCTGCTCCCTCTGCGATGGCAAGATAAGGTCCGCAACCTTACCCTTGTAACGTGGATCAAGGAGGGTTGCCAGCCAGTATTGGTCCTTCTCCTTGATACCACGAATACGAGGATCCTTACGCAGGCTTTGCAGGATCAGGGAGGCCATGCAGCGTAGGTTTGCTGAGGCATTCGGTCTGGAGTCCTCTGGGTCACTAAGGACGACAACGTCCGCAGCCACCTCCTCCCAGCCACGTACAAGTCCATGTGTTTCTTGGGACTGATCCCTTAAAGACTGCTGCTGATGCTGAGTGCCAGGCTCCACCTCCATACTGACACAATCTTCCTCCTCCTCCTCCTCCTCCTCGTCCTCTTCCTGTGTGATCGGCGGGCACGCAGGAACACTGTCTGGATAAAGGGGGCCTTGAGAGCTAAGGAAGTCCTCCTCTTCCTGCCTCTGTTCTGCCTCAAGTGCCCTGTCCATTATTCCACGCAGCGTGTGCTCCAACAGGTGGACAAGGGGGACAGTGTCACTGATGCATGCACTGTCACTGCTCACCATCCTCGTGGCCTCCTCGAATGGTGACAGGACAGTGCATGCATCCCTGATCATGGCCCACTGGCGTGGGGAAAAAAAACCAAGCTCCCCTGACCCTGTCCTGGTGCCATAGTCGCACAGGTACTCATTGATGGCCCTCTGCTGCGTGTGCAGCCGCTGCAGCATGGCCAACGTTGAGTTCCACCTGGTGGGCATGTCACAGATTAGGCGGTTCTTGGGCAGGTTAAACTCCTTTTGGAGGTCCGTCAGCCGAGCACTGGCATTATATGACCGGCGGAAATGCACACAGACTTTCCTGGCCTGCCTCAGGACATCCTGTAAGCCCGGGTACCTGCCCAAGAACCGCTGCACCACCAAGTTAAGGACGTGAGCCAAACAGGGCACATGGGTCATTTGTCCCTGTCGGAGGGCAGAGAGGAGGTTGGTGCCATTGTCGCAAACCACCATTCCTGCCTTAAGTTGGCGTGGTGTCAACCACCTCTGAACCTGCCCCTGCAGAGCTGACAGAACCTCTGTCCCAGTGTGGCTCCTGTCCCCCAAGCACACCAGCTCAAGCACCGCATGGCATCTTTTGGCCTGCGTACTTGCGTAGCCCCTTGAACGACTACGGAGCACCGCTGGTTCCGAGGAAGAGGCCATGGAGGAAGAAGAAGAGGAGGGGGTGGAGGAGAGAGGTGTGTCACAATCAGCATTTTGGAGGCGTGGTGGCGGAACAACCTCCAACACTACTGCACCTTGTCCTGCATCCTTCCCAGCTGCCAGCAGAGTCACCCAATGTGCCGTGAAACTTAGGTAACGTCCCTGTCCATGCCTGCTGGACCATGAGTCAGCGGTAATATGCACCTTACCGCTGACCGCCCTGTCCAGCGAGGCATGGACATTGCCTTCCACATGCCGGTAGAGAGCCGGAATCGCCTTCCGTGAGAAAAAGTGACGTTTGGGTACCTGCCACTGAGGAACCGCACATTCCACAAACTCACGGAAGGGGGCAGAGTCTACCAACTGAAAAGGCAGCAGTTGAAGTGCTAGCAATTTTGCCAAGCTAGCATTCAACCGCTGGGCATGTGGATGGCTGGGAGCAAACTTCTTTCGGCGGTGCAGCAGCTGGGGCAGGGAAATTTGCCTGGTACAATCTGACGTCGGTGTACCAAAAGCAGATTGCCCATAAGTACTTGGCTGTGACACACCTAATTCTACACCTTCATTCCTCTCACTGCAGGTCTCAGAGAGGACTGGAGGTCTAGTGGGGTTGGAAATCTCAGCTGATGAGGAGCAAGGAGAGATCCTCTTTGTTCTTTGGTGTGGGTCTTTTAGATACGCTTGCCAACGAACTGCATGGCAGGTCAACATATGTCTGGTCAAGCATGTGGTACCCAAGCGGGAGATGTTTTGGCCACGTGAGATACGCTTGAGACATATGTTGCAAATAGCAGTGGTGCGATCTGATGCACTCGTCTCAAAAAAGGCCCACACCAAAGAACTTTTTGAATAATGCGCAGAGACTGCAGCGCCCTGCACATGTGGAGCTTTGGGGTGTGATGCAGTCAATGTGCTGCCCTTAGGCTGGCCCCTGGAGGGCATCCTGCCTCGTTGGTGATGTGCCGCATCCTCCTCCTCCTCCTCCTCCTCTCTCCTATCAGGCACCCACGTTGAGTCAGTGACCTCATCATCCCCTCCCTCCTCATCACTGGAGCAAACCTGGCAGTATGCTGCAGCAGGGGGAGCATGACTGCCAGATTGCTGTCCTTCTTGGGCACCCCCTCTGTCCGTGCTCATGTTACTGCCTTCATCGAGCTCAGTATCATCATCAGAGCCTTCCAAACGCTGGGCATCCTCCTGGATCATGTACCCAACACTGTGGTCAAACAGTTCGAGGGAATCCTCATGAGGACATGGTGGAGCTAGGGAAGGAGTCACTGATGACATTGAGCTGAGGGAAGAGGCCGCTGCTTTGCCAGACAAAGCACCCTGGGCATGGGTGAGAGAGGATGAGGAGGATGAGGACGGCTTGGTCATCCACTCGACCAAGTCTTCCGCATGTTGCGGCTCAACACGGCCAGCTGCCGAAAAAAAGGCCCAGCGTGTCCCATGGCCACGTGCTGATGAGGATGCACCGTCTCCACGACCAGCACTAGACACAGAGCCTGCTTGCCCTCTCTTATTGGCTTGTGACTGTCTGCCTCTCCTTCTTGGCCTTCCAGACATACTAATGGCCTGTAGCTGCACTAAGCTGGGATAGAACACCGGTAATTTTCGACAGGTAGCTTTATATACTGTAACCAGACAAGCCTGCCTGTCAGTAGGAAGATAACAGGAACGGATCTAGCTGAACACTGTGAGCAGGACGCACTGTACTAAATGTAAATAGTCTAGCTGCCTGACCGTGGTACTAATAGGATCAAATAGAACACCAGTAATTTTCTTCAGGTAGCTTTATATACTGTAACCAGACAAGCCTGCCTGTCAGTAGGAAGATAACAGGAACGGATCTAGCTGAACACTGTGAGCAGGACGCACTGTACTAAATGTAAATAGTCTAGCTGCCTGACCGTGGTACTAATAGGATCAAATAGAACACCAGTAATTTTCTTCAGGTAGCTTTATATACTGTAACCAGACAAGCCTGCCTGTCAGTAGGAAGATAACAGGAACGGATCTAGCTGAACACTGTGAGCAGGACGCACTGTACTAAATGTAAATAGTCTAGCTGCCTGACCGTGGTACTAATAGGATCAAATAGAACACCAGTAATTTTCTTCAGGTAGCTTTATATACTGTAACCAGACAAGCCTGCCTGTCAGTAGGAAGATAACAGGAACGGATCTAGCTGAACACTGTGAGCAGGACGCACTGTACTAAATGTAAATAGTCTAGCTGCCTGACCGTGGTACTAATAGGATCAAATAGAACACCAGTAATTTTCTTCAGGTAGCTTTATATACTGTAACCAGACAAGCCTGCCTGTCAGTAGGAAGATAACAGGAACGGATCTAGCTGAACACTGTGAGCAGGACGCACTGCACTAAATGTAAATAGTCTAGAAGATAACAGGAACGGATCTAGCTGAACACTGTGAGCAGGACGCACTGCACTAAATGTAAATAGTCTAGAAGATAACAGGAACGGATCTAGCTGAACACTGTGAGCAGGACGCACTGTACTAAATGTAAATAGTCTAGCTGCCTGACCGTGGTACTAATAGGATCAAATAGAACACCAGTAATTTTCTTCAGGTAGCTTTATATACTGTAACCAGACAAGCCTGCCTGTCAGTAGGAAGATAACAGGAACGGATCTAGCTGAACACTGTGAGCAGGACGCACTGTACTAAATGTAAATAGTCTAGCTGCCTGACCGTGGTACTAATAGGATCAAATAGAACACCAGTAATTTTCTTCAGGTAGCTTTATATACTGTAACCAGACAAGCCTGCCTGTCAGTAGGAAGATAACAGGAACGGATCTAGCTGAACACTGTGAGCAGGACGCACTGTACTAAATGTAAATAGTCTAGCTGCCTGACCGTGGTACTAATAGGATCAAATAGAACACCAGTAATTTTCTTCAGGTAGCTTTATATACTGTAACCAGACAAGCCTGCCTGTCAGTAGGAAGATAACAGGAACGGATCTAGCTGAACACTGTGAGCAGGACGCACTGCACTAAATGTAAATAGTCTAGAAGATAACAGGAACGGATCTAGCTGAACACTGTGAGCAGGACGCACTGCACTAAATGTAAATAGTCTAGAAGATAACAGGAACGGATCTAGCTAAACTGAATACAGTGTATATATATGTATGCAACACCTGGGATGCATATATATACACAATACACTGTAAGTGCAGCTAACTGACTGACTGTTCTGCCTAATCTATCTAACTCAAATCAAATGACACTGTCTGTCTCTCTCTCTCTCTCAATGAACGCCGGAACACACACTACACAGGGCCGCCGTGCAGGCGGCCTTATATAGTGTGGGGCGTGTACTAAATCCCCTGAGCCATAATTGGCCAAAGCCTCCTTGGCTTTGGCCAATTATGGCTCTCTGTTCAGGCGGCGCTGTGATTGGCCAAGCATGCGGGTCATAGTGCATGCTTGGCCAATCATCAGCAAGCAATGCACTGCCATGCCGCAGTGAATTATGGGCCGTGACGCGCCACACGAATTTGGCGCGAACAGCCCATATCGTTCGCAATTCGGCGAACGGGCGAACAGCCGATGTTCGAGTCGAACATGGGTTCGACTCGAACACGAAGCTCATCCCTAATGCCTGCATATTTCTAAATACATCTTTTTTGCATCAATTTTAGGTGATGTGGTTGTGGAAGGGGAAGAAGCAGTGGAAGCAGGTCCAAGTGTCAACGCCCCCCCCAAGGATGTGTACGAAGGAGAGGTGGAGGAAGTGGGTGACATGTGCACCCCACCAGGTGAGTGTCTGACACCCCAGCTTATAGTAATCTATGTATGCCTGCATATTTCTAAAGACATTTTTTTCCTCAATTTTAGGTGATATGCTGGTTGTGGAAGAAGGGGAACCATTTACCACAGACAGTGCCCAAAGATTAATTGGGCAGATCATGGCCTGGAATGGGGACATAGATGCCATGCGCACTAGCCTTGACCTAATGCGCAATCGGCTGGACAATATGCAGCAGGAAATGAAGAACATGATCGATGTTTTGGGGAGAATCTAAAAAACTTTTTCACAAAAAAACATCGATCATGTTCTTCATTTCCTGTTTTGCTGACCCCATTCTGGGCTTTGACTTTTTTAAAGATTTTAGGCCTGTTTCTAAAAAAAATTTGTAAAAAAACAAATAGAAAATATATAGAGGCCTGGTTGTTGTTAAAAAAATGCAAAATAAATAAATAAATAAATAAATAGAGGCCTGTTTGTTTAAAAAAAAATAGAGGCCTGTTTGTTAAAAAAATATATAAAAAATAAAATTTAAAACTTGAGGCCTGTTTGTTCTAAAAATTTTCTAAATAAAAAATATTTAAAAAAAAAATATATATATATATATATCTATTTGAAATCATAACATTTTCACAAAGGCACATGTGAATGTGAACAGATTAAAAACATCTGTTATTAAACAACATGATGTGTGGCTTCTTCTTTCAATGCTCAATATCAGTTTTGGAAGTTTTTTTGTGTACATTGACAATGGGGCTTATTTACTAAAGGAAAATACACTTGGCACTACAAGTTCACTAGGATAACCTAGGAGAGAGCCAAAAAGAAAGGCAAGCGATAAATACAAGTCTAGATTTTATCTGATCATTATTTTTTATTCAAAAAAATTAGAGATTGTCTGGCATTGCAATGGCCCCCCTACCCATAAAATAATCAACATATTGATCCTGAACTTGACGGGCGCTTTGGGGGACAAAGCCAGTACCTCCAGTATCCAAGCCCGTCAGAGGATTCTGTATAAGTCCGGCCTAAGGCCCAAGTGATGCAATATAATTGCTGGAATGTTTGTTTAAAAAATTGTGCAGGGGGAGGGAGGGAGACGTGGTTGAATGAAGACGTGTTAAACTTGAGCTCCCGGTCCCCGCCCGATTACCCCTGCTGCTCCTCACTATCCTCTGTGGTATGCCCACTACCAGAAGGAAGAAAGCACTAGGGAGCAGTCAGAGCAGTCAGAAAGTAAAGGCAGCAACAAAAGTAACAAAGGCAGCAGTAAACTGCGGGAAGATAGATCGCTATCTCACAGATCCTCAGGTAGCCTCTCCCGCTCCTAAGATGGCGGATCCATGAGGCTCACTGCTGATTTCCCCGGAACTTAGAGTCTCACCTACCTCTCCTGCCATCTCTGACTCACATTCGGGCTCCCCAACGGTCTTCAGAACACTCCCGGGACCCTCCTCCCAACCACTCACTTTCTTTGTTGACTCAGACTTGCGAGCACTGTTACAAGCTCTGCCGACTAAGGCAGATATCGAGGCTCTTATCGGCCGCTTGGAGGAGCAGCACCGAAGAGACTTCACTGGAGTGAGGCAGGATGTGCAAGCTCTGTCATCCCGCCTGACTACCGACGAGCATCCCTGGGGTGCAGCAACGAGTTACCAACCTGGAGATGCTGCAGGACACCCACACACAGACATCGATGTCCCTGCAGCTCCGTTTGGAGGAAATGGAAGACAGGAGCCAACGCAATAACTTGCAGCTCCGAGGCCTACCGGAGGTCACGGGCTCGGAGGATTTGGCGACGACGTCGGTTACCATCTTTCGGCAGCTGACAGGCGAGGCTATCCCTGCAGACCTAGAGCTGGATCAGATACATAGAGCCCCGGGACCCCGGCAGTCAAACCCCAACCGACCGCGAGATACTATATGCAGAGTCCATCGCTTCACTCAGAAGGACATTATCGCCCGCAGGGCCTGGGAGGCCTGGGAGGCAGGCGCCGTGGACTTCGAGGGTGCATCGGTAAAAATCATGCCTGATCTATCGAGGGCTACGCTCCACAGACGAGGACTGTTACATCCGGCCTTGGATATAGCCCGCCGACAGGGAGCCACCTATAGATGGGGTTTTCCCCTCTCAGTTACCTTCAGGAGAGGGAAAAAATCTTTCATCCTACGTGCACCAAGTGACTTGCCGGCTTTCTTTATTTTCATGGACGCCGAGCTTATCCAGATACCAGACTGGCTGCAGCCTATCCCACAGCCGATTTGGGCTGTTCGGATCCAGCAGCACCCTGAAGGAGTTCCTAGCCTTGGCCACAGAAAACCGAGTAGTGGTCCAGCAACGGCACAGACGATAGTCCCTAGTGGACCCACGTGAGTTCTGCAGTGTTAGCTGCTGCTAAATATCATTGAATAATTTTTTTTTTGTTTTTTGTTTGTTTTTTTTTCCCTCTCATTGTGTCTTTTTTGCTTTTCGATGAACCCCTGTTGCCTTCTGTCCCCCCCCCCCCCCCCGTGGCTAGTAGTCACTTTTCCCCCTCTTTTTTTTTTCCCCCCTCTGGGGAACCCCCTAGTGATACCCCTAGTGATGCCCCTCGGACATACGGACATATTTTTGACACCTACATGTGCTACCTTGGCTGGTGTTGCCTAATCCTTAACCTCTAACTGAGAACTTACTGCAATCCCCCTCTTCGGCATGATCCTGGGTCTTATTTCCTGGATCTTTTCTCTGACTGAAGACTCAAGGCTGATCAAGGGACTGGTTCATAAGTTTTAGTGTTTCAATGCTTGTTTACCTATTAAAGTGTTGTATCTATCCAAAGGTATCCATACTAAACTAAACTAAACGGGATTGTGGTATAATGAGGATATGCCTATAATTTCTACCAGGGGGTGTAGGGGTTGTACTACGGCCATACTAGTTATCTCATTGCATCTCACTTCGCTGCGACCGGGTCAATCGCGCCCCATGGTGGACTTGTGGGATGCTTAGAGGTTGACGGCCCCGTGCCTCCCTTTGGTTGACCATGCTCTTTTGTGTAGCAGGGGGGTTTTACCGCCCACGGTGCAGAAGGCACCGGGGGGTGAATTACCCTCTCTCACTATGGAGTCTTGAGATGCATGGGGACCACAAACTTAAAGTTTCGGAGAGGGGTCCTCGCTCTCCGATGGATTGGATGGGGGCATTGTTGGGGTTGGGAGCACTGGTGTAGGGGCACTGGAATGATAAAGTGCTCCCTACGATTGGTGCCCCTGGATGTGCAGATTCCTGGTGTTTAGCTTTGGATTAAAGGATCTGGCCATTGTTAGGCCCAGGAGAGAAGTTACCAACTCACCCCCAATTTACTGGGAGATGTACGCGCCTGGGATATGGGGGCATTCATGTACATGGGGGTGAGGAGGGGAAGGGGGGTCCAGAGGCGTCGGCCTCCCGCCTTTGGTCAGACATGCTCCCTCTTATTCTTGGGAGGTGTTGGGCTGGGGGGAGGGACGCAGACATCTCTGGCTAATGCTACTTTGACATAAAATATTGGTGGTGTTAAAATAATGATATTTTTGGTTAACGTTTGATTATATAATTTTATGATGATGGGGGTGGGGTGTGGGGGGATTAGGGGCGCTCTTATGGAGCTTGCTCTACCTATTTCCTACAGACCCCCCAACTTATTTTGGGGGGTAGATGTGACCTATTATTTGATGTTAACCAATTTAGTTGCTTTAAGTAGTGTGAGGAATTGATTGAGTTTCCGTCTCTAGCTCCATTTTTTTTTTTATTTCTTCTTCTCCCTCTTCCCTTTTTTTTTTTGGCAATGGATAGCCTTAAGGTGTTTTCACTCAATGCCAAGGGACTAAATACCCCTGAGAACCAGAAAATGCTGCTACACGATTTGAAGGCTTCTCACACTTATATAGCATTCATACAAGAGACCCATTTTAGAGAGGATAGGTTGCCCGTGCTTAAGAACAGATTTTTTTCTGTAATATATCATGCCACTAATAAAATGGCTAAATCTAGAGGTGTATCTATCCTCCTATCTAGTAAACTTTCATGGGTCTGCAGTGAGGCCTTGCTAGATGAAGGGGGACGCTTTGCGTTTATAAAAGGGCTCCTCGGCGGGGTGCGCTTGACCCTAGCGACGATCTATGCGCCTAATGATCACCAGGACATCTTTATCCGTCAAATCCTGGCCAAACTGATGGACTTCACGGAGGGCCCATTGATCTTGGGAGGGGATTTTAATGTCTCCCTGACCCCTCAAGTAGACACTTCCTCAGGAAAATCATCAGTCTCCATAGGCTCCCATAAACGGATTAATCAAGCTATACACAATGAAGATAATCAGAGGAATCCGCGCTTAGGATGTGTATAACTGCTGCCTCCCTATAAAAAAGTCCCACCTAGGTGAAACCCAATCAATGTGTAGAAAACAAAATAGGGAATGGTGAAAAAAACATATATATATATATATATATATATATATATATATATATATATAGCTATTTATAATGTGTGTACCACCGAATGTATATATATCATATATATGTACATATATATAAGGTGTACAAACCATATATATCCAGAAAGGACAAATCCTTCCTATCACGTGGCAATATAAAGTGACATGTGCTTAAAGATTAATATGTGCAAAAAAAGAAAAGATAAAAAATATATATAATAGTAAGAAAATATATATTTGTATATATAGAGATGCAATCAATAAATAACATCTGCTGATGTTAATAATGCCTTTCTGTCTCCTCTTGCCATTTATAAACTTTTTTATTGGCATAATCAAGAACATCTCTTCTGAATTTTTTCTGTTTCTTTGCTTGAATCTCGGCCTCATACTTTTTAATAATATCTTGTAATTCTTTATCCTTATCTTTGTATTCTTTTAGGTCCATAAAAGGCAGCAGGAGATTTTTAATCTCTATAATATGGTCTTCCACTCTTCTTAATTTAAATTGTCTCCTTGCAATAATTTTATGCAAGAGCTCATTCTCACACCCCAAGAAGAAGGAGTACCATTCCTCCATGAGGGTGGCATCATCCATGCTATCATTAGTGCTCAAGTCCCACCTTAACCTTCTAGGGGTCATTTTCTCCTTCACATACATCTCAAGAGTGGCAATATCCCACCACACTCTTAACTGTTTTACCAGGGTGTGTCTTAACTGTTTGAATAGACCAGGGATATGCAATTAGCGGACCTCCAGCTGTTGCAAAACCACAAGTCCCATGAGGCATAGCAAGACTCTGACAGCCACAAGCATGGCACTCAGAGGCAGAGGCATGATGGGACTTGTAGTTTTGCAACAGCTGGAGGTCCGCCAATTGCATATCCCTGGAATAGACCATTCATATCCTGCCTATTATTAACCTGCTCTTGATTGAAAATCCCTCCTACCTCAATATTCCTATTACCCATGTATCTGAAGGTATCCATAGCTGCAGATATGTGAGTAGCACCCTTAGGTGCCAAAAAATGAAGATAATCAGAGGAATCCGCGTTTAGGATGTGTATAACTGCTGCATCCCTATAAAAAAGTCCCACCTAGGTGAAACCCAATCAATGTGTAGAAAACAAAAAGGGAATGGCACTGTACTATGTGAAAAAAACATATATATATATAGATATTTATAATGTGTGTACCACTGAATGTAAATATATCATATATATGTACAGATATATAAAGGTGTACAAACCATATATATCCAGAAAGGACAAATCCTTCCTATCACGTGGCGATATAAAGTGACATGTGCTTAAAGATTAATAAGCGCAAAAAAATAAAAGATAAAAAATATATATAATAGTAAGAAAATATATATATATATATATATGTGTATATAGAGATGCAATCAATAAATAACATCAGCTGATGTTAATAATGCCCATCTGTCTCCTCTTGCCATTTATAAACTTTTTTATTGGCATAATCAAGAACATCTCTTCTGAATTTTTTCTGTTTCTTTGCTTGAATCTCAGCGTCATACTTTTTAATAATATCTTGTAATTCGTTATCCTTATCTTTGTATTCTTTTAGGTCCATAAAAGGCAGCAGGAGATTTTTAATCTCTATAATTTGGTCTTCCACTCTTCTTAATTTAAATTGTCTCCTTGCAATAATTTTAGGCAGGAGCTCATTCTCACACCCCAAGAAGAAGGAGTACCATTCCTCCATGAGGGTGGCATCATCCATGCTATCATTAGGACATTATTAACATCAGCTGATGTTATTTATTGATTGCATCTCTATATATACATATATATATTTTCTTACTATTATATATATTTTTTATCTTTTATTTTTTGCACATATTAATCTTTAAGCACATGTCACTTTATATCGCCACGTGATAGGAAGGATTTGTCCTTTCTGGATATATATGGTTTGTACACCTTATATATATGTACATATATATGATATATATATACATTCGGTGGTACACACATTATAAATAGCTATATATATGTTTTTTTCACATAGTACAGCGCCATTCCCTATTTTGTAAGCTATACACATTGCCCAACTTATCGACGTGTGGCGCCTTCAACATTCGGGCGAAAGAGACTATTCATTCTATTCTCCCCCTCACAAGGTCTACTCGAGAATTGACTTCTTTTTAATCCCTCATGCCCAGTTACATGCGGTTCGCAAAACTTCCATTGGTCTGATCACATGGTCTGACCATGCTCCCATATTAATGACATATGCTCTGTCGCAGGTTGCCTCACAGGCGACACGCGTCTGGAAATTGAATGAAAGCCTCTTACAGGTCCCAGAAGTAGTATCAGAAATTACTAAAGCACTGCCTCTATATTTCTAGACAAACCGACAGTAACCCAGGCATGGTATGGGAGGCTCACAAGACAGTCATACGAGGTATTTTTATCAAACATGGTTCCAGACTTAAAAGAGACAAGGAACGACAACTAAAACTGAACAAAATTCAAGTTACGGAGTCTAAACATAAAGATGTACCCTCTCATGTAATATAACGGGAACTAGCTGAAATCCGGGCACAAATTAATCATCTCCTACAATATAGGGCCAAGGCAGCACTGATGGGGGCACTGATGGGGGGAATGATGGGGGGCACTGATGGGTGGCACTGATGGGCGGCACTTATGGGCACTGGTAAGTGACACTGATGGGCACTGATAGGTGGCACTGATGTGCAGCACTGTTTTTGTGGCACTGATAGTGGGCGCTGATGGGTGGCACTGTGGGCACTGATGGGTGACACTGGTGGGCACTGGTAGGTGGCACTGCTGCCTATTATTAGGTGTCACTGCCAGGGGGCACAGGTGGGCACTGACGATCGCCGTGATCGGGACTGATGTCCCTCTCACGGCCACCGGTGATCTCATTTTTTTTCCTCACGCTGTTAGCGCGAGGAGAAAAAATAGCCGATTACCGGCTCTGTTTACATCACATGATCAGCTGTCTTTGGCTGACAGCTGATCACGTGGTAAGGGGTCGGGACCGACCCCTTACTCCGATCTATGATCAGGCGAGTCTCCTAGACTCGCTGATCACAGAGCGCGCCGCGCGTGCCCTGCAGGGGGCGCGCAGGCCACTCGTGCACGAGACGACGTCAATAGACATCATCCCGGCAAAGCAGATCCGTGCTGTTGCTGTCATTTGGCTATAGCGCGGATCTGTAGTGGTTAAGGAACAAAAACTCCAATCATACATACCACATATTATGTCCTCGAAAGCCCAGAAGATAGCCCTCCCCTTGGAGATTTCGGAGGCTTTTCGAGATTTCTACGCGTCCCTCTATAACACACCACCTGCCACAAACTCCCAATCACTGATGGATGAATACGTGCAAGCAGCTCAGATGCCCACTATCACACCTGAAATCAAAGCGGAACTAGACAAACCGATAAGCTTAGAGGAACTGACAATAGCAGTAAACTCTACCAAACCGGGAAAGGCCCCGGCCCGGATGGCCTTACCCTGCAATACTATAGAACCCTGTTCCCTACCTTAGGACCCTACATGGTAGATTTGTTTAATGATTTGGGCAACGATGAGGTCCTTCCTAGACATGCTTTAAAAGCAAATATATCCGTCATCCCGAAGGAAGGCAAGGACCCGACCCTATGTGGCCGTTATTGGCCAATTTCTCTTCTGAACGCTGATCTTAAATTGTTCACTAAAATTCTGGCGACTCGCCTAGCAACTCACCTAGCAGACCTGGTGCATCTGGATCAAGTAGGCTTTGTCCCCACTAGGGAAGTGAGGGATAACACGACCAAAGTCTTAAACTTGGTTCACGTACCTAGAACTTCCCTCATACCATGCGTTTTTCTTAGCACGGACGCTGAGAAAGCGTTCGGCCAGGTGAATTGGCAATATATGTTCACGGTCCTTCAACACCTGGGCCTAGGAGATAGAATTATTCAATAGATTACTACAATCTACTCACAACCTATGGCTCAGATTAAAGTAAATGGGGTCCTTTCTGATCCCTTTTCTATACTGAATGGCACCAGACAGAGATGTCCGCTTTCCCCCCTGTTATTTGTCTTGTCTCTAGAACCATTCCTAAATAGAATTTGTCTGAACCCGGACATTCAGGGCATAAGTGTTGGAGGTGATCAGTACAAAATATCGGCCTATGCGGATGATATGCTCTTCTCTCTGACAAACCCTGCTATCTTGCTCCCTAATTTATTACGCGAGTTTGAGATCTATGGATTCCTCTCCAACCTGAAAATTAATTTTCATAAATCAGAAGCCATGGGGATAGGGATACCTCTTTCCATGCTGTCTACATTTAAGTCCAGTTTCAAATTCAAATGGACAGCGACGGATTTGCAGTATTTAGGCACCTGTATTCTGATGGATACGTCACGCATATTCGAACTTAACTTTCCATCCTTGCTGTCCAAAACCTGCACGCTCTTACAGACTTGGAATAGGGGCCTGCACTCATGGTTTGGCAGAATTAACTTACTGAAAATGAGTATTCTACCTAAATTTCTGTATTTACTCCAAACTTACCAATTAGGATCCCTATATCTTACTTTAAACAAGTTAATTCGCTTTTCATCAAATTTGTGTGGGGGCGTATAAGAAGCCATGACTCTCTTTTCACTTAATGACTCTACCTAAGCAACACGGCGGCCTAGCTCTTCCGGATATCTGAGCATACTATCAGGCAAACCGATCTAAACTATGGGCTCAGATAGAACAGGCCCAAACACGCATTCCACTCTCAAGGGCCCTGTGCTATGACCACCAACCAATCACTATTGAAAAGCCACCACCTAATGGGGACGATGCTTCATACAGGTTCTGTAGCTATTAAACAACACTCCCTCTACTCTTTGGACTCTCCGTTGTTTCCCATTCTAGGGAACCCACAATTTTCTCCGGGCCTTTGCCCTCATACGTTCGGCAACCTACATCGGTTGGGCATAACCCAAGCATCTCACTTTCTAATGAACGGCAGATGGCACTCCAGTGAGGAATTAATGATGGAGGAGGGCCCCTTTAAATTGACCTTTTGGCCAGCACTTCAGCTACGACACTTTCTGGATACCATACCTAATTCCCGGAATTTTGCCCGTCCCTTCACGACGTTTGAAGAATATTGCTTTGACGGAGGCAATATAACACAGGTCCTATCCAGAACATACTCTATGCTGAACTGCGCCGCCATATATTAGACGAATGAGGTTATATTTCAGTTGTAATCTGCATGTTATATTTTCTTTTTGTTGTATTGATCTGATTTTGCCCGTTGTGGGTGTTAATAAAAGTTATATTTGAAAAAAAAATAAATAAAAAATTGTGCAGGATGCAGCACGCTAGGACAAGGTGATTTAGTTTGTATTCCACCATGTGGATAGCTGTCTGAAACAGGCTGAACCGGCTGGCCATGATCCCAAAGGCATTCTCCACAACTCTTCTCGCTCTGGCCAGCCAGAAGTTAAATACCCTCCTCTCCGGGGTGAGGGTCCTTTGGGGGAATGGCCTCATCATGTGCTCGCCCAGACCAAAGGCTTCATCTGCAATGAAGACAAAGGGGAGTCCTTCCACATTATCCACATCAGGTGGCAATCCCAGGCCACCACTCTGGAGATGCTGGTAGAACTCCATCTGGGCGAAGACTCCTCCATCCGACATCCGGCCATTCTTCCCCACGTCCACATACAGAAATTAATATTGTGCCGACACCACCGCCATTAAGACAATACTATGGAAACCCTAATAATTAAAATAGTATGACCCTGAATGGGGTGGTGGCAGGATGTGGACGTGTTTCCCATCTATAGCCCCTCCCCAGTTGGGAAAGTCCCAACGAGTGGCAAAATGGGATGCCACAGTCTGCCATTCCTGTGGCATTGAAGGAAACTGGGGAGTCAAACAAGAAATAAAAAAATATAAGTACTTTTGCACATAACATTGCAAGCACATTACACAAAAACATTCTTGCCCAGCATCAGTATAACATTAATTGTAAGTATTATTTAAAGACTAAAATATAAGGCCCACTTATCAGATTCATCACCCCCTCTGATGGCACATTGCTAAATTGGGGGGGGAGGGGATTGTAAATCAATTTAAGGACACACAAACCATTTGCAGACATTTTGGGGGGGGATTGAAAATCAATTTAAGGACACACAGACCATTTGCAGACATTTTAGGGGGAGGAGGGGATTGTAAATCAATTTAAGGACACACAGACCATTTGCAGACATTTTAGGGTAAAGCAATACAATGGAGCTGACAAACTACATTGTTAAAGTGACTACACTAGGTGGATATGGGCCCAGCATAGCATGCTGGGTAGGTTAGTGAATGCTAATATGCATGCAGTACAAAAAACATCATTAAAATATTACAGCATGCATGAAGACAAAGGGGACATTCACACTATATTGCAATCATGGTAATTAGTGTCTGAGTAAAGAAATACATTACATTAGCAAACATTAAATACAATAAAATGTGATGTTAAAGGATAAAAATTCTTATCTTAATATAGTCCTTGTGCAGGACCTGGATTATGGCAGAACAGGTCTCTGGGATAATGATTCCCAGAGCCTGGGGGAGATGCCTGTCAAGAACTTAAGGTCCTTCAGGCTTCTCCCCGTCGCCAAGTACCGCAACGTGGTGACTAGCCTCTGCTCCGCAGTGATGGCTTGCCTCATGCAGGTATCCTGCCTGCTGATATAAGGGGTCAGCAAAGCCAACGAACGGTCAAAAACGGGGTCCGCCATCCGGAGAAAATTCCTGAAATCCTCAGGGTTATTCTCAGGGATCTCACGGAGCAAAGGCATGTGACAGAATTGGTGACGCTGGAGCAACCAATTCTTCGTCCATGAACTCCTCCTTGCCCTGTTCATGGACTGGGCTTGGGCTGAAGAATGAACTACAGCACCAAGCACATACAATGCACAAGCTCTACGACGAGTACGTACACGCAACATGGCTTCAAAATGGTCGGCTGGTCAAAACGAACTTAACAGAACGCACTGAAGAACAGCAAGGCCTGTGAAGAGTGAGCTGAAAATCAGCAACAAGCAGACAATAACACACTGAATATATAAATGCGAACTGACTACACGCACTGAAAAGCAGATACAAACCTCACAAGCACAAACTGAACAACAGTTAAACGATCTGAAAAATACGAGTCTCACAAGCGCGAATCGTCTCTCACCAAACTTCTACTAACACAAGATAAACACAAGATTAGCAGAAGGGGCTCAACGGGTGGCGCATGAGCTATTGAACTTCCGTTTTATAGTCTCATTGGACCTGGTGTATGTCACTGTGTACTAGACGGTTGGATTTTTGTGTGACCGTGTGTGCGCAAGTCCGTTCGTTCTAAAGTCCGTCGGAAGTCCATCAAAAGTCTGACGAAAGTCTGCCGGAATGGCCGTCGGACTTTTGTTGCCGAAAAGTCTGCTTGTTTGTACGCGGCCTGAGGATCTGAAAAAAAGAATTGTTGCTCTACATAAAGATGGCTTAGGCTATAAGAAGATTGCCAAGACCCAGAAACTGAGCTGCAGCACGGTGGCCAAGACCATACAGCGGTTTAACAAGACAGGATCCACTCAGAACAAGCCTTGCCATGGTCGACCAAAGAAGTTGAGTGCACATGCTCAGCGTCATATCCAGAGGGTGTCCATGGAAAATAGACGTATGAGTGCTGCCAGCATTGCTGCAGAGGTTGAAGGGGTGGAGGGGGTCAGCCTGTCAGTGCTCAGACCATACGCCGCACACTGCATCAAATTGGTCTGCATGGCTGTTGTCCCAGAAGGAAGCCTCTTCTAAAGATGATGCACAAGAAAGTCTGCAAACAGTTTGCTGAAGACAAGCAGACTAAGAAGGATAACGCCCAATCCACCTGGAGTCAGAGGATTGCTTTTGGAACAGTCACAGCAGACACCGTGGTGAACTGATCGCATTGATTATATCTACATGCGTGTTACCCCTGTTGGGCTGATTGGATCCGGTAAATGGGGACCCTTGAGGGGGAGCACAAAGGTCACCTGAAGACATTGCGAGCACTCAAGTCACCTACTGGCTTCTGCTACATACCTGAGCACTACCAGACTTACACTTTATATGAACCGTTATCTTTTCATCTATATAAGGACTAATCCCTTATTATGTATACGGGCGTATATATGCCTTTATATGCCTGAGCACTACCAGACTTACACTTTATATGAACTGTTATCTATTCATCTATATAAGGACTGATCCCTTATCATGTATACGGGCGTATATATGCCATTAAAGTGTGGTTTAACCCTTTCGGACTGTGCTGTATGCCCATAATTTGATTATTATACCTGTGACCCTCTGATACATTTTTTTGGATGTGCTTCACTTGTTTATATTTTATATTTTATTTTTTATTTTTCACTATTGGTAGCTGGATGCAATATTATTAGGATTATCACTTATATTTGTTGCACTGTGCGTATCACTTGTCACGTACTTGTGGTGTGTAGTTGCTAGGATGTACATGCCACTCATTTATTTTACAGGTTTGCACATATACAGATACTAGGTACTTCTAGATTGTGCTTTGTAGGTATCACATTAGGAGCTTACCTGCACTGCAGTGCACTTACACGTTTAATAGGGTGTATGCCTTTTATCATCACACCTATATACACCTCACAGGAATACCTATATAGGAGGTATTGACATTTAATCTTAGGCTGGGGTCTCAGGAGATATACGCCGGTGAGGCCTTGATACCTATGGTGCAGTCCTCTCACCCCCCTCCATATACACCTGTGGGCCCTTGGCTAGTAGGTAGCGCCAAACACCCCATCTATTTGCCAGTTTTCTTCAGACTAAGAACTTGGATTACTGGAACCATGTCCTGTGGTCTGATGAGACCAAGATAAACTTATGTGGTTCAGATGGTGTCAAGCATGTGTGGTGGCAACCAGGTGAGGAGTACAAAGACAAGTGTGTCTTGCCTACATTCAAGCATGGTGGTGGGAGTGTCATGGTCTGGGGCTGCATGAGTGCTGCCGGCACTGGGGAGCTACAGTTCATTGAGGGAACCATGAATGCCAACATATACTGTGACATACTGAACCAGAGCATGATCCCCTCCCTTCGGAGATTGGGCCTCAGGGCAGTATTCCAACATGATAATGACCCCAAACACATCTCCAAGACGACCACTGCCTTGCTAAAGAAGCTGAGGGTAAAGGTGATGGATTGGCCAAGCATGTCTCTAGACCTAAACCCTATTGAGCATCTGTGGGGCATCCTCAAATGGAAGGTGAAGGAGCACAAGTTCTCTAACATCCACCAGCTCCGTGATGTCTTCATGGAGGAGTGGAAGAGGACTCCAGTGGCAACCTGTGAAGCTCTGGTGAACTCCATGCCCAAGAGGGTTAAGGCAGTGGTGGAAAATAATGGTGGCCACACAAAATATTGACACTTTGGGCCCAATTTGGACATTTTCACTTAGGGGTGTACTCACTTTTGTTGCCAGCAGTTTAGACATTAATGGCTATGTGTTGAGTTATTTTGAGGGGACAGCAAATTTACACTGTTATACAAACTGTACACACACTACTTTACATTGTAGCAAAGTTTAATTTCTTCAGTGTTGCCACATTAAAAGATAGAATAAAATATTTACAAAAATGTGAGGGGTGTACTCACTTTTGTGAGATACTGTATATATATATATATGTGTATATATATATATATATATATATATATATATATATATATATATATATATATATATATATATATATATATACATATATACATATATATATAGATATAGATATAGATATAGATATTATACGTGATTCTGTACGTGAGTCGGCCCACACTGTAGCAGTTAAACTACAGTGCGTGGTGGGCATGTGGTTAATGATGTATTAGTAATTATAGAGCTGCATTAAGATTTTGTCTAGATCTGCCTGGAGTTCAGCTTTAAAGTTGAAGTTTAACCACTTAAGGACAAGAGCCTATTTCTGACACTTGTTGTTTACAAGATAAAATCAGTATTTTTTGCTAGAAAATTACCTAGAACCCCCAAACATTATATATATATATTTTTTAGCAAAGACTCTAGATATTAAAATTGAGATTGTTGCAATTTCTTTATGTCGCACCGTATTTGCGCAGCAGTCTTACAAAAGCAATTTTTTTTTTGAAAAAATAATTTTTTTTTAATTAAAAAATAAGAAAACAGTAAAGTTAGCCCAATTTTTTTGTATAGTGTGAATGATGATGTAACGCTGAGTAAATTGATACCTAACATGTCATGCTTTAAAATTGCGCATATTTGTGGAATAGCGACAAACTTTGGTACTTAAAAACCGCCATATGCGACGCTTTAAATTTTTTTACAGGTTACCTGTTTAGAGTAACAGGGGAGATCTAAGGGCTAGAATTATTGCTCTCACTCTAATGATCGCGGTGATACTTCACATGTGTGGTTTGAACACCGTTTACATATGTGGGTGCAACTTGCCTATGCCTTCGCTTCTGTGCGTGAGCTCAGAGGGATGGGGTGCTTTACATTTTTTTTCTTATTTATTTTACTTTTTATTTTTATGGTGTCTTTAAAAAAAAAAATTTTTGATCACTTTTATGCCTATTACAAGGAATGTAAACATCACTTGTAATAGAAATATGTAGGACGGGGCCTGTTTTTAATGTGGGATCTGAGGTCAAAAAGATCAGATTTCACATTTACACATTTACACTTAAATGCAATAATAAAAAAAAAAAAAAAAAATACAAGTCATTTTACTTTTACATCTAAAAAAAAATGGTCCCTTTAAAGCCGGAGGGCACAAGTTTAACTTGCTAGATGTTGGATCAGTGTTACTCGTTTAAATGTGTTATTACATAGTTACATAGTCCAACCTATGTGTGTGATTATATGTCAGTATTACATTGCATATCCCTGTATGTTGCGGTCATTCAGGTCCTTATCTAATAGTTTTTTTAAATTATCGCTGCTCCCGCTGAATTCCACATCCTTGCCACTCTCACAGTCCTTGCCCTCTACGCAGTATAAGGTTAGAGCCGGTTCACACAGGGGCGACTTGTCAGGCGACCTAGCCGCCTGACAAGTCGCCTCCCGTTCTGTACAATGGAACCGTTCTAATAGGAGCGACGCAAGTCGCTCCGACTTAGAAAAAGGTTCCTGTACTACTTCGGGGGCGACTTGGGGTGACTTGCATAGACTTCTATACAGAAGTTGTTTTGCAAGTCGCCGCGGAAGTCGTTTGCAGGTCGCCTCGCTGAGGCGACCTGCAAGTCGTGCCGCCCCTGTGTGAACCGGGGCTTAAAATAAGTTTATGCAAGTATTAGCTTTCCCCTATCTATAGAACCTCATTACAAGCAGGTGTGACTGTTGGAACTAAGAGGAGATACTGAAAGGCGAAGATCAAAGACCATCCTCAAAACATCTGATCACCCCCAATTTGGCCATTTGGAGGACAAGTGATATTAGACTGAATATATAGGTCTAAGAACCAGGTCTGGGTACACCCTAAATTCACTTTTGTGGTGGAGCACTGAAAAAGTCGATCTTTAATTGGAGCACTGGGAAATAAGGTGCTTTTTATCACCAGAATGTTAATCTGCATACACATAATTTTGAAGGAATAGACAGCACCTGTTCTAGGAACGTATAGCACACTGAGTGAATTGCCAATTGATAGGACATTGGAAGGGTTTCAATCTATGTGTGTGGACATTAATCACCAGCTTTTTTGACTTGTCATAATGTAACCAGGATTCCTTATCACTTTTAAGTTTATTGTTTCAGGCGCTCAGGTCGCTCGCCTGAGGCCGCATGGCAGCCTATGCCTGGGGAGGGATGGCAGGCCCCCTCCCCACCTGGACCTCTCTCTCTAGAGGAAGTCCATGTGCTCTTCAAATATACAGTGGGGACGGAAAGTATTCAGACCCCCTTAAATTTGTCACTCTTTGTTATATTGCAGCCATTTGCTAAAATCATTTAAGTTCATTTTTTTCTTCATATACACAGCACCCCATATTGACAGAAAAACACAGAATTGTTGACATTTTTGCAGATTTATTAAAAAAGAAAAACTGAAATATCACATGGTCCTAAGTATTCAGACCCTTTGCTCAGTATTTAGTAGAAGCACCCTTTTGATCTAATAGAGCCATGAGTCTTTTTGGGAAAGATGCAACAAGTTTTTCACACCTGGATTTGGGGATCCTCTGCCATTCCTCCTTGCAGATCCTTTCCAATTCTGTCAGGTTGGATAGTAAACGTTGGTGGACAGCCATTTTTAGGTCTCTCCAGAGATGCTCAATTGGGTTTAAGTTAGGGCTCTGGCTGGGCCATTCAACAACAGTCACGGAGTTGTTGTGAAGCCACTCCTTTGTTATTTTAGCTGTGTGCTTAGGGTCATTGTCTTGCTGGAAGGTAAACCTTCGGCCCAGTCTGAGGTCCTGAGCACTCTGGAGAAGGTTTTCGTCCAGGATATCCCTATACTTGGCCGCATTCATCTTTCCCTCGATTGCAACCAGTCGTCCTGTCCCTGCAGCTGAAAAACACCCCCACAGCATGATGCTGCTACCACCATGCTTCACTGTTGGGACTGTATTGGACAGGTGATGAGCAGTGCCTGGTTTTCTCCACACATACCGCTTAGAATTAAGGCCAAAAAGTTCTATCTTGGTCTCATCAGACCAGAGAATCTTATTTCTCACCAGCTTGGAGTCCTTCAGGTGTTTTTTAGCAAACTCCATGCAGGCTTTCATGTGTCTTGCACTGAGGAGAGGCTTACGTAGGGCCACCCTGCCATAAATCCCCGACTGGTGGAGGGCTGCAGTGATGGTTGACATTCTACAACTTTCTCCCATCTCCCGACTGCATCTCTGGAGCTCAGCCACAGTGATCTTTGGATCCTTCTTTAACTCTCTCACCAAGGCTCTTCTCCCCCGATAGCTCAGTTTGGCCGGACGGCCAGCTCTAGGAAGGGTTCTGGTCATCCCAAACGTCTTCCATTTAAGGATTATGGAGGCCACTGTGCTCTTAGGAACCTTAAGTGCAGCAGAATTTTTTTGTAACCTTGGGCAGATCTGTGCCTTGTCACAATTCTGTCTCTGAGCTCTTCAGGCAGTTCCTTTGACCTCATGATTCTCATTTGCTCTGACATGTGCTGTGAGCTGTAAGGTCTTATATAGACAGGTGTGTGGCTTTCCTAATCAAGTCCAATCAGTATAATCAAACACAGCTGGACTCAAATGAAGGTGTAGAACCATCTCAAGGATGATCAGAAGAAATGAACAGCACCTGAGTTAAATATATGAGTGTCACAGCAAAGGGTCTGAATACTTAGGACCATGTGATATTTCAGATTTTCTTTTTTAATAAATCTGCAAAAATGTCAACAATTCTAATGTTTTTCTGTCAATATGGGGTGCTGTGTGTACATTAATGAGGAAAAAAATGAATGTAAATGATTTTAGCAAATGGCTGCAATATAACAAAGAGTGAAAAATTTAAGGGGGTCTGAATACTTTCCGTCCCCACTGTAAATACAGTCACCCAGCATGCACTGGGGCACATCCCCTTCTAATTGGCCAGGGCTGTATGGACATTCATGCTCTCATCTGCATGGGTTCCACCCACTATCCAGTACATTCCATAGCTACTAGACCAGGGTGAAACTTTTCAAGACAGCATGAGCAGCACCAGAGCACACTGAGCAGACTATGCTAAACAATCACAGCCTCTGTTAAGCAAACAACACACACATTTACCTACTGTCTCTCTGTTAGGCAGAGAAACCAAAAACGATATACACTCAATCTAGCACCTACCTAGGAGGGCGCTACATCCACCCCCGCCAAAAATAGGCCATGTCCTCACTGGCCTGGGCAGCCACCCCTATAAAAATATTTCTCCAACAATCTAGCGGAGTATCCCAGAAACTTGAAAAGGGGGAAAAGGGAAAACACAAATGAACAAGGCCATGGGCCATACCCTATATGTGGGCAGTTTGTACAAATAATTTAAGGTGAAAAAATATAAGACATCTGCTGTACAATATACGTTTATACAAATTAAGACAGAACTTTACCAAGTGCACTTTGTTTATGCACCCCCCACCAAACAAAGAATGATTGGCAGGGCAAGATAACCAATCACAACCTGACTAACTATACTACACAATTTATTACAGTATGTTACAATGGAATGCCCCCGGCAAGGCATGAAAGCTCCTTTCAATCCAAAGGGAAATAGTAAAAAACACATGCACATCATTTTACACATCCTAGACAACTAATAATGGGAGTATCCTCTCCTTAGAGCCGACCCTCCCACCTGACATGTATCTACTGCTAACATTTACGTAGAGGCAACTTCTGTAAATCCTGCCTCCTAAGGGCAACTCTTGACACGTTGTCTCTTTGTATTCCTGTAAGAAAGAAAAAGCAAACATCCTACCTAATGTAAACTGACTAGGCACGTTTAGCAACTATTTTGAACTTCAACAAATAAGACAGAAATGCAAAAGTACCTTTAAGTAACTAGGTCTGCGAACCAGCATGAAGAAATGTGGAATCCACTCAACTGGTATCTGCAGAGGCACCACCCCTGCAGCATCAGGAGCAACACATCTTCTTATTGTGGCAAGTCGTTGCCTGAGCCTACAGCAATGACTCAACCACATGCAGACAACATAAGGGAGAGAGAGTTAGAACAATTGGAGAAACTTTCCACAGAAGTCCTCCTTCTGTCACTTTACTTGTAGAACAAAGGTAACAAGCAACTGCCCTCTGACATGGCATCAGCTTACACGAACTTGACTTTGTAATACTAGTGGCCAATTGGCCAAAAAGATCTTTGCAAAGTCTCCAACAGTAAAGGATCTTTGCAAAGTGTCCTTTGAGTGACAAGGGGTTTACCCCCTCTAGGTAACAGTTCCTGGATAAAAACAGGAGAAGTCCTCTTTAGCAAAAGTCCCTTTCTACAGGTTGTAGTACTAATCCCAGGTACAGCCTCTCCAATTTGAAAGGAGAGAAGGGAACGGAGATTTGGAAATAGGGGTGTTTTGGACCGAACCAGAACCATTCGGTACTTTTGTTTCTGTCGCCCTGGCCAAATTAACCTTCAATGTAAAAGTCTGCACACTTAAAGTAAATTGCTGAGACACACACGAGTTCAGTAGATTGATACTTCTCCTTTATTACTTCCTGAACTCTGGCTAATATACCGTGAGCCGGATATTTTGTTATAAAATCAAATAAGACAAGCATATGCGGACCACAAGATATACATATTCATTATTGTGACAAAGTATAAGCTTTTAGCTGGGTTATGTCTATATAAGGGAATAGCAAACTATCATAGCTAAATAGGATGTCTTGTTTCCAGGTCTTGAAAACAGGCGCAATCTTCTTTAACTTGTTCTTAACTCTTGCAGTTCTGTTCCACATGAAGGGGGAGGGTAAGCTGGCAGACATCTAATTGAATATGGTTAAGGCTGATAGCAGAGGCTGAAGTAAGCACTTATATCTATATGGTTATATTGGAAATAGGCATTTCACCATAACACTCATAGTCGCATCCATTACAGTTCCCCCCTTGAAATGCTTATTTTACAAAACTGTCCCTCACACTGAAAGCCTACACCCGGGCCCATCCCCCTCTGCAACTCTTTGAAGCCGTATGTAGAGAAAGAGCAGCGACTAGTTCACTACCCCCCTCGATACAGCTGGAGGAGTGCGGCCAGGTGCTATCTGTCCCTATAGCCCTACGGTGTTGCATCTCGGGGGAGGGTGACTGTAACGGAGTGTAACACATAATTTTCATCATAATTTTCATCAAGCCTTACATAGACATCGTCATCATTTGGTATCTCTTGGTTCATGAATGAACGCGGGGGTAGTTTGGTCAACAGCCTTTTCCACACACTTCCTGATGCAGGGGAGAACACAGCAGATTATAGCTGCCATTACCAGGACAGCTATTCCTATTTGGGTCAATAATCCCTGCCATCCTCCCTTTATCCAGGTAAAATACTGATCCCAGGGGTTGGTGAGCCCTGAATTCTGTTTTAGTTCTTTGGACAAGTCCTCAAGTTTCTGGATGGCTAAAGTCACTTTACCATTTGGGCTGGTGTTGTCTGGGATGTAAGTGGAACATGTCCTTGTCTCGGGGATCATTTTACACACACCCCCCTTTTCAGCTAGGAGCATGTCTAAGACCATATGGTTTTGGAAAGTCATGTGTGAAGCTGTTTCCAACTGTTCTGCTAAACCTTGGAGTGCATCTCTGGTGTAATTGACAAATCTTTGTTGATTATAGTAGATGAAATGTATCCAGTGTACATTTTTATTTACAGTGATAATGGGAATCTGACTCAAACCCTGCTGCTACTTGGTCTCTTGCTTTAAACTCATCTGGGACCCCCCTTGGGACCCCTATGGCATCTATGTATACATGGGGGTCATAACTGCCTGCTGGGGCACTCCTGCGTCTTCTGTTGGGTTTGGGTACATTGCTTGCTTCTGGCTCTGGGTTCTCTGAGAGAATATGCAGGGGCATTATGGCTTTAGCCATTGCACATTCTCCTGTCCACTGTCCTGTAATTCTACTTCTAATTTTCATGGCTCCACAGATCCAGTACACGTCCCCTAAGAACTGAACTTGATTTTGCTCTAGATCTGCAGACACCTCACTGTAAGACTCACAGTAACCTTTCCAAGGGGCTTTTCCGCTCCATGGTACTTTCCATAATGTGTAATTGCCAGGATATATGGTGATACCTTCTGCTGGCTTGGGAGCCTTAGTGACTACGGGGTACTCTTTTTTCCAATGCTCACACAGGGAGTAGTTAGTGGTTGTGTTGGTGAATAGGCTAAGGACACAGGTCTCATGTTCTGGGAGTACATTAAGGGGCACTGTTCCTAAATGTGGTTTAGCCCCCCTGCACACATGGCAATTGGTCTTATTGTGCTTCCCTGCATTGTACCTCATCCATTCGAGCCACAAGTTGACATCTGAGAAACTGCAGCCATGGTGTCCTCAAAGGTAGGGTCTGCTATGGCCACCATGTCCCCTAATGTTTGCATATGGGGCCTTAGGGGGTTAGAGTTGGATGTAGATTAGGGAACTGTCCACTCTGGGTTATTGTACATGTCTTTCAGGTGGAAAGGTTTTCTATAACTGTAATACCCATTTCCCCACCATAGGCCCAATACATAGGTCCCACTGTCTCCTGGACTGGGATTCTGAATGGTCAGTCTGAACTCTTCGGTGAAGTATTGATCTGTGTGCTTGTTGTTTGTCATTCTAAGAGTGACTTCAATATGTGTCAGTGACACATACATATACAGTCATGGGACCTATTGCTCTGTCATTGGACCAGACACTGTAATCAGTACCTGGAAGTATCTTACTATAAGGGGATATGAAAGTGGCAACACATGTGTTGTATGAATTATACCAGAAATGGGTTATGCCATCTTTCTGTTTGATGACTACTTCTTGTGCCTGAACAACAATCACAATAAAAAGGATAAACAGGATCATAGCTTGGGATCCTCAGTCTCTTCTTCGGGCACAGGGACTGTCTTGCAGTGAGAGGTGTGTATCCACGAGTTCCTTCCGGCCACTTTTACTGATGTGGTAGTTGTCAGAAGGACTTGGAAAGGACCATCATATCTGGGTTCAAGGGTGTGTTTCCTCACAAACTTCTTTACCAGGACCTATTCACCAGGAACCAGCTTGTGCGTTCCTGTATCTAGCTCAGGATCTGGAATGGAAGAAAACACTTCCTAATGGATACGGGTTAATTCTCTAGATAAAACAGGCACATAATCAGTTAATACATCAGATTGGAGCTGCAACTGTTGTGGGAAATAACAAACTAGACTGAGGGCTGAACCAAACAATATCCCATAGGATGACAGACCATGGTTTTCCCTTGGAGTGTACCTAACACTGAACAAGGCAATGGCAAAGGCAATGGGTAGGCTGTCTGGCCAACTCATTCCCATTTCCTGAGACATTTTTAGCATTCTAGATTTTATTGTGCCATTCAATCTTTTCACCATCCCACTGCTCTGGGGACGGTATGGGGTGTAGAAAGCTAGTGTGACCCCTAAGGCTGTCCATATCTCTTTGGTTACTGAGGCCATGAAAGCCGGCCCCTGATTGCTCTCCATGACCTCTGGGACACCATGTCTGCACACTATTTCTGTTAAAAGTCTTTTAGCTGTGGTCTTTGCCGTCATGTTGGTAATTTTGACAATTCCTTTATTTAAATGCTTCTTCTTTCTTCTTTCTTCTTTTTTCTATCTTCTATCTTCCTTCGGTTTCTTCCTCCATCTTCTTCTTCTTCTGGTTCTTCCTCCGGTGTTCTCGTCCAGCATCTTCCTCCGCAGCGTCGGCTTCTTCTTCCCTTCTTCTCCTCGGGCCGCTCCGCATTCATGATGGCATGGAGGGAGGCTCCCGTTGTGTGACGCTTCTCTCTTCATCTTTTTCTCTTCATCTTCTTGTCTTCATCTTCTTTTCGGGCCGCTCCGCATCCATGATGGCATGGAGGGAGGCTCCCGCTGTGTGACGCTTCTCCTCTTCTGACGGTTCTTAAATAACGGGGGCCCCGCCCCCCTCTGATGCACGGTGACTAGACGGGACTTCCCTGTGGCATCACGGGGAATGCAACAGGGAAGTCCCGTCAAGTCCCCGTGCGTCAGAGGGGGGCGGGGCCCCCGTTATTTAAGAAACGTCAGAAGAAGAGAAGTGTCACACAGCGGGAGCCTCCCTCCATGCCATCATGGATGCGGAGCGGCCCGAAAAGAAGATGAAGACAAGAAGATGAAGAGAAAAAGATGAAGAGAGAAGCGTCACACAGCGGGAGCCTCCCTCCATGCCATCATGGATGCGGAGCGGCCCGAGGAGAAGAAGGGAAGAAGACGCCACCGCCGCGGAGGAAGATGTCGGACGAGAACACCGGAGGAAGAACCAGAAGAAGAAGAAGATGGAGGAAGAAACCGAAGGAAGATAGAAGAAGGAAGAAAGAAAAAGCATTTAAATAAAGGAATTGTAAAAAACTGTCTCTTGTCACTTTTAAAGGTTCAATGTTTAATGAAGGGGATGCAGCAGCCCGGGCCATGTGGACCGAGTGTTTTAAACCCTTGTTAAACGCTTGTTCCCCCGGCCTTGTTTGGGGCACTCTTAGTTACAGTATATAGTTTGTTTGTTGTACTGTGTTTGCTGTGGAGCCTCCCTCCATGCCATGGATGCAGAGCGGCCAGAGGAGAAGAAGGGAAGAAGATGCCGCGGAGGAGATGCTGGACGAGAACACCGGAGGAAGAACCAGAAGAACCAGAAGAAGAAGATGAAGGAAGATAGAAGAAAGAAGAAGCATTTAAATAAAGGAATTGTCAAAAACTGTCTCTTGTCATTTTTAACATTTTTGACACTTTTTTAGTGAAATGGTACCCCCTTACCATTTCACACAGGGGGGAGGGCCGGGACCTGGGGGTCCCCTTGTTAAAGGGAGCTTCCAGATTCCGACAAGCCCCCCACCTGCAGACCCCCACAACCACCAGCCAGGGTTGTGGGGATGAGGCCCTTGTCCTCATCAACATGGGGACAAGGTGTTTTGGGGGGCTACCGGGCCACAAGGGCATGTGGCCTGGTATGGTTCAGGAGGGGGGGCGCTCTCTCGTCCCCCCTCTTTTCCTGCAGCCTGCCTGGGTTGCGTGCTCGGATAAGGGTCTGGTATGGATTTTTGGGGGGACCCCACGCCATTTTAAAAAAAAAATTTGGCCGGGGTTCCCCTTAATATCCATACCAGACCTGAAGGGCCTGGTATGGAATTTAGGGGGACCCCCCACGTCATTTTTTCTTTTAAATTTTGGTTCGGGGTTCCCCTGTGGGGAATTCCCATGCCGCTTTTATCAATGAACTTTTATGTGTATTGTCGGACTGGCAATTCATTAATAGCTGCGAGTAGTTTAAATTACTTTTTTTCCTTTGAAATGTCATTTTGCTGTCAGACTGTTCTAAACACGGGAAACATGCGCCCCTTTACAGGCATACTATAGACACCCCCCAGGTATGAAATTTAAAGGGATATTACACTTTTATTGTTTCACTTTAAGCATTATTAAAGTCACTGCTCTCGAAAAAACAGCTGTTTTTAAAACTTTTTTTTGCATTGATCCATGTCCCCTGGGGCAGGACCCAGGTCCCCAAACACTTTTTATGACAATACCATGAATATAAGCCTTTAAAATGAGCACTTTTGATTTCTCCCATAGACTTTTAAAGGGTGTTCCGCGGGCATTCGAATTTGCCGCGAACACCCCAAATTGTTCGCTGTTCGGCGAACTTTCGAACAGCCGATGTTCGAATTGAACATGAGTTTGACTCGAACTCGAAGCTCATCCCTACTGGAGAGAGAGAGAGAGAGTGAGAGAGAGAGAGAGAGATAGAGAGAGAGAGAGAAAAAAAAAGGGAACTGAATAGAAATACACAGTAGTGATGTGGAGATGAGGAACTGAGAAGATCTCCAATAAGACACTTAATGAGCAGACATGAAACACCAGCAGTTGATATTTAATGAACCACTTTAAACATCATTTACATGTCCCAACACTAAGCCCAAATTTCTCACTCTAGTTTTCTCTATCTCCTCGTACTGCTCTGGCTGCTGAGGTTGTAAGGGACACCTGTTGGTTCCCTGGTTACTTATTCTAGCCTCAGCCTCAATAACTTCCAATGACTTGCCAAGAGAGAATTTCACCGGGTAATGTACATTCAATCTGAATACCATTACTTTTGGGGCCTCCGGTAGTAGAGGTTTGTAACCATAACCAAGAGACTCACCCTATATCCTGGCTCTACCACTTCAATCAACCCCCAACCCTTTTTTCATGTATCCCAAATAACAGACCACAAACACACTTAGGACATGACATTACCACCAACAACAAAAATGTAACCCACAACCAACAACAAGCAATGTGTGACAACCGTAGAGGAATACAGGATTGCTCAGATCTCACAGGATCCCCCACGCCACCGCTGGGCGTATATGACGCCCCCTCCTGGTCTTCCCGTACTTCACAGTACAATTATTTATTTTCCCCCAGGAGGAGTTTGACCATGTCACTAATCTCCGTCCGTGATTATATAACCAATCCCTTTTTCCCAACAGCCGTCACAAGACAACAAAGACTCCAACAAAACAAAACACTCCAAATACAGGCGAGTCAGAAACAATTGCAGGTTCATACTATATAAATAGGCTCGAGACAAGATATATACCTGTCTTTGTGGACCGCGGGAAGCCGATGCGGAGACAGAAATTAACCAAATACGGATGCGGATCAAACAGCAGACAAATTATTAAGGAATATGTCTTACCTTTTTTTCCCGAGTTGATCAGGCTCCGGTCCACCCGTGTTGGTCCTCTTTCAGTGTCCTCTAGTTCGGCTTTTGGGCCAATCTCAAGCCCCACGTTTTGGGCGCCAAATGTTTTGGACTGAACCAGAACCGTTCGATACTTTTGTTTCTATCCCCCTGGCCAAACTAACCTTCAATGTAAAAGTGTGCACACTTGAAGTAAATTACTGAGACATACACAAGTTCAGTAGATTGATACTTCTCCTTTATTACTTCCTGGACTCTGGCTAATATACCGTGAGCTGGATATTTTATTATCAAATCAAATATCAAATAAGACAAGCGTATTCGGACCGCAAGATATACATATTCATTATTGTGACAAAGTATAAGCTTTTAGCTGGGTTATATCTATATAAGGGAATAGCAAACTATCATAGATAAATAGGGTGTCTTGTTTCCAGTTCTTGAAAACAGGCGCAATCTTCTTTAACTTGTTCTTAACTCTTGCAGTTCTGTTCCACATGAAGGGGGAGAGTAAGCTTGTAGACATCTAATTGAATATGGTTAAGGCTGATAGCAGAGGTTGAAGTAAGCACTTATATCTATATGGTTATATTGGAAATAGGCATTTCACCATAACACTCATAGTCACATCCATTACAGGGAGATTGCCCTCGGCAACAACAACAACAAACTCAATAGATAATTTATTTTCTTCCTCTATTTTTTTTTCAATAGGCACATCACGCATGACAGCCTCTTAACCCAACAAACAGTTTTCCCAGCGCAGACAGGAATAACTGGAACACGGTTCAGCAATAAAAGTCAAGATGAGGATTCTGAACCATTTTCCCATCATGGCCCCAGATATTGCTAGACCACACCAAACTCTTCTTTCCTGCCTGTTTGACCACTACTTGGTGAATATGGATGGATCTTCCCAGAGCTGGGGTTTGGATTTGTTGCGATACGCTTTGGGATGTACAAGAAATCCCAGACTGCTTCCTCTCACCAGGAAACTCTCTTGACTTCTATCACCTCCATGATTTCCCTGGGAGCATAAGGGTACCCATACTCCATGGCCACCTTCCGCAGCCCCTGAAAGTGAGAGAACCTTGGTATCTTCTGCCTCTAACCTCCTAACCTCTCCCAGACGGAGCATACAGGGGTTCTGCTTTTATAATCAGAAGGATAAAGGCCTCATTCTGAGCTTGGGCCTGTGCATAAGGTGGGGGGATAGATCAGGAACTTTATTAGCATAAGCTTTGCAGAATGCCAGATTTATTGCACACTGAATAAGATGACCCCCTGTTCACCGCCCTCATTCTGCAGGTCAGAACATAGGGAGTCATTCCTCTCTTCGGCCTCACTGTCCCACTTTGCCAACCTCTGACTCCCACTCTGCAATCCCTTCCTCTATGGATCCAAAGCGGTATTTAAAACTGGGTTACTCCATATCAATGATCTCCAGCCTCTCCTCACTAGGGATGAGCCAAACACCCCCTGGTTCTCAGCAGAACATGCGAACAGGGAAAAATGTTTTGTTCGAACACATGAACACCGTTAAAGTCTATGAGACACGAATGTGAAGAATCAAAAATGCTAATTTTAAAGGTTTTTATGCAAGTTATTGCCATAAAAAGTGTTTGGGGACCCATTTCCTGCGCCAGGGGACATGTATCAATGCAAAAGTTTTAAAAAAACTGACTTTTTGTTGAAGCAGTGATTTTAATAATGCTTAAAGTGAAACAATAAAAATGTAATAATCCTTTAAATAGCGTGCCTGGGGGGGGGGTGTCTTTAGTATGCATGTAAAGTAGTACATTTTTCCAGTGTTTAGAACAATACCACAGCAAAATGGAATTTCTAAAGGAAAACATGTCATTTAAAACTACTTGTGGCTGTAATGTATTGTCGGGTCCCGGCAATATAGATGAAAATCATTAAAAAAAACAGCATGGGTTTCCTCCCCCAGTCCATTACCAGGCCCTTTGGGTCTGGTATGGATATTGAGGGGAACCCCGCACCCAAATTTTAAAAAAAATGGCGTGGGGGTCTCCCAGACCCCCAGGCACTATATACTCTGAACAGCAGTATATATACTATACGGCCTGCCCTATATACTCTGCACAAAATTGGGCCTTAGGTGTTGGTGGTACCAGAACACTGTAAGCCCACACAGTTACTCTTGGTGGGCGCAGGAATGGGCCCTGCTGTGCAAAAATATATCAAAAATTTTAATTACATGCCCCTGTTAAACAGGGGCAGAAAAATTGGGCTTTGGGTGGTGGTGCCCTAAACCAAAAATATTGTTGGAAGCTAGCATCATCAAGATTGAGGAGGAATAGGATAGTCAGCATAGGCAGTCTTTAAGGGATCCAACATCCATAGCAAATTCAATCAGTTACATCAGCATCAGGTGCTTGATAGCTGCTGATCCAAGACTGATTCATTTTTATGAATGTGAGCCTATCAACAGAGTTTGTGGACAGGCGCACTCTTTGATCCGTTACAAACCCTCCATCAGCACTGAATGTGCATTCAGAAAGCATGCTGGATGTAGGATAGGCCAGTAGCTCAATTGCATATTGAGCAAGTTCTGGCCAGTGGTCCATCCTCAAGACCCAGTAACCCAGTGGATTCTCTGTTGGAAAGGTCTTCAAGTCTGCTCTCACCCCTAGATATTCCTGCACCATGTAATGCAGATGCTGTCAATCAGACCTTGGCGCTGAGGACTGAAAAATTGTTTAAAGGCATTGGTCAGCTGGCCACCTTCTCCACCGCTCTTCCTCTGACTGAACGAAGTCTCAGCAACACGTTGTCCAGCACCAGGAAATTGTAACCTCCCAGGGTTTGGAAATGCATTGCACAAACCTTTCTTCAAGGTTTCCTGAAGATGTTTCATTCTATAATCCCTCTGCGAAGGCAGGATGAGTTCTGCAACCTTACCCTTGTAACATGGATCAAGAAGGGTTGCCAGCCAGTAATGATCCCTCTCCTTGATACCTTAAATCCTAGGATCCTTTTGCACCCTTTGCAGAATCAGGGAGTCCTCTGGGTCACTAAGGATCACATGATTCGTAACTACCTCCTCCCAGCCAAGTACAACTCCTTGGGTTTCTGGGGACTGAAAACCATTCCTTGAAGACTGCTGCTGAGTGTTATCCTATACATCCATGCTGACACAATCCTCCTCTTCTTCCTGTGTATTTGGTAGGCCCGCAGGAATGCTATCTGGATAAAGGGGGCCTTGAGAGGTAAGGAAGTCCTCCTCTTCCTCCCACTGTTCTGCCTCAAGTGCCCTGTCCATGATTCCACGCATGTGCTCCAACAGGAAAACTAGAGGGACATTATCACTGATGCATGCATTATCGCTGCATCCTTGTGGCCTCCTCAAATGGTGACAGGTCAGTGTATGCATCCTTGATCAGTAGCCACTGGCGTGGCGAAATGAAGCCAAGCTCCGCTGACCCTGTCCTGGTGCCATACTCGCACAGGTACTCATTAATGGCCCTCTTCTGTGTGTGCAGCCTCTGCAGCCTTGCCAACGTTGAGTTCCACCTGGTGGGCATGTCACAAATGAGGCTGTTGGTGGGCAGGTTGCATTCCCTTTGAATGTCAGCCAGCCGAGCACTGGCATTGTATGACCGGTGGAAATGACCACAGACTTTTTTGGCCTGCCTCAGTAGATCCTGTAAGCCTGGGTACCTGCACAAGAACTGCTGCACTACCAAATTCAGGATGTGTGCCAAACATGGAACATGGGTCAAGTGTCCCTGTTGGAGGGCGGAGAGAAGGTTGGGGCCATTGTCACATACAACCATTTCTGGCTGAAGCTGGCATGGCATCAACCACCTCTGAGCCTGCCCCTGCAGAGCTGACAGAATCTCTGCCCCAGTGGGCTCCTGTCCCCTAGGCAGACCAACTCAAGCACCGCATGGCATCTTTTAGCCTGACTACTTGCGTAGCCCCTTGAACGCTTACGGAGCACTGTTGGTTCAGAGGACAAATCTGCAGAAGAGGCCATAGAGGAAGAAAAAGAGGAGGGGTGGAGGAGAGACCTGAGGCAGAATCACCACTAGCATTTTGGAGGCGTGGTAGCGGAGCAAACACCAACACTAAACCCTGTCCTGCATCCTTCCCGGATGCCAGCAGAGTTACCCAGTGCTCCATGAAGGAAAGGTAACATCCCATGCCTGCTGGACCATGAGTCAGCGGTAATATACACCTTACTGCTGACCGCCCTGTCCAACGAGGCCAAAACATT
Source organism: Aquarana catesbeiana (assembly GCF_042186555.1). Taxonomy (NCBI): domain Eukaryota; kingdom Metazoa; phylum Chordata; class Amphibia; order Anura; family Ranidae; genus Aquarana; species Aquarana catesbeiana. The sequence continues at coordinate 242,071,346 of NC_133329.1, read as the reverse complement.
GCCTTCCACATGCCAGTCGAGAGCCGGAATGGCGTTATGGAACCTGCCACTGAAGTACAGCACATCACCAATTCACGAAAGGGGGCAGAGTCTACCAGCTGAAAAGGCAGCAGTTGCAGTGCTAGCAATTTGGCCAAGCTAGCATTTAAACGCTGAGCATGTGGATGGCCGGGACTGAATTTCTTTTTATGGTTCAGCAACTGGGGTAGGGAAATTTGCCTGCTAAAATCAGATGGTAGTGTACTGCTAGCAGATTGGCTGGGATACCTATTGCTATACCTTCATTCCTCTCAGTGCAGGTTTTTGAGAGGACTGGAGGTATAGTAGGGTTAGAGATCCCAGATGAGGAGCAAGGAGAAGTCCGCCTTTTTCTTTGATGTGGGTCTTTCAAGTGCTGTTGTCACGGACTGCATGATAGGTCATCATATGCCTGGTCAAGCATGTGGTGCCCAAGTGGCTGCTGTTCTGGCCATGCTTGATCCGCTTCAGACATATGTTGTAAACAGCATCGGTGCGATCTGTTGCACACGTGTCAAAAAAGGCCCACACCAAGGAACTTTTAAAAGTCAGTGGGGAGTCAGCAGCGCCCTGCACCTGCGGACCTCTGTGGTTTGATGCAATAGGGTGGCTGCCCTTAAGCTGCCCACTAGAGGACATCCTTCCCCGTTGGAGATGTGCCTCCTCCTCTTCTCTTCTCTCAGGCACCTAAGTACAGTCAGTGACCTCATCATCCCCTCCCTCCTCATCACTGGAGAAAACTTGACAGTATGCTGCAGCTGGGGGAACATGACTGCCAGTTTCTTGTCCTTCTTGGGCACCCCCTCTCTCTAGGCTCACGTTACTCCCTTCCTCAACATGGGAACCAACATCAGAGCCTCCAAATCGCTGTGCATCCTCCAGCAGCATGTACCCGATACTGTGGTCAAATAATTCTGGGGACTCCTCCATGCATGATGGTGGGGCTATGGAAGGAGTGACTGTGGACAAGGAGTCGGTGGAATAGGCCGCTTTGGCAGCTCCTTTGGAAGGCAAACTACTCTGAGCCTGGGTGACAGAGGATGAGGAGGATGAGGAGGGCTTTGTTATCTAGTCAACAGACTCTTCTGCATGTTCTGGCTCAATAACACGGCCAGCAGCAGAAAAAAAGGACAAGCATGCCCCACGGCCACCTGCAGAGGATGCACAATGTCCACAACCAGCACTGTTGACTGTAGACACAAAGGCTGCTTGCCCTCTTTTAATGGCCTGTGAGCGTCTGCATCTCCTTGGTGGCCTTCCGGACATGATGTATATTTTGTATATTTTGTTTTGCAACACCACACTACACTGTATTAGATACTGTGTACACCACCAGAAGTGTAATACACACTGTATTAGATACTGTGTAGTGTATTAGAAACTGTGAAGTGTATTAGAAACAGATATAAATCAACAAGAAAAAACTTATGAAACAGACACTTTGCTCTAATTACATGTAGCTATAGACAGATAGGGGTAATGCCCAAAATAAGATCTGCCTATAGATGCTAATACTTGCTAACATCCAGAATAGTATGGGTGGATGTGTTCCTCTGAATTGAAGAGCATAACAAAAAACAGGGGTAGAAGGCAAAAAGAATTCTTCAGTAAGGAACCGGCATGTTTAGCAAAAATATAAATGTTTAATATAGAAAAAATGATACCACATATACACCAGATGGTGTCAACAAAAATTGACAATAAGTGAACCAATAACCACCACTGCCAATTAAAATAGACAACGTTGTCTAAAAACAAAGAACAACATACAGATGGCCACCACAACACATACAGACACATCTAATTGGCCAGCTGGACTTAAAAAGTCTCATGTATAGTATATCTAGCTGAAAAATGAAAAGCCAATGGGTGACGGTATGCAGCCTTAGATGAAGGGGAGTCCGCAATGTACACTGCCGATGGCAGGCCTGGGTTTGACTACAGGTGGATGTACAAACTATGAAGGTTGCTGGTAATAGCACTGACAAGTGGATATCAGCCGCAGCAAGTGGCATGCATAGGCGGCTGTGTCAGTGCTGGACAGGGGTGCAGGGGAGGATGGTGTGCCTGTGTGACTTTAAATAAACGACAACAGCGTGTGGAGTGATGCGATCTCACCAGACCATAGGCATCCGGGTACAACAGGTAAGTTGGACAGTCCAATCCTCCTCAAGCTGAATCATCCTCTGGTCAAAGTAAAGTGGCTGATAAGTCCGTGTGAGTAGATGCCCGCCAGGTAAGTGGAAGTGGGGGAACGTAGTGGCGTACCGCCTGCTTGCGGAATGGAGCCACAGTTGCTTCCGGATTCCGTGCTGTGGGGCTATCGACGGACTTTCGGCAGGGCTTGAGCGGCTTCAGCAGTAGCGAATCAGATCCCAGGGGCTGGTGGGTGGGTCTGTACGGGTGCTCACGGAGGATCAATATGAAAATGAAGTACTTAGACTCCTAAGTGATAAACTTACTTATCACAAACTTGATATAAACCCCTTCCCCGACATTATCAATGAACTGAACTACCAGCTGAGTTTAGCTATGGAGGAAAAATTAATTAACAAAAAGGAGTTTAATTTTCTTAAGGTGTCTCAGTTCAACACACCCACCTTCTACATTATACCGAAGCTCCATAAATCCCTAACCAATCCCCCCGGTAGGCCCATCGTGTCGGCAGTGAATGGTCCCCTTGAAAAAACGGGTAAATTCATTGATGCACTAATCAAGGAATTGGTATTTGACCTGCCCTCATATGTACAGGACACTGGGCATGTATTATCCCATCTAGAGAACGTGGTCCTACCGGAGGGATCTATGTTGGTTGGGATTGATGTTGAATCCTTATACACATCAATTCCCCACACCTGGGGATTGAAAGCAACTCATTTCTTTCTTGAAAAGAAATTTCCAGATCTGGGACATCAAAATGAGTTTATTTGTGATATGCTCAAATTTTTATTGGAGCATAATTGCTTCCAGTTCATGGGGTCTTATTATCGACAAATCAGGGGCACCTCGATGGGGGCACCATGGGCTCCATCTTATGCATGCCTTCATCTTGGCATGTGGGAGGAGGAGTGTGTCTACCATTCGTCGATGTACCTCAGCCATAGTCGCCTCTGGCTGAGGTACATCGATGATGTATTTATGGTTTGGGCGGGTACAGAACAGGAACTGGTGTTGTTCATGGATGAACTCAACACCAACGACAGGAATATTAGGCTCACCTACACAGCCCATCAACACACCCTCTCCTTTTTGGACCTCACCCTTACCGCCAACAATGGGAGGATCAGTACCAAAACGTACAGAAAACCCACAGCAGCGAATACGCTCCTCCAGGCAACAAGTGATCATCCTAGATCGCTGATCAGAGGTATACCTGTGGGCCAGTTCCTCCGTATTCGCAGAAACTGCTCCACACAACAAGATTTTGACATTGAAGCCAGGGACCTATATGGTAGATTCCGAGACAGGGGTTACTCTCATGGGGCTATCAGAACAGCTAAGAAAAGAGCTGCTCAGACTGATCGACAACAACTCCTTGTTAGAAAAAAACCCAAGGCCTCTAATGATAACTATGGGCCCCCCAGGATTATTACCAAGTATGGTTCCCAATGGAAACAAATTCGGAACATACTTGGTAACCACTGGCACATCCTTTCAGACTCCCCTGTATTGGGTGAAATAGTAGGTGAACGCCCTCTCCTCACCGCCCGACGTTCTCGGAATCTCAGGGACCACCTGATTCATTCCGAATATCTCAGGTCACACAGTCACAACTGGCTTACACAACTTCCACCTTTAAAAGGCATGTTCAAATGCGGTAGATGCAGTATATGCAAGTATGTGGAGCGCACTGACGTGTTCACTGGTTCTGATGGTGAGAAACAGTTTAGAATTCACAACTTTATCAACTGTAATACCACACGAGTGGTCTACATGATCACATGCCCATGTGGCAAAAAATACGTGGGGAAAACAAAAAGGAAACTCAGGATCAGGATCAGTGAACACGTGCAGAGCATCCTCAGTAAGGATGATGAGCGTCCCATCCCCCTACATTTCCTTGATCATCATGGTGGGGATCCCACGGGACTTACTGTCAAGGGTATCTACAAATTAAACCTCCCCCTTAGAAGGGGTGACTTCGACAGGATTCTCTGCCAGAAAGAAAAAATGTGGATATATACCCTTGACAGTATGTCCCCACATGGGTTAAACAATGAATGTAACTTATCAGTATTCCTTACATCATAGTCATCGGAGGAAAATCCTCATGCCTCTCCGTTATTGCCCTATTTATTCTAATATTCAGATAACCATATTTTTTTTTTTTCTTCCCTTCCCCCCCCCCCCTCCCCCCCTCCCTCTCCACTTAAACATATCTGGTGGTGCTGCTGCACCCACGGACGGGCCCATTCTACTATTATTATTTGTTGTTGTCTTTTGATTTGAATGGCCGTCTATCTGTTGTGCAGTTGCCTAGACAACGGCTAGCTGACGTATTTACGTCTTTAACTGGTACTGTTATTTAAGCCGCCTACTGCAATTACTGCGCATGCTCTGAAGAAATCCTTTACGGATGAAACGCGTCAGCATGACGCCATCACGTTCAATGTAGCACCCGTACAGACCCACCCACCAGCCCCTGGGATCTGATTCGCTACTGCTGAAGCCGCTCAAGCCCTGCCGAAAGTCCGTCGATAGCCCCACAGCACGGAATCCGGAAGCAACTGTGGCTCCATTCCGCAAGCAGGCGGTACGCCACTACGTTCCCCCACTTCCACTTACCTGGCGGGCATCTACTCACACGGACTTATCAGCCACTTTACTTTGACCAGAGGATGATTCAGCTTGAGGAGGATTGGACTGTCCAACTTACCTGTTGTACCCGGATGCCTATGGTCTGGTGAGATCGCATCACTCCACACGCTGTTGTCGTTTATTTAAAGTCACACAGGCACACCATCCTCCCCTGCACCCCTGTCCAGCACTGACACAGCCGCCTATGCATGCCACTTGCCGCGGCTGATATCCACTTGTCAGTGCTATTACCAGCAACCTTCATAGTTTGTACATCCACCTGTAGTCAAACCCAGGCCTGCCATCGGCAGTGTACATTGCGGACTCCCCTTCATCTAAGGCTGCATACCGTCACCCATTGGCTTTTCATTTTTCAGCTAGATATACTATACATGAGACTTTTTAAGTCCAGCTGGCCAATTAGATGTGTCTGTATGTGTTGTGGTGGCCATCTGTATGTTGTTCTTTGTTTTTAGACAACGTTGTCTATTTTAATTGGTAGTGGTGGTTATTGGTTCACTTATTGTCAATTTTTGTTGACACCATCTGGTGTATATGTGGTATCATTTTTTCTATATTAAACATTTATATTTTTGCTAAACATGCCTGTTCCTTACTGAAGAATTCTTTTTGCCTTCTACCCCTGTTTTTTGTATTAGAAACAGTATATGACGGAATGCACTGTAGATATAGGCTACACTGGATGCAGAGTATATATATATATATATATATATATATATATATATATATATATATATATATATATATATATATAGCATTGACCCCTGAAAGAGCTGCTGATATTTGATTGGGCCTGTACTCTGCTATTTCACCCCCAATAAATTGGCTCAACCCACTTGGCACAGCTGTGGAACAGTTTTAGTGTGAAGCTAAACAACAAAGGACAATCCCACAATAACAATATACCAATAATGTACCTTTATCATTACCTGGGTCTTCATTGTTCCACCTGTAGAAGAATGAACAACACTTCACACAAATTGTAATTAACCAGAATTTAATTTTACTGAGACTGGTATAAACGGTAATCACAATAACTGCATTGCCACACAAACGTAATATGACAATGTGATAAGTATTCACAAATTATTAATGTGTAAAGATTTCTTGGATGATCCCTGCAGGTGCTTCTCCAAGTGGGACTAGTGCTCAGACTGACAATGCCTTGACACTCGGCACCTTCCCACTTCCAGCACGCTGCACTAAACACAGCAATGCAAGGTTATCAAAACACAGTACAGTACAATTACTCAGGAGCTCCCCCTGAAGTATTATGCAGTCCTTTGTTGCTGTAACTGAACACCAAGCCTTTCAGTGAAAGATGTAGTCTCTGGTCTTCTGTCTTCTGCTAGCTATTATACTGCAGTGTTTGTAATCCAAGGGTTTAACAAGCAAAGAAGTAACATAAACTGATGATTGAAACTGTTCTTGATGTGTAACGCATTTATAACTGCCTCTGGTATAGTTGTCTCTGAATCACACAGTGTCAGTGAAGTATAGGCTTGAGGTCTGCTTGAACTCACTCTACTTGAATGAGACCCCTCTGCAGAACTGCAGGTCTCAGCAACACTATGGTATGAGTCTAAGTGTGTAAAGTGAGATAAAGAACTTTGGGCGACAGCCCTCTCACCACACCAGGCCTGTAAAATTGGAAACCTCTGCTCTGGTTAACTCAGTCTATGCTGCCAGCCAGCTCCGTCACGCTGCTCCGCTCCGCAAGATGACCGGGACCCTCAAATGGCTCCTTCAGGTGTCTCTGAATCCTTCCCAATCCGATCACACTGCTTCTCCAGCACACTGGGCACACTGGGGTAGAGCAGAGTCCGTGGCTTGCTTCGCTCCAGGAGATGCAGGCCGCGCTCTCTGGAACATCTCCTCACAGATCCTTGCAGGCAGGTCACGCGTCCAGAAGAGAAAGAAAATGGTCGTGCTAAACCTTTTATATCCTACCCAGCATGCAGTTCAGTCACTCAGTGTTCATGGGTAGGTGAGTCTTTTCACAAAGTAACTAAGTCACCTCCTGTAAGGCTTTCCCTATGCTCTTCAAATGAGAAATAAACAAAGTCTCTTTCACGTTTATACCACTAGAGGGAGCCAAATACCAATTTATAGCATTGTCTATTGTTTAGCATTACATGGCATTAGAAGGCAAAAATACATACTCCCCCTGCTTTAAGTCTTTGGTCCCCAAAGATATTCAAAATCTGAGCTCTATTACACATTTTTGCCTGTTACATTACATCTCCAGTATCCAGGAGACCCTTGGTGTAGATTCCTTCCACCTGAATGGGGACATCAGGGGAAGGTCCCACTAATCTGGGGTGTAATCTAAAGGAGGTGGCCGGCTTGCCTTGTTTAGTGGCTTTAATCTGCACTCCTTTCCTGCGAGGGTTCGGGTTCTGGTGTGCATTGACTCCCCGACCCGAGAAGTCTGTGTCGAAAAGGGCGAGGTGCTGGGTCGCTTGGAGACAATAACGGGAGTCTTCTCTGAGGGTTTTGACCCCTTTCGTGGTCCCTTCACGTCATTGTGTTTTTTGGAGCTAGCTAATACAACAGGGCACCCAGTTGACTCCTTCACCGGGGGCCCTCTGGAGTTTTCCGCCGGCTTTTGGCATTGTGTCTCAGGCTTCACTGGGCTTGGGCACACTCGTCGATAGTGTCCAGTTTCTCCACAATTGAAGCAAACTTCATCACTCATCGAGCTCCGGCTTGAGGCAGTGGATGTAATCTGAGGTACTTTTGTCGCGGTCTCTCCTCCTTTAGTTGTCTTGGAGACCTTCACCATCAACAAGGTCATCATCTCCATCACTTGTGCCATTTGAGATTTCAAGGCGACGATTTCAGAGTCTTGATCCACTGTTCCTGAGGGCCTGACTTCAACTAAAGATGTAGAGGCCGGATGAACAGTTGCTTGCTGATCATTTAACATAGCCTCTTCATCTCTCACTACTCTGTTAAGATCAGGGTATTTTAGTGACACACCCACAGAGGTTTTTTCAAATAGAGCCAGACCGGATCAGAGCGTAGAGCCCCCTTTAGGATTTGCTGTATTTTGGCTTGATCTATGGCAGAGGGCATCATCCCTTTTTTCAACACAATCTGGTATAATATCTTATTTAGTCGTCTGATGTATTCAGAAAGGCGCTCCCCTTGGTGTTGGAGGGTATGTTCAAATTGATAGATTAGATCGGCTGCCTTATCTAGCCGTCCAAACTCCTCTTGTAAAATAACCAAGTAATCGTAGGCTGTACAGGTGGTATTACTGAATCTCAAATTCCTGACAGCCTCTGTGGCCGCTCCTTGCAGACTCTCACTGATGCGCTGCTTCTTTTGAGCCTCTGGCAGCTCCCACTCTTCCAGAGCCTGCATGGCTTGCTCTATCCATACATCAAATTCTTCTTCTCCAGCCGGCACAGGCTGTTTTCCTGAGAAAATCCTCAGCCTCCTATACCCAGCCTCCACGCATACTGTGTTGCTCTTCTGGCACTTTGACACAAAATCCCCAAAATGCTGCAAGGAATTCTGGCCCGATCATGGCCAGGGGTGCCAGGGAGGGGACTGTTCCTCTAGCTGGTTCCACCTGATGGGACCCTCATCTGAAACTTTCGGGTGTACTATGTAAAGCTTTGTTTTGCTGCCCAGTTGTACACTTTTGCCATTGAAGCTTTCGGGTACTCCCTCTCTCCACTCCAACAGTGCATAAGTGCGAGAGGTCCCATAATCTGATCTGACAGCAATCACCCATGCCAAGGAGCTCAATTGCCATGCTTGCTTCTGAGCGGGCGCCTTCTGCTTCGCACCACTGGACCACAGTGATGGGATCAATACTGGCGCCAAGAGGGTGGGATACATGTGGGGGCTCACTCTGGCACCCGTCATCTTGCTGCTTCTGACATGTGGTTCCCTCTCCACTACACCTGGAGGGAGAAGTGACATCACAGCTCCTCCCCATTCACCAAATTGGCTCACCGCGGGCGACGACTCGCCCATTCTCCCAGACTAGCTGACTCTTTGGGGGTAATTCCTCCTGTTGGGCAGACCTTTACAGCGCGCTCTTTCCCAAGCTGCATGTTAATCCTTTTGTTGCTGCCACAGTTTTAACAAACTTCACTGTAAAGCAGACAGTATCCAACACAACAGACACATGGACAGCAGCTTCACCTGTCCTCAAACAAGCCTCGGCAGCACTCCCTCTCCAGTGTACTGAATCAACTCCACTGCTACTACTTGGAAATGTCCTGTTACTGACGACTGTGTAGCAGACATTTTCCCCTGTAGTACATACACTAATGCAACCCCTGGTACTCCAGTTCTCGTGCCCTGAGTTAACTCTTTCTTTGCCACACTCTGGAAATGCTTTTGCACTGGCAACTGTAGAGCAGACATTGCCCTCCATGGCACAACACTGTTTCCCTTTGCTTATAATTTAGTAAGCGGAGCGGCACTAAATCTATGTGTGATAATTGAATATAATAATGATGTGTAAATCAATCACATAATTAGTGAAAATTCCTGCAATAAAAAGACATGGGTCACCTCTAAATATTCACTACACCGATAGATAATGATACACATAAATATATGTGGTAAATATAGTGCAAAAAGTGAACTGAAAATCAACAGAAAAAATGTAAAACAATATGGAATTAAATCCGTGAATATCACTTCAAACATCAACACAGTAAATAGTGATACCAAAGTCCAGTGTAGAAATGGTGAACACCATAAAAAAACAGTTCACAGATGAAGTTCTGTGATCCAGTGATATTTTAACAATAGTGCAGGCAGGTGCTCAGTCCAAACAATCCACCACTGTGTGCAATGGCTGCTCACCTTATGGTAGAAGTTAATGCACTTCAATAGGGTCACAAATCCTCACGGAGTTAGTATCCCTCAGTGACAGATGATGATTGGCTCACACATGGAATAAAGATACAGATCTTCATGGTGTAGTATATAGGACAGTTTTATTAAAACAAAGTAGTAACTTACACTTAAAACTCTGCTAATACATCCAGCAGAAAGTAACCGAAGGGTCACACAGTCGCACAGCCTTCGCAAATCCAAACTTCTGGTCTCCAGTACTTAGACATCATAAGGAAGAAAGTTATAAAGATAATTATGAACATACTTCACGTCATTTTTTAGAATAGAGACAACATGGACCCCCAAGAAGATCAAGTGGAGGAAACTAAAACAGGAAATCACCTGCACCAGAACTAAGACAAAGAAGAAGTCCAGATAGACGAGAGGATGTTGAGCAGGGTTAAAAAAAAATAGAAAGTGAGAACATTAGGGGATGGCATCTTTAATATTAGTGGAATTAATTTGACCCAACACAAACTCAAAGTTTTGGATAAAGGTCTTAAATTTGCTACCAAAAAGAATCTTAGTAAGTTTGATGCATATGTGGACATACAAAAATGTACACAGAGATTGAACATTAAAAAGTATATGCTATCAAAACCTGGTGAACCACCAATTAATAGAGCAATAGAAAGTAATACCATTATGCATATTGCATTGAGAAATAAATCTCTATTTATTCCACCACGAGGAAATGAAGGGCACGTGGATGCATTCAAAAAGACCTGAATAAGCTACAGGTAAAAAAGTGTGGGACCCAACTGAAATTAGAGAAGGAATCAAACAGCTAGAACAAAGGAAAAACATTGTGGTTAGACCTGTGAATAAAGGGGGAGCAATTGTGATATTATCAAAAGAAGCGCATAAGAATGAAATTAATAAACAGCTTAAAGATTCCCAAACATATAAATTGTTGAACAATCCTACATTGATATATAAAAAGGTACCGGATAAATTAGTTAATAAAGGAAAAAGAAAAGGCTATCTCAATGAGAAAGAGGCAAAATATCTTGTGCCCAATACTTGCCATATCCCAGTAAAATATATATACTGTCAAAAATTTAAATAGATTTAGTAGATCCCCCTGGAAGACCAAATTTAAATTGCATAAATTCAGAAGGAGCCAGATTGAGCGAATACATAGACTGTTTTTGCAACCAGTGGTACAAAAAGCCAAATCCTATTAAAAAGAATACAAAACATCTCATATAATTGCTGAACAACATCAAGTTTGACTCTGGACCGATATACCTTGCAACTGCCAATGTGGCATCTCTCTACACAATTTTCAATCATCAAGAAGAGCTGCAAGCTACAAGATGGGCCTTGAGAGAGATGAGTGATCTACAATGTGGACAAAAATGGTTCATTCTAAAGTGTTTGAAGTATGGTTTGGGGCATAACTACTTCTGGTACGACCATACATACTATAGCAATGGGGGCCAAGTATGCCCGTAGTTTTGCCAACTGGTATATGACCCAATGGGAAAAGGAAGTAATATATGACAACCGACCGGATCAGTTGATCATGTACAGAAGATATATTGATGACATTCTTACTGTATGGGCTGGAGATAGAGACAGCATATTATACTTCAGACAGAATCTTAATACCAACGGAAAATATAGTTGTCATGGAGGATAGATGAAAATATAATTAAGATCCTAGATTTGGAGATATGGCTGGAACAAGATGTGCTGAAGAAAAAAACTCACTTTAAACCTGTGAATAGGAACAGTTATCTCTCTATGAATAGTTGCCACCGCAATCCATGGCTTATTAACACACCTAGGGGCCAACTAACAAGATTAAGAAGAAACTTTACAGAAAAAGAAGACTACAAACAGCAGGTCATATTAATCAAAGCTAGATTCACTGAGAAAGGGTACAAGAGATATTTTATACAACAGAAAAAAATTAATTTGCCAACTTTGAGAGAGAAACTTGGCTAAAGGATAAAAGGCAAAGAGAAGAATCACATCAAGAAGTCCCATTAATCTTTGACTAAAATATCCAGCATAAAAGACTAGAGAATAGTATTAAGAAACAGTGGAGAATCCTGACAGCGGATTGACTCTTTACACAATTTCTACCCAACATCCCAAGGTTTACATATAGGAGAGCACCAACACTCAAAGACCTTATAGCAAAAAATATGAGAGATCAACATTCCAAGAAATCCTTCACTTTTTTGAGGGAAAATAATTCTATCCATGTAAGAATTGCTTTACATTCTGACATACTAAAAAAGTGAGAAAAAGAGAGAAGAATTTGAATTCACTTTGATGGGAAAGAAATAAAACATCAGAGATTTTAAATATGCTGTAGGACCGAGGGAGCTGTTTGTTTTGTAATGTCCTTGTTGCCTCCAATATATAGGAAGACCAAAAAGACCGCAATGGAAGCATCTATGGGCGCATATCCAAAATATACAGAAAGGATATGCAAAACACAGCATTTCCAAGTACCACGCTGAGTACCACAACAAAGATCCTTCATCCTTGTTCTTCTGGGGTATAGAGAAGCACCCCATGCATTTTGATTGCAGGAATTTTTACTAATTATGTGATTGATTTACACATCAATATTGTATTCCATTATCACACATAGAATTTGCGCTGCTCCACTTACTGAATTACATACTGACGGTGTATGTGATGACACCACAGGGCACAATTTCTCACATTTATACAACAGTTTTTATCATGTTATACACTTGTTAGCGCATTAGTTTTTCAGACTATTTCCTTTCGATTGAGGTCCTGCAATCCACACAGCAAGACATGAGAATTTCTTGAACACTTTACCCAGTCATTGTCGGTAGCAACTGCAGCAATAATTCAAGGATAATCCAGGACTGACAAGCCCCCACATGTAGCGATGCCCCCCGCAGGAGCGGCTTAAATTCTTGTTCGCCCGAGTCTCCCACTGATTGATCCACAGCCAGACACAATATATTTTCACACAGCCAGGTGCATACACTCTTTCGCTCGGTATCTCCAATGACCAGTCTAAAGGATTTGCTTTGATGTTTTATTTAGAGAACTTGGATAGGAGAAGGGATTTAGTAGGATACTCCAAAAAACTATTCACAAGTGAGGGCAGCGTTCTCATTAGAACTGTGTAGCAGATCAGTAGGACTATACAGCAGGCTGTACATAATAAACAAGTCCTTTTGTAGCAGAAGGAACTCAGTGGACTTTGCCTCATCAAGACACTAGCAAGTGTCCCCTTTAGCTTACACCCAGTACTGACTCCTATCACCAAGAGGGGGATTTAGCAACACCAGTCTTTAGGATCCCTTCAGGGGTCTGTACTCACAAGCCACCTTCCTCTGGGATACCAGACAGGATCTATGGACATCCTCTATCAGTCAGCTTGCAAGAGAACCCTGGGTTTCAGCTTCAATGTTTCAGGCCCTCAGGTCACTCACCTGAGGCCGCATGGCAGCCTATGCCTGAGGAGGGGTGGCAGGCCCTCTCCCAACTTGTACCTCTCACTCTCTCCAGAGGAAGACCCAGAGCCCATGTGCTCTACAGTCACCCAGCATGCATTGAGGCACATCCCCTTCTAATTTGCCAGGGCTGTATGGACATTCATGTTCTCATCTGCATGGTTTGCACCCACTGTTCAGTACATTCCATACATTCCATAGCTACTAGACAAATGTGAAACTTCTCAAGATAGCATCAGAGCAAACTGAACAGACTCTGCTAAACAATCACAGCTTTTGTTAAGCAGACAGCACATACAGTATCTCACAAAGGTGAGTACACCCCTCACATTTTTGTAAATATTTTATTATACCTTTTCATGTGACAACACTGAAGAAATTACACTTTGCTACAATGTAAAGTAGTAAGTGTACAGCTTGTATAACAGTGTCCCCTCAAAATAACTGATCACACAGCCATTAATGTCTAAACCTCTGGCAACAAAAGTGAGTACACCCCTAAGTGAAATTGTCCAAATTGGGCCCAATTAGCCATTTTCCCTCCCCGGTGTCATGTGACTCATTAGTGTTACAAGGTCTCAGGTATGAATGGGGAGCAGGTGTGTTAAATTTGGTGTTGTCGCTCTCACTCTCTCATACTGGTCACTGGAAGTTCAGCATGACACCTCATGGCAAAGAACTCTCTGAGGATCTGAAAAAATAATTGTTGCTCTACATAAAGATGGCCTGGGCTATAATAAGATTGCCAAGACCCTGAAATTGAGCTGCAGCACAGTGGCCAAGACCATACAGCGGTTTAACAGGACATTTTCAACTCAGAACAGCTGCTATGAATGACATTCATTCATAGCAACTTTGTTGACATTGTAATCATGTGATCACTTGATCCCCAGGCCGCTCAAAGTGGTTGGGTACTGAGAGGCCACAATCTACTGTGTCTGGTGGACACAGCAGTTGGGGCATTCAGCGCTCCCCAGGCTGGATGACATACATGTACGTGATCCAGCCTGCCTGTGCCACCAGCCTGCAGTAAAGGTACTGTGGGTGGTTGGCTAGTGGTTCCTTTATTAAAAACAAACAAATACAACTTGAATGAGCCTGCATTATTCAGCAAAATTATATTTCTCCTGAATGCAAATTTTGAATTTCCTTAGGCATTCATGTCTATTTTAAAATAGGGTTGTTCAGCGACCATAATATTTCACTTTCTTTTGATTGTATCATTTGTAAATGAATCTATTAGTTCTAGAAGCCTGCAGTGAATTGATGTAAAATTTTCTTAAGTGTGCACCTAGAAGGATCTGTCAGTTTAATTGGTAACATTTTTCCATTTCACTCCTTGGTGGCTATACGAGTGTTTCATGGTCCTTTCCTTTTGTAATTTAAGCATTTACAAGAATCAAAGAATTTCATGTTAATTCAATAATATAAAACAACTAGCACATAGCCATAAGAGTTTCAAGGTCGTTTAAACTCATATGTGAAAGATATCAAATTATACTAGATTGGCCTCCACCTACATTTCTTTTTACTTGGCAATATGATTTAGCCTCTTAACCTTGCCATTAACTTTACTTTTTGCTAATTTGGATGTTATTACCTTACATTAATCTATCAGGCTGTAGAAAATAGTTTGCTGCTTAATTCATGAATAAAAGTAGAAATAGGGAGAATATGATATGTAAAAGTAACAATAGCATATAACAATAACAATTTTGAGAAGTGTACAATTCACCAAATGTAGTGCTAATTGAATGTTTAAATTTAAACTTCAACAAAGGCTAGAATTAGTGACTAATCAAGAATGAGTAGATGTATTCTCTATGATTACTTTATATAATGATTATTTAACATCCATCAAAACAAGCTGAAGTGGAAACTTGTGTGAATCTTACATAATACTACAGCCATTTTTCTTATTTTAAAAGAGATGATGATAGTAGAATTACATGCTCTCTCTATTATTTTTCAAATGTTCTGTTCTGTTCTAGCTCCGATAACTGTATCCTGGCTGCAGACATTGAGCACTATATAACACAAAAGGCCTGTACATGCCATATGAAAATCGGAAGTAAAATTTCGTCCGATGGACAATCTGCCAATTTTCAGATTGTTAGTAGGGTGCTTTCGACAGCCGAATCTGTTTTTTCATCAGACAAAAGCTGGATGTGCAGACTATAAAATTTTTGTCATGCGTGAACTCTTCTGATTTTTGTTTAATTAGTACGGTTTTTGTCTGAAAAAAATTGTAAGAGCAAGACTACGCATGCTCAGAAACAAAAGAATATATACAAAACTATTCAACACATTACGTCACTTCTGAAGTTGTATTCTGTCGTACGAGAATTTTCGTATCGTGAGTAACCTCTTCACTTTTGACATGAGACTAGCATGCAACAAAAAATGGACGAACGGTCGTCCGAAAATCTAATCGTGTGTTCGAGATTTAACTGCTAAGATAGTGGAGATACATATTGTAGGGAGTTGTTGGTCAGCAAAATGACACTTTATATAACCAGAGTATGGCCCAAGTTTCCAGGGAATAAACTTTGACCAGTGACCATAAATGAATTGAAAGGTTTATGGTAAGTCAAACTACCTTCCTTGACAGGGAAGATAGCTTATTTGATATTAAAAACAGAAGTTATAAATCTTTATGCTTTAAGGTAATATTAAATTTTTTTTTATATAATTTCCTAAAGCAGGACCTACATACTCTTGTTATTCTTAGCCA
This sequence comes from Aquarana catesbeiana, assembly GCF_042186555.1. NCBI lineage: Eukaryota > Metazoa > Chordata > Amphibia > Anura > Ranidae > Aquarana > Aquarana catesbeiana. The sequence goes on along the minus strand of NC_133329.1, from coordinate 242,055,455 downwards.
GGAGGTCAGGGCAGAGACCCGACCAGGACTCATAAAGGCCCAATGTAAGGTGCCAAGAGACTGCCTGCCCTCTAGATGGTTTCTCAAAGGCTGCTTCATTTCTGATCTGTTCATTAAAGAGGAGCTCCATCCATTGGTCTTTGTGGCTCGGTTCTTTGTTTTATTTCTCATTTTTATTTTTTTACCCTTTTTTTTGGTGGTGGCAGTGAGAGGCCTGTATTTTTTTTTGGGGGGGGGGTTGAGAGGCATCGGTGGTAGGTGGCCTGTATGGGGACAAATGGCTGATGGGGGGCCTATTTTTGTATTTGTTTTTTTTTTATTGCATTTTTCATGGGGGGGGGGGGGCAAGAGGAAGTGGCGGTAGGTGACCTTTATGGTGACCTTTATGGAGACAAATGGATGATGGAGGGGCTGTTTTTCCTTTTTTTCATTTTCATTTATTTTGGGGGGGTGATAGGAAGCAGCGGTGGGTGGTCCCTATGGTGACAAATGACTGATGGGGGCCTGTATTTGTATTTTATTTTATCTTTTTTTTGTTTGTGGAGTGGATGGGGGGCTGGGTTTTTTTTGCTGGGGTCTGGGGGTGTTTGTGTTTTTTTTTATTTTTTTATTTTTTGGGGGGTGAGAAGAAGTGGCGGTGGGTGGCCTGTATGGGCACAAATGGCTGATGGGGGGGCCTGTTTTTTTTTTTTTTGGAGGGGGTGAGTGGTCGGTGGGTGCACTGTTTTTAATGGGGATGGCTAATGTCTGTGAGAGGGGAGTCACTTGTCCCTTGCTTACCCTCAGGTCTCAGCAATGCTCAAAAAAAGCATAGGATTTCAAGGGCCATTGGGAGACTCGTAAAGGAGAACTATATCCTTGCTGTATCAGTCCTGTCCTGTAAACTACCATTTGCTCAAATTAAGGTATGTAGTTTTAAACTCTCTCCTGTAGTTCGTCAGCATTCTCTGACCCTCTCCTGTAGTATGCTAGCATTCTCTGACCCTCTCTTGTACTACGGCTGCAGTCTCTGACCCAGTGTTGTAGTACTCCAGCATTCTCTGACCCTCTCCTGTGCTATGCCATTAGTCTCTGACCCAGTCTTGTACTACGCTAGCAGTCTCTGACCCAGTCTTGTACTATGCCAGCAATCTCTGATCCAGTCATGTACTACACCAGCAGTCTCTGACTCTCTCCTGTACTATGCCAGCGGTCTCTGACCCAGTCTTATACTACACCAGCAGTCTCTGATCCTCTCCTGTACTATGCCAGCAGTCTCTGACCCAGTATTGTACTACACCCGCAGTCTCTAACTCTCTCCTGTAGTACGCCAGCATTCTCTGGATCTTTCCTGCACTACGCCAGCAGTCTCTGACCCAGTCTTATCCTACACCAGCAGTCTCTGACCCTCTCCTGTACTTCACCATCAGTCTCTGATCATCTCCTGTAATACGCCAGCAGTCTCTGACCCTCTCCTATACTACGCCAGCAGTCTCTGACCCAGTCCTGTACTACGCCAGCAGTCTCTGACCCTCTCATGTACTACGCCAGCAGTCTCTGACCCTCTCCTGTATTACGCCAGCGGTCTCTGACCCAGTTTTGTACCATGGCAGCCTTCTCTGACCCAGTTTTGTACTATGCCAGCAGTCCCTGACCCAGTCTTGTACTACACCAGCAGCCTCTGATGCTCTCCTATACTATCCTAGCAGTCTCTGACCCTCTCCTGTATTACGCCAGCAGTCTCTGACCCTCTCCTGTATTACACCAGCAGTCTCTGACCCAGTCTTGTATTACGCCATAAGTCTCTGACCCAGTCTTGTACTAAGCCAGCAGTCTCTGACCCAGTCTTGTACTAAGCCAGCAGTCTCTAACCCTCTCCTGTACTATGCCAGCAGTCTCTGGACCTCTCCTGTACTACGACAGCAGTCCTTGACCCAGTCTTGTACTACGCCAGCAGTCCCTGACCCTCTCTTGTACTACGCCAGCAGCCCCTGACCCTCTCCTGTACTATGCTAGCAGTTTCTGACCCAGTCTTTTACTACACCAGCAGTCTCTGACTCAGTCTTGTACTACACCAGCAGTCTCTGACCCTCTCATGTACTACGCCAGCAGTCTCTGACCTTTTCCTGTACTACGCCAGCAGTCACTGACCCTCTCCCATACTACGACAGCAGTCTCTGACCCTCTCCTGTACTACGCCAGCAGTCTCTGACCCTCTCCTGTACTACGCCAGCAGTCTCTGACCCTCTCCTGTACTACGCCAGCAGTCTCTGACCCTCTCCTGTACTACGCCAGCAGTCTCTGACCCTCTCCTGTACTACGCCTGCAGTCTCTGACCCTCTCTTTTAATATGCCCTGCAGTCTCTGACCCAGTATTGTAGTACATCTGCAGTCTCTGTACTATGTCTGCTGTCTCTGAATGTCTCTTGTACTAACTGCAGTAATCTCTAGCAACCAATCAGTGAGCGGTATTAATGTGCTGTAACTTCTGGCAACCAATCAGTAAGTGTGGACCAATTCTTCATGTTTACATTATTATTACATTATTGTTACATTTTTTTTAGATAAGTCTGTGAGTATGTGTGTGTTTATTTGTTTTTTGGGATTTTGGGGTGGAGAGCAAAATTGCCAGGGGGGCCAAGAAAATCTCACTATATTTAACAAAAACCACCTTTAAGCCATGCCCAATATTTAGCATAATTTAAACCAAGCATTTTTTTCACCACAGCTGACCACATCTTTGCCTGCTGCCTGAACAAATGCTTTGGCTGTGCTGACAATATCTCTGTGTTCTGCCTCTACTAACTATGGACAGTATTCCTGCCTCCTGCCTGGATGATTCCTTTTGCTGTTGCTGACCACATGCCTGACTGCTGCCTGGAACAATGCTTTGGCTGTGCTGACAATATTGATGCCTGCTGCCTGTACTGACTATGGACTGTATTCCTGCCTGCTGCCTGGATGATTCAGTTCGCTGTCGCTGACCATGTCCCTGCCTGCTGCCTGGACCAATGCTCTCCTCTGTGGATAACTGCACTACTAAAACCAAACATAATTTTTTGTTTACTCTTTGCGCAGTAGAATGTATTTTGGGGTGTAATTCTTGGTATGTACATGCTATGTGTTAGAAATACGAAGGGCCTTCAAAAATATGATAGGTTGTCAGGAAATTAGATTGTAATTTATGTCCCGGAACACCTAGTGGTGCTCCTTGGATGTTGGGCCTCTCTATATGGCCAGGCTGAAGAAAAGTTTCATGCCCCGTACACACGATCGGACATTGATCGGACATTCCGACAACAAAATCCATGGATTTTTTCAGACGGATGTTGGCTCAAACTTGTTTTGTGTACACACAAAGTTGTCAGAATTTCCAATCGCCAAGAACGCGGTGACGTACACCACGTACAACGAGACTATAAAAGGGCAGGTTCGAACCAAGCGCGGCACCCTTTGGGCTCCTTTTGTAATTTCGTGTTAGTAAAAGTTTGGTGAGAGACGATTCGCGCTTTTTCAGACTCGTGGTTTTCAGATCGTTTTCTGCTGTTCAGTTTGTGCTTGTGGGTTTGTATCTGCTCTTCAGTGAGTGCAGCGAGTTACGCGTGACTCTTGTCATTGTGTTCTTGTTCGTTTGTTACTGTTTTTCAGGTCGCTCTTCGCGGACCTTGCTGTTCTTCAGTGCGTTCTGTTACTTCGTTCTGAGCAGCCGACCGTTTTCTAGCCATGTTGCGTATACGTACTCCTCGTAGAGTTCATGCTGTGCGGGGGCTTGGTGTTGGGGTTCTGACATTGACACAAGTCCAGTCCATGAACAGGGTGGGGAGGAGTTCATGGACCAAGAATTGGTTGCTTCAGCGTGACCAGAATAATCTTGATGATTTCAGGAACTTTCTCCAAATGACGGACCCTGTATTTCACCGTTTGTTGGCTTTGCTGACCCCCTATATCAGCAGGCAGGATACCTGCATGAGGCAAGCCATCACTCCGGAGCAGAGGCTAGTCACCACCCTGCGGTACTTGGCGACGGGGAGAAGCCTGCAGGACTTGAAGTTCTCACCAAGCATCTCCCCCCAGGCTCTGGGGATCATTATCCCAGAGACCTGTTCTGCCATCATCCAGGTCCTGCAGAAGGAGTATATTAAGGTAAGATTTATCCTTTAACATCACATTTTATTGTATTTAATGTTTGATAATATATTATATTTCTTTCCTCATTACCAAATTACCATGATTGGAATATGCTGTGAATGTCCCCTTTGTCCTCATGCATGCTGGATTTTTATGTAATTATTTTTTTTCTCCTTCATACATATTTGCCTTCACTTACCTCCCCAGCATGGTCTCCTGGCCCTATATTCACCTCATGTAGTCACTTTACAATGTATTTTATCATAAATGAAGGGGCAAATTTTGCCAGGGGAGGGGTATTAGAAAATACCCCAGGGACTTTTAAGGTGCTGTTTAAGTAAACAATGTACTCAATAGTCAATAGATCTGTACAATCAATCTTTTTTTAAAAAAATATCTATACTTTTATTAGAACCATCATGAATTAAAAACCAATGTCTCAAATAAATGAGATATCATCATAATAATATCATACAAAGGTGGTAGATCCACAGAACAGTACATTAAAGATACAGCAACATAGAGCTACTTAATGGTTTCGTGACAAATTGCCGCTCAACATGTTTCGCTCTCATACGAGCTTCTTCAGGAGTTTTATGGCAAAAATTTGTAGTAGACTCTAAACAGTAAAAAAATATAGCAGTGAATACATACATCATCATGAGAGTAGATAATAGCATATTGATTGACAATACATAATATCAACCAACTGATATTTAAATCTAAGGGTCACAAGAAAATTGTACAGAAACAATTGAGAGGCTGCCTTATTCACAAGCCCTTATAAACATTGGTTCTATTGAAGGTAATCAATCCATATATTCAGGGACTAAATACAATGCATTTTGCATCCACACTTAAAACTAATTGCAAAATTTTGTTTGCATTATTCAAGGACTGTTTTAGAACTTTATGTTCCCCTGTGGTCACATCAAGACGGTTGAGCCCCACATATGAGAGACCCCATTTTTTGAGAATCAGTAGCAGTTTATCAGTTATCTCAAGCTTTATATACTGTTGGTGCACTACAGCCTGGTAAGATATATTAAGGAAAAAATTATTTTTCTTTTTTTAATTTGTTTTCTCTTTTTTTAATAAATTAATACGATTGTTTCTGTACAATTTTGTTGTGACCCTTAGATTTAAATATCAGTTGGTTGATATTATGTATTGTCAATCTATATGCTATTATCTACTCTCATGATGATGTATGTATTCACTGCTATATTTTTTTACTGTTTAGAGTCTACTACAAATTTTTGCCATAAAACTCCTGAAGAAGCTCGTATGAGAGCGAAACATGTCGAGCGGCAATTTGTCACAAAACCATTAAGTAGCTCTATGTTGCTGTATCTTTAATGTACTGTTCTGTGGATCTACCACCTTTGTATGATATTATTATGATGATATCTCATTTATTTGAGACATTGGTTTTTAATTCATGATGGTTCTAATAAAAGTATAGATATTTTTTTTAAAAAAGGTTGATTGTACAGATCTATTGACTATTGAGTACATTGTTTACTTAAACAGCACCTTAAAAGTCCCTGGGGTATTTTCTAATACCCCTCCCCTGGAAAAATTTGCCCCTTCATTTATATTTGAAATATGGGATGTGGTGCTTTCTGTTGACTACATCTGCCCTTATTACTTTAATGTATTTTATCAGCTCCATAGTAGTGCTTTACCCTAAAAACCCCCTAAAATGTTTTAAAATGTGTTGTGCTTTAAATTCAGGCAGAGTGCCAGAGGCTTTTTTTGGGGGGTCCCCAAATCATTTGGAACCCTCCCTACCTCCAACTGCTAAGCCAGCTGATACCAATTCTCTATCTATCCTCAATCATTTATCTGCTGCCAAACCCATAGACACTATACCCATCTCTTTAGTGGTCCAGATGTATGGATGAATTCCCCAAAGCATGTAGTGCAAGGGCCTGCCTGTATACTTTCAAATGGTACTGTTTAAAGTTTTTATCTTGACAGGTAATAGTAGAATTTCCAAATGTGCTCAAATGTGTACAATGTGTATTTATATCTTTGTATTATGACACTTCTTACCTGTCCAGTGGGCTGCCAATAGTGTAACTAAGGAGGGTCTGGCCAAAGTAATACCCATTATTTAGGCATTCATCTCTCAATGAAGTGGAGAGGGTTACCTGTCCAAGAGCTCCCCTCCTAAAATATTAAAAATGGCCCATGAGATGGGGGGAGGGGGAATCTGATAGGTGTACCTTAGACTTTGGTCTTTAAAAACTCCCTCAAATAAATGTTATCTTGATGTTGGCCAAATATGTTTGTGTCTAATCTGCTTTCCCTGTTTATGTGCAAAATGACTAATTTTTTGTTGTTTTTTTGACTCCACAGCTTCCTTCCACACCACAGGAATGGCAGACTGTGGCCTCCCACTTTGCCCAGCAGTGGGACTTTCCTAATTGCGGAGAGGCAATTGATGGGAAACACGTCCACATCGTCCCACCACCCAACTCGGGGTCATACTATTATAATTATAAGGGGTTCAATAGTATTGTGATGTTGGCGGTGGTGTTGGTTACTTACGAGTTCCTGTATGTGGACGTGGGGAAGAATGGGCGGATGTCCGATGGTGGAGCCCAGACGGAGTTCTACAGGCGTCTCCAGAATGGCAGCTTGGACTTGCCACCTCCAGAAGACAATGAGGAAGGACTCCCATTTGTCTTCATTGCAGATGAAGTGTTTGCGCTGGGGGACCATCTTATGCAGCCATTCCCGATGAGGACCCTCACCCCGGACCAGAGGGTTTTTAATTACCGGCTGGCCAGAGCCAGAAGAGTGGTGGAGAACACGTTTGGAATCATGGCCAGCCGGTTCCCCCTATTTCTTACACCCATACACATGGCGGAGTATAAACTGAATCATATTATCCTGGCGTGCTGTGTTCTACACAACTTTTTACGGCAAAATTCTGCCAACTATGCTGGCTCAGTTGGGCCTGAGGCCGGAATTCTAAATGAAACAACCCTGATGGCGCTTGAAAGTGGCCGTCCTGGCTTGCCCCCCTGAGTGCCCGTGATGTCCGGCTAAGATACCTTGAATACTTTGCGGGTAGGGGGGCTATCAATATGCCAGACAATGTCTGAAACCTTTTTCAAATAAAAAAAAATAACTACTCAAATCTTTGGTGACATTTACTGCTTGTGTTTCTTTTAGCTGACCCTGACAGAAATGTGGTGAGTCCTGAAAATGGTGTGATTGTGTAACCTTACAAAGCACTGTTGGGTGTTATTTACTAAAGACAAAGACACTTTGCACTACAAGTACACTTGAAACTGCACTTGTAGTGCAAAGTGGATTTGCCCTTAGGAAATAACACCCATTGTCACAGAAAACACCAATTAGAGCACCACAAAAGTGTTGGAGCGTTGAGACAATAATCCACACATTCTTGATTAACAATCTTTTTAATACCAGCACAATCACATGTGCATTTAGAAAAGGTTTTTAAAACAAACCAACATGTTTGTTGTATAACAATTTTTGGGGTCACATTAGAAAAAGTAGAAATGTCCATTTAAGATAAAACAGGCATGTTTAAAACCAACAAGGAAGACACAAATCTTGAACTTACAAAGTTCACATTTGGTAGAACTTGAAGGGAATATCAGACATGAGTATTTACAAACTGTGTTTGATATTGCGTTCAGATAGGGTGAAGTCACCCTAGGAAAAGCCAAATTTTGAAGATGCACACAAATTGCCGAATGTCAACATGTGCTAGCTGCCATCATGGGGGATCAAGGGACGTGTTTTTGGGGTGCAACCCCTTCCTCACAGCTACTTTATTATTGAGGAAGGGGTTGCACCCCCAAAACGCGTCCATTGATCTCCCGTGATGGCAGATAGCACATGTTGACACTCTGTGTGCATCTTCAAAATCTGGCTTTTCGCAAATATGTCAAATAATGGTAAAAATTTTTAGCACACAAAAAACCCAAGGGATTTGGAGGGGTTTTAAACTCTCCCTAAAACATCAATGATGTTCTTCATTTTTTGTTGAACATCATTGATGTTTTTCAGGATGTTTTCCATGTCCCTATTACACCCCATGATCTCCCCGATCAGGATCTGTGCACTTTCCGAGGAGAAATGCCCTGGATCCACAACATCATGATCACCTAAAAAGATAGAAACAAAAACACACCATGTATTATAAATATGCCGCCATCCATCTCTTACCTGAGCCTGTGGTCTCACCTGTTGTGGTGACAATTTCCACCACGTCTTCCTCCTCCTGCTCTGCTTGGCTTGGGTGGATTTCCCCTTCTTCCAGAGGTGGGGGGTCTGTTGTCTCCTCGGATGAGGGGTGTCCTCCGAGTCTTTTCTCCCCTATGTAAAAACAAATAGGTATACTTAGCACACAGATATTTGATGGCAGAAATAGGAATATGAAACATTGCTTGGAAGTGGGGTAAAATTGTCTATTTTGGCAGACTTCCAAGATGTAGAATTTTTATTGTCCTTTGTCAAGCTTCAATACTTTACCTGTTTTGTACAAGCTTCACAGATGGAGACACCCCTATAGTATACATTGGAGCACCTGTGTGGGCCCCCTAATAAAAAGGATGTTCTTGTGTCCCACACTAGTGCTCCAGAGTCCAGATGTGAAAACTGCTGAGTGTCCTCTCCTTACACAGAATCTAGTTAGCTTTTCATTCTAGTTACAAACCCATCTACACAACCAAATTATTTTCAGACAAGTAGGCCATAAAAAATGTGGGCAAATGCATATGGCCAAAACAATGGTGTTTTCTAGGCCGAACGAACAATGTATTCTACGAACAAATAATGTGCCCATGAACATGAAAGTTGCCATTTTAAACTGGATAACAGTTAAGATAAGCACATGGAGCAGCACAAACATAATAAGCATAAAGAATAGGAACACAGCACAAGTACTTACTTTTTTGCAGCACTCTCCGGATCTTTCTGTACTGCTCGTGCTCCCTTAATTTGAGGTCTGACCACCGTTTCCTGAGCTGATCTTTTGATCGTCGTACCCCAAAATTCCGGTGCAGACTCTTGACCACTTTCGCCATGATCTTGGCCTTTCTGACATTGGGGTTGGGGTAAGGTCCATACTTCCGTCATAGTCGGCCTTCTTCAGGATGTCGACCATCTCCAACATCTCCCCAAAGGACATATTTGATGCTTTAAATCGTCTCCTTCTGGATCGTGATATTTCAGGCTCCGGGCTTTCCTCCCCCTCCTCCTCGTTGCTGTAATTAGCATGCACCTGCTGTGTCTCCGCCATGTGCTCTTCCCCCACTGCGCCGAACGAGAAGGGGCGGGGAATAGAATAGAAAGAACGTCGGGTGGGCGGAGTTTCATGAATATGCAGTGTGTATAAATTGTAACATGCGTGCGTAGTACGTACGATCTGTGAGCGGAGGAAGGAGTATCGGAGGCGCCGATCGTGATAACGAAGGTAAGATCTAAACTTGGGCCTATACTGCTTCTAGATTGAGGTCTATATTGTAACAAGATTAGGAGAGTTTTGCCTGACATTAGGGTTTGTCTTGTGTTGTGTCTTGCAGGTAAAATGGATGGCTTTTTAAAATTGAATAAAAAAAAATAATAAAAAAAAAAATGGATGGCTTCAATGACCACAACTTCCTCCCCCTGTTCATAGACAAATACAGGGAGCTGCCCTGTCTGTGGCAGGTCAAACACCCGCATTATAATCATAAACAAAAGAGGCAGACAGCGCTGGAGAAACTGCTGGAGTTGGTGACGCCAGTGGTCCACAGAGCAACCATCCCCTATTTAAAAGCCAAAATTGGTGGCCTGAGGAGCACTTATCTAAGGGAGCGCAAGAAGGTCACGGATTCCCAGAGATCCGGAGCTGCAGCAGATGACATTTATGTCCCCAGGCTGTGGTACTATGAGAGACTGCGATTTCTGTCAGACCAGACTGGAGTCAGGGAATCCCTCTGAACTCTTCCTTCCACTCTTCCTTCCACCCCAGCTGAGGCTTCCGATGTCCAACCTGGGACTTCCAGCCAGGAAGAAGTTGAGGAGCCCAGCTTGAGCCAGGTATAGCATTCTTCCACAGATTTCTGATCAATAAATAAATGATGTTTACTAGATGTTATTATTGATCACTAATTGCTAATTTAATAAAGTGTTTTACATATCAATAGACAGTAGTTGGCAAAAATAATTGGGACAAGAATGAAAAATGCTGGGCTCAGAATGATAGTCTTTTATATTTGTTAACATTCAATTTGCAACAGTCATGAGATGAAAATTGTGTGTGATTGCTGAAGAAAAAACTAAAACTATGTCCCTTTTTCATACACAGAAAGACCTCAGCCAGGACAAGGCTCTGGAATGTGGCACACAGGAGGAGGCTGTGGAATGTGGCACAGGAGGAGGCGGGGGTTAGTGGCAGCCAGGAGGAGGCGGGGCTAAGTGGCAGTCAGGAGAAGCCTGGGACCAGTAGCCTGACCGAATCACAGGTCCCTTCCCTCCGCCTTCCAACCAAAAGACCCAGGAAGGGGAGTCACGTGCAGGATTCAGCTCTCAGGCTCATTCAGGAGGCTTCTGCGTCCCTCAGAGCCACCCCCACTCCCGAAGAGGCCTTTGCCTGCATGGCTACCACCAAACTGCAGGGCATGCAGGAGGGCCAACGCCAGCTGTGTGAGGACCTTCTTTATAAAGTCTTAACTAAGGGGGTGAGGGGCGAAATCACACCCAATACCCACGTGAGTGAGTTGGACCATCCTCCTCCTCCTCCTCCTGCCACAACTCCACCAGAGAGTGATGACCCTGGGTTCAGTCTGATCTGACAAAAGATGCAGCCTCTTGTATGACCACAGCCTGGGGACACAGATGTCATCTGTGGTATTACTACAATATCTAAATGTCAGCCTCTCACTGGTTTCTGTTTAAAAATGCCATTTTTATTGTAAACAAGCCAGCCAGGACACCCAGTGAGGCCATAGCTCAAATATGGTTAAAACTATATTTCACACAGGTTCTCTAGTGCTGTTGTTTACATTCAAGTGATGTTGAAAGCTCTCTTTTGCAGCATGAGCAGAGGCAGGGCAGCATCCATATGACAGCGGGTCATGTGGCTGTTTGGTCTACAGCGCTGGACATATTTTTTTATATCAAGAAAATACGGGTAAGGGGTAAGTGGCGCTACCTATGCCGGGGTACCTGTTTATAAATATTAAACCGTGCTTCTGTGTACAGAGTGATGAAGACCACTTGTAAATATCATAAAAGTGTAAAAGAAATCCCCCACCCGTTGCGTGGGCAGGGGTCTAAGCATTAGAAGCCCACCCAGCAAGTGGTATAGGGATAATGTGGTATAACTCTACAAATACCAAAAATAAAAAATATAATAAAAAATCCTAAACCGTGTCCAGCAAGTGAATAATATATAATCAAATAGATCTAAAGTCCATGATAAACCACAGTCCCATCCAATATGCAAAGTAAAAACTTAAAGGTATAATTCTTAAAAACGAATTGACATGTGGTGCAGAAATAATAATAGTGACATGTGAAAATGAAGTTCCAGCATAAACAAAGTTCTTGTAATTGGTGACTCTCGTGAGGAAAATTGCTGATATCCAGTGACTTTACGGTGCTCCCCCTCAAGGATCCCCACTCACCAGCTCCTTAAACCCCTGCAGGGGTAATAAGCGTGTAGTACCAGGCGGTGGAATGGCGTCTTAAGATCAGTCTGACCGTCCCCAGGTGCCTCCGCTTCAGATATCATGTAGTCCGTCAATGTCTTGTACCCATCCTCATAGGAAAAAACAGGGCTCCCATAGTGTGATACGTATTTTAAAAAATGTTTATTTAAAAAGCAATAAGTAAAAACAATCTGAACTCCCTGTAAAAGAGGGGCCAGAAACTCACACTCGATAGAGGAGATAATACGCAGAGGGAGCTGTGGATGAAGACCATCAGTTGAGCGGCGTGCGCCTCAGCTGCGTTCCACGCTCGCTCTGAGTTCCGGGTGTGACGTAAGTGCGTTTTGTCATTGACATTGTCAAAGGCGTAGCTAGCGTACTTCGTAATGTGCTAGTTGAAGGCAAGCGGGCATACTGAGTTCACCTCCTGCTCCTCCCATGGGCGGCCTCCCATTGTATAAACTACACGGACCCTCCCTACCAGGATATACCATAGAGAACAATAAGGAAAATCCAGGGATTTGAATATATAACCGGAACAGTGTATCCCCGCTCGCCATCATTTGAGGCAGATATAAATCATTCGTGACAGGAATAAATGCATCACATACAGAAATGTATATTTATATGCATCCAATATATCAATCTAATGGTAACAACAGTCTAAAACAGTTGATGGATGATACCATATGTCCAATACATGGCACTTAGTTAAAGGGGGGAGGTGGGGGGGAGAGAACATAGGGAAATCCCCTGGTGGTAATCACAGGTAACCCTATTCCATAAAATGGGCATATTTCTAAAAGGGGAGTGTAATCTCCGCATCAGATTAAAATAGCAGGCTAAGGTATCAACAAATGCAGCAGAGTTGCATGTGATTAGCCAGATGCCACTAAGTAATAGGTGTCAGCTCAAGGTCCACCACACCATCATGCAGAAACCCAGTATTAGGGTTGCATTTTTGTTATTAATATTTTTTTATATAAAGATTTTTTCTACAGTGTGGGTATTTTTTTTCAGTTTTTTCTTTTTTTTTTGTGAGTGAATAGCATGGGATGCTTTGTAACCCAAACTCATTCAGGTGGGAGGACAGATATTTGGGGGCTCTCTTATTCTAAACGGGGCTTCCAGATTCCCATTCACCCTTGCAGGGCCCCACACCTCTTGTGGGGGACAAGATGTGGGGATGAGGCATTTGTCTTCATCAACCCCCCCAATTTACCCTCCTGATATTAAGGACATGTGGCCCTCAAATTTTGCATGCAGCATTGCTAGGCAAAATTGGTATAAAAATTGTTCCCTGGCGCTGTCAGTGTTTGGCGATCAATGCCTTTCTTGACAGATGTTGCTATTTCTTATTAGATGCCCTTGATGTTATCCGGGTAGATTCAGGATAGGTTAACTTTAAGAAATCATATAATTCTTAGGAGCAATTTAAAGCCCACTGCATACTTAAAACCCCCCTAAAAATCTTCTTAATTTCATCTTTATCCTCAATGCCAATGCCACCAAATGGAGAAAGTTTGCTGAATTGTTCACAATTTCACTCATACCGATTCATGATAACTACATTTTTTAAAATTTGGGAATTCGATTTATGATGTACTTTAAATGTATACCAGAGTGAGTTGTTTTGTTTATTCCTCATAAAATATTTATGTCTATTAATGTGTACACTTTTTGTATGATTACATTACCTTAACACAACCCACATGTCCACTTTAGAATAAAAACTATAAAAGTGCTTAGTATATATGTCACTGTTGTTTATTGGTAGCACATACTGTATCTTGTGTGAAAAAGGATGAAACTGCAATATAAATGGTATACACAATTTGAGACAATGTGATAATTTTGAAGTAGAGAAGGCGAGATGAAACAATACAAGGCAATACAAATGAAGAATTTTCAGATAATATTTTTAATTGGTCAGTTTCTTTTTAGAAATGCATTAACTTATGTGCTATTTCACTAAGTACAGTCCTGCACTCCAATCAGTAGGGCATAGTGGGAAGGCTTATTCAAGTTTGAAGTCTTAAATTCAGCTGTACTGCTGGCTTCCAAAAAATGATATCTCCCATAATACTGTGATTAAGTGGACTAGTGGGTGAGGATGGATGTATCCAGGAGTTTATTAGCATTATTAGGATGAAAGAACAGTCTACTGTATTGTTACTATCCTAAGCTGCAGTTCTAGAGGACACAGGGACAAAAAGGGTTGACAACAATGTATTTCAATGACAGAGCTGCAGCTGTGACACATGATTACAGGAAGTGAAAAAAAAGATAACTTTCTAATATTTCTAAACAAACTAGTCAAAACAATCAACACTACAGTGTTCAACCTTCTTCATATGGTTATATTTTGTTTTAGGCCATAGTTCAACTTTAACCTAATAATAAAACACTTTTGAAAAATCACCAGTCCAGAGAACAAATATGCCATGTATAAGAAAAGCTGTGTTGAGCAATATATATTTTTAATTATTTGTGTAAACACATCATAAGCAGCTTTCCTGAGACCAAATTAGCAGAAAACTGGGCCAATATGGAGCATTCATAACTTAATGCAATAATAATCCCCAAAGCAAAAATGTAATATTTGCAGCTCACCAGCCCCGAAATGTGATGAATGCATTCATTTTCAGCTTTTTTTTTTTTTCACTTGTTAATCCAGCTAACATACTTCCTGTCTTACGGTGTCTGGAAGATGAAGCAACAGGGACACCTTTGGACAGCAGCATTGCCAGTTTGGGGAGAGAATAGTGTTAGATGCAATGCACAAGCAGATTTAAATGGATTTGACTAACAAATTAAAGTTAAACTCCTGGTAACACATTAAGCAGTTAGCAGGATAAAGGTGTGTCATAGATTAATGAAAGCTGACCTTTGTAAGCTTACCTGTGTTAATGGGCAGCATGGTCTGTTAAATAAAGTGGCAAAATGACTTAATGACTTAATGACCAGATAACCTGGTAAAAATAAGGGAAAAATCCTAAATGTATTACCACTTTAACGAAAGATCACTGATTTCACTCTGTAGACTTGTAATATGGTCCTTTGGACCTCCTACCAGTCCATGTGTGCATTATTTACTGTATGAGATACAGTGTGAACTGTACACTTCTTGAACTACCTAATTTAGAATGTTTTCAATCACAAAGAGCAACTATAAATAATTAGGGATGAGCCCGATGTTCGAGTCGAACGTAAGTTCAACTCGAATATCTGGTGTTCGCCTGTCCACTGAATAGCGAACAATTTGAGGTGTTCGTGGCAAATTCGAAAGCCACAGAACACCCTTTAAAAGTCTATGGGAGAAATCAAAAGTGCTAATTTTAAAGGCATATATGCTCGGTATTGTCATAAAAAGTGTTTGGGGACCTGGGTCCTGCCCCAGGGGACATGTATCAATGCAAAAAAAAGTTTTAAAAAGGGACGTGTTTTCGGGAGCAGTAATTTTAATAATGCTTAAAGTGGAACAATAAAATTGAAATATTCCTTTAAATTTTGTACCTGGGGGGTGTCTATAGTATGACTGTAAAGTGGCGCATGTTTCCCGTGTTTAGAACAGTCCCTGCACAAAATGACATTTCTAAAGGAAAAAAAGTCATTTAAAAGTACTCGCGGCTATAATGAATTGTCGGTCCCGGCAATACAGATAAAAGAAGCCATTGACAAAAACGAAAAAATGGGATCCCCCCAGTCCATTACCAGGCCCTTTGGGTCTGGTATGAATATTAAGGGGAACCCCAAACCAAAATTAAAAAAAAATGGCGTGGATTCCCCCCAAAAATACATACCAGACCCTTATCCAAGCACGCGACCTGGCAGGCCACAGGAAAAGAGGGGGGGCGAGAGAGCACCCCCCCTACTGAACCATACCAGGCCTCATGCCCTCAACATGGGGAGGGTGCTTTGGGGTAGCCAGGCCCCCCCCTGTGCAAAATGGTAACAAATGTACCAATACCATTTCACAAAAAAAGTGTCAAAATGGTACAAATGACAAGACACGGCTTGGGACAAGTCCTTAATTGAAAAATAAAAAAATAAAAGTGTCCCACAAAGTCTTCTTCTCTCGCTCCACTGACAGACCGAAAAAGAAAAAAAAAACAAAGCCGCGACCGAACCGCCTCCATGGGAGGCACCCGCCGTATGACGCATCTTCGCTTTGACAGTTCTTTTATAACTGAGGGCCACACAGTGATGTTCCCGGGTGACCCCGCCCCCTCTGACGCACGGGGACTTTCCTATGGCTTTCCAGAGGCATCAGAGGGGGCGGGGCCACCCGGTTACGTAACGGATTGTGGGGATGAGGCCCTTGTCCCCATCAACATGGGGACAAGGTGCTTTGGGGCTACCCCAAAGTACCCTCCCCATGTTGAGGGCATGTGGCCTGGTACGGTTCAGGGTGGGGTGCTCTCTCGTCCCTCCCTCTTTTTCTGTGGCCTGCCAGGTTGCGCGCTTGGATAAGGGTCTGGTATGGATTTTTGGGGGGACCCCCACGCCATTTTTTAAAAAATTTTGGTTTGTATCCCCATTAGCAAGCAGGCTCGCTCCTGAGCCACAATCCTGTGAATGGGCATTGTCCATTCACATGCAAAAGGCAGCTTAGCCCCGCCCCAATCTTACCTCATTGACTCACTGTCTGTGATTGACAGCAGCAATCCTGCTGCTGTGTGGGCCAATGAGGAGAGAGAGGGCCCCAGGAGAGCTGATGCTCTCAAGCACATGGCTGGTTTGAGATGGGGCTCAGGTATGTATAAGGGTGGGGGTGGGGGGAGGAGCTACACCCAGAATTTTTTTTCCCTAAATGCATAGAATGCATTAAGGTACAAAACCATCTGCCTTTAGAACCACTTAAATTTTATAACATCAGCATTGTAAAAGCAATAAAACTATGGATATTTTTAACAATCCAATATAAGCTTACTTTCTCCTTTCATGTTGTAAGTATTGCCTTTCTACTGGCCATTAATACAACTTCCTGGATTTCCCGTATGCTTTACAGATCCTCATTTGCTATCTACTTTCAATTTTTAAGGACTATATAGCCCATGGTACCTTTCTGCCTGCAAACAGTAATTCCTGTACTGACTCTGCCCCCTGAAACTCCTCCTTTCAACTCCTCTGCAGTACAGAAAGCAGTCTCTGTGAGTTCTGTGATTAATAAGAGAAGGTCAGAAAAAAATCAAATACAATGTGGAAATAAATATATATGATCTAACATTTTGACCGTAGATATGCATTAAATTGCATGACCTGCTACTTGGCTTCCCCAGATACATATGGGATGTAGTATTAAAGTGTATTTAACCTCAAAAACAAAAAATGATATATTACAGCTTACCAGTCCTTGGATATGGTGTCGGCATTTGTTTCCTTTTTCATCCTAGGTACGTTTTCAGTAAGTGCAGAAATACTTATTGATCCTGCAAGAAATCCAGCATCCTTGTAACCTTCTGGGCACTAAAGTAAAATCTCAAACAATGTTATCAGCCTGCCTCAGTGCTATGCTACAGATCACCCATTCCTCCCATTTTATGGAGATGTGGAGAGGGGTAGGTGTTATGTAATCCTAAAAGTTGTCTTGTTCTATTGTAACAACGTTGCTCCTCCATAGATACTACATCTGATATCTGATGCCCTTTATAGGACTAGGTGCCAATCAGAACATGTACTTACATGTGGGAAAAGATCCACAAGAGGCTATGTACAGCCTGAATAGGTGAAAATAATAACAAGAGTATAAAAAAGTGTTTACATTTCACCTACCATTTTCTCTGTATACTATAGTTGATGGTTGTTACTGTAACAAAATTAGTATCCATTTTAATAATTTTACTACTGGGGGCCTAGTACCAGCTGCCTTCTCTATGAAGTAATGTATCACAGCATCCAACGGTGATTATGGATTTTTTTTATGTACTGCCTGTCCTGTTATAGAATTACTAACTTTCACACTAGCAATAGGCAGAGCTATTTACATAAAATGCCAAGACTTTCATGTGAGATTGGAGGAGAAGCGGTTTAACCTTAAACTGCGCAGGGGGTTTTTCACTGTCAGGGCTATAAGGATATGGAACTCTCTTCCACAAGTGGTGGTGTCAGCGGGGAGTATGGATATTTTAAGAGACTCTTGGATGTGCATCTTAAAGAACACAACATACAGGGATATGGGAAATAATTATAGACACTGACACATGTGCACCTACACAGGTTGAACTGGATGGACTATTGTCTTTATTCAACCTTAACTACTATGTAACTATGTAACTATGTAGCCCTATTACTTGGTGAGAAAAGGAGGTCACAATATCCAATGTTTAGGAATACACTTATTTCACTTAATTGTAAGCTCTACCACAAGAATTTACACATACACACACATTGTCACAACGCAATGAACACCATCACAAACAAACATTGTTCCATCCTTACCTCTCCTCATCTTTATTGCATCTGTTCTCTAAAGCTGGGTACACATTATGAGTTTTTTTTTTCATTCAACCAGCAGCTTGAATGAAAAAAAAAACTCACAGATTCCTGCATCCACACAAGTTATAATGCAAATAAGCAAATTGTACGCCTCATGGACGTATAGACAGACCAATAAATATAGTAAAAAATGTAGTAAAAACATATTTTTATTGTACAAATCATTTAAAACAAATACATCAATGTTGCATAATATACAAAAATTCAAAAATACATAGCATCAGATGCCCCATGCCTTACCCGTGCATGAAGCATAGCAGGCAAGGCATGGAGCCACCTGTGAGGATTTGTCAGACTAGCTGCCATGCATGCTTGCGTAGACACCTGACAGGTTCTTCAGAGGTTATTGTCAAATGGGTAACATTAAACAGAAAACAGTGCACCCACAGCTGCCCCCCCCGGTCGCCTAGTTGGTGCACTTACCCCATCCATGACGGGCGGCTTCCCCTGCTCTCCTCTGCGAGTATCACAGCGGCGGGCATCACAAGCAGCTTCTTTTTCCCTTGCTTGGCTTCTCCCGTCTCCTCCCTCCTCCTTAGCGGTCAATCAGGACGCTTCTCTTTTCAGCCAATCGGGAAACAGGGCTAAGACCCACTTCCTGATTGGCGGAGAGGAGATTCAGTGTGAAAATAGTGAATATTCATTTGCTATTCTCACACACCTGGGTGGGCTCCCTTCGCATTCTCTGCACTCCAAGCCCACCCTTTTTTAAAGCCTATTAGAGCCCCTGGCTCTAATTGGTGCTTCAAAAAAACACCCACCCCGCATTGCATGCATGGAAGGGAGGGCGGTGCCCATGCGCCCATTATGGACGGGCCGCCCCTGGTTATTATACTATGCTAATCTAATCTGTCTAGTAAGGTCTCTACTGGCTGGGCATGAGCAAAGGAGCTCCGGATCAGCCGGTGGGGTGTGTGGTGCATGGTGGGTCTCTGTACCACCCGACGCACCCAGGTCCTTCTTGTGCCTATCCTCCCAGGCATGGATGGACCACGTTTTTGGCCGGGGGCCTTCCATGGATCCCCATTGGGGGTTCTCTTCCTGCTTGCGTTTCAGGCTGGAATGCAGCAGGGCGGCCACATGCATGACGGCGGCATGATGACGTGAGATGCGATCCCACCCAGTTTGGGTGTGCTGTGCCGAGCACCATGGTGCTGGGAGAACCTATATGGATGCTGGCCACCACTGACCAGGCGTCAGCATCCTGCGACCTGCAATCAGCTGAACCTGATCGCCAATTAGGCAAATGGACAAGCTAACAAACTGGTAAGGTATTTGATCACCACTCCATGCGGTTAGTCATCATTGCATGTAGCTGTTGAGCTGATGGACAACTTGTGATGCCAAACAACTCAGGTATGATTTTGGTGATCCCTATCAATAATTTGTGGTTATTATTCTTATTTTTCTTACTGGGTAATAGGTCCAATGACTAGTTTGGGCTACTAAATCTCCCTCTGTCATTTGTTGTAGTTATATACTGTACATCCAATATTAAACACTTTTTCAAATATCAATGCTTACTAATTTTTTTAGTCATATACTCCTCCTATAAGTACTTTAAATTAAAAGTACATTAAAGATATTTTTGACTAATTGACAGTCAATTTTTGGGCAGCAGGCCTTTCTTTTGGGGTCCTTGTGTGTGCAGCCTGGCCCCCCCTTGGCACCTCTATGAGCCATAGTCTCAGGGGGTCCACAATCACAGTATCCCATGCAGCAGAGACCACCACTTAACCATTGTGTGCAATGTATCCTTTTGTAAGTACAACCTGCAGCTTATACAATGTATAGATAATAATACTCTTCAAATATATACAGTTTTTGTTAAAACTTGTATTTCATTACCTTCATTGATACAATGTATATTACTCTATTCACTAATATAATATGTTTACATCCTAGAATTTTATGTTACCCATTTGACAATAACCTCTGAAGAAGGACTTACAAATAGTCTGAAACATGTCAGGTGTCTACGCAAGTACGCATGGCAGCTAGCCTGCCAAATCCTCACAGGTAGCCCCATGTCTGCCATGCTTCATGCACTGTCAAGGGTATCTGATGCTATGTATTTTTTGAATTTTTGTATCCTATGCAACATTGATGTATTTGTTTTAAATGATTTGTACAATAAAAATATGTTTTTACTACATTTTTTATTATACCTATTGGTCTGTCTATAAGTCCATGAGGGGTACACTTTGCACTATAGTTTTTCCTTTGTCTAAAATATTTTGGACCGGACAAACCAACCCTCTAAAACACCTACCACTTTCCTCGAACAATCTAGTTCCACACAAGTTATGTGTCATTTTTGAGACCCTAAAATACAGTTCAAACAACCCCAAAATTCTTTTGGTGATTTTTAATCACCACTGAGTTTTAATCTGTTTAGTATATAAAGGAAAAATACCCAACATTTGGGAAAAAAATGTTACCCTTGGTTTCTGCAAGAAAAATAATTGCAAATAATCTTTCTTCGTAAATTTAGGTCAACATGTATTCTGCTACATTTCTTTGGTATTAAAGAAATGAAACACCAAGTTTTTGTATAATATTTGTTCTGTGAGAAAGTTATATAGTCTGCAAACTATGGGACATAACATTTGGATTTATAAACCCGTGATGTTCTGACTGTCCTCATTTCTTGAGACCCTAAAATGCCAGGACAGTACAAACACTCCCCAAAATGACCCATTTTTGGAAATTGGACAATCTACGTATTTAGTAAGAAACATGGTGAGTTTTTTGTGGTAACGCATAGGCATACTTACAATTACACCCCAAATCCTCCTGAGTATGGTGAGTTTTTATTGCATAGTTCCATAGACAGCATGAGCACCTTCAGGCTTTAAAATGATGTACAGTATCTGATTTTCTGACTATCTATCACATTTCTTGAGGCTTAAAGTGCCAGGACAGGAGAAACACCCACAAAATGAACTGGTCTGATGACACTGGGGCTGGTGTGGCAGTGATCAGGAACATTCCCAGATAGCAAGAATAAATTGCCAGAAATTTGTGGCAGTGTTGAATCGTAAGTCTGTTAACTTGCTGCACATTTTCACTGGCAAGCTGTACACTTGCAGAGCACTTGAAGTTCTAGTTGACACTTTTCCAATTTGTAGCAAATTTGCGTGACAAGTCTACAGCAAGAGCTCTGTAAGTCTACAGCATGAACATTCGGCCACAGTGACCCCTGTGGTGGGATTACTATTGCACATCATAACGGAACCAGAACTTGAAGCAGACTTGTAGAAAGTTTGCAAAGAAAGTTGATCTGGAGTCAATCAACTGTGGTCATGTAGCTCAAGGTCGAGTGCAAAAGAGCGACTTTTGATAAAAGGGCCCTTTGATAAAGTCCTGATGACGAAACGCGGAGTCAGGGCGTAACCTTACGCAACCGGAAATTACATCACAACGGAGTGCATTCCAAGACCCACGAAACTAACCAGGCAGGAGGAAACGCTGGATGTAGAGACTGTTACTGTCCACACCGGACTACACTCCTTCCTCTGTAAACCCAGGGAAAGTGGATAAAAGTAAGCTCTTTTGCAATCGATCTTGAGCTACATGACCACAGTTGGATTGTCACTTTATTTTGTTTTATTGGATTTTACACATTTGAGTTTGCAAATAAATTTAAAAAATGGAATTAGACTATGTGGAGTCTCTCTTACATGCATGAGGATTTCAGAGATGATTTTTGAGCTACCCTATAACGATATCCAGATCTACAATCGACAGGATGTTGATTGGGGCTTAATAACCTCCGGGCTCTGGTGAGTTTGAACCCCTTGCGGGTGTGTGGAGCACGCGGTGGAAAAGTGTGTGGTGAACGGTGCACTCATCAATTATCTACTGTTTACATCCTATATACCCACTAGAGACTCTTATTTTACTTTGTGTTGAGTTCGCCTCTAAAATATGTATGCACATAGGAGCGAATGAGCACTAGTATGTCAGGTTATACCAACTGACTGATGGAAGCGTCGCTTTGATGTTTTAATTATCACTCATCAGTGTTTTTAATTTTTACATCTATTCTGTCATTTCCAGAAACAGATTAGCTCCTCACAACCCCTGATAATAGTTAAAAAAAATAAGGAAAGAGACAGGGCTCTTTCAGAAAGTAATGGGATTTTTGTTTGAGGAGAAGGTGAGCATAAAGAACAACAATTAAAAAATATACATTTATTAAAGAATATCAGATAAAAACAACACAGCCATAATACATATTTGAGACCGTAAGTAGATGCTTGATATATGAAATCAGATACGTGGGTATGCAGGGGTAGCCAACATGTTTCGCAAAATGCTTCATCGGGGCATTGCATACATTTATGATTTCATTTAAGTTACATAAGACATAAATATGTCAGTAGTATAACAGCAAATATGCAATTATCAATTGATTAACAAAGATAAAAAGAAATTAATTTATTACATTACATTTGGCATAGTGACAACATAAACTACATATGCTCACCTGGTCTATAAAAATGAACGATTAAACGCAGCATTGCACAGTCATTCACCCATCATGGAGAACACAACCTGGGGCTAATTCCCTATGGAAGTCAGATCCAAATGGGATTGCCAGCTGGAAAATTGGATCGTGTATGATTGCCAAGATTGAGATAATGTGACAATCTAAAAGTTGGATTGCAAAAACAATAATAGTATTGGATAATAATACTAATAACACCAAAGTTGGTAATTATAGCATATTATTAATATTTGATCTGAACAAGAAAATACTATAGTAAGGGGTAAGCACAATAATAAATGTTTTATGGGTAATTATACACCTTATTTAAACATCCTATTCATGTACCTTATATTTGTTCAATATAAAAAAAAGCTTCTAAGGTAAGGGTAGGAGGAAGGAAAATGTAATATATATAGTATATATAGTATGAATACCGAGGCAATAGATCTCATATAATATATACCCTAAGGTCAGTGTAGCAGCGGTGAGATGCATAATGAAATGCAAAAACACCCCTGTATTCACAATATAATGACTATAAAAATATAAGGAAAATACAAAAAATGAAAGTGACTAAACAATGACCTCCCAGCCTCCAAATCAATAACCAATGGAGCCAAAGGGCTTTGAGCATAGACCCTTACCTGGTGAAGATAGTATGGATTACAGTGAGTCCCTAAGTAGCAAAGCGGCAATGGTGTGTAGCAGAGCTACACTGCTGACAGCAAGATGCGTATTTTGTAAATGTCCACGATCCCACCGGAAGTAAAAGGTCAACCATGACCCCTGACATAACTTCCAGTCCGGGCGTCCCTGTAGATGCGCATGAGTACCAGCCCCGAGAATGGGAGTGGTGAGCTGACGCCATCAGTCACACGCTGATAGCGTGGACATGAATTGAGGGCGGAAAGGAAACTCTGCCCTCATTAGCAGGGACACACGAATCTCCCCACCAATGACAAACAGCCCCAGGATGTATGACAGGCGAGCGTTGGAATGAAGCACAAACATCATCCATGAATAAAGACCAAATCTATTGAAATAAACAAAATAGAAAGCTATCTCTGTTATACAAACATTCTTTGCCTATGGAACATAGGCCACAAGAGTCTATACACAATAATAAATATCTTAAAAGTGCACATCGATTTGTAATGGTCATGTCTGTATAGGGTATATTACCCCACATACGGAGAGAAATACTGCCAACGAGGTACACATAATAGTGATGCTTGATACAAAGTAAGACAAAACTAGGCAGAATAAAACAAAACAAAACAGAACAAAACAAAACAAGAACTCCCAAAGCTGAAAAAAATATACAATAACTAATACAAAAAGGCCAAATACTATCACCATATATAACTCAAAAATATATAAATACAAATATAGTGTAGTTCAAAGGAAGGGTTTAAATGATAACGCCGTATTTAACCCTGGTGGGTAGCTGATTAAAAATCCACCTTGCCTCTTTCTGAAGGATTTTCTTATCAAAATCCTCTCCCCTTTCCAACTATGGAATAACTTCTAATGCAGAAAATGAAATATATGATGGGATGTAGCTGTTGTTAAGCCCCACATATTTACATATTGGGGTATTTAATAGTCCTGCATCTAGATAGTACAGGTGGTCTTGTATACGCTTAGCAAAGGGATGCTTGGTCTTGCCGATGTAAAATGCATCACACCGGCACATGGCTAAATAGACAATACCCATAGTGCGACAATCGGCATACCCCTTTAATTTGTGAAATCCACCTCGAGGTAGAGGGCATCCCACGCCTTCCCTAATCCACGGGCATTGATCGCATTGACCACATTTGAAGGTCCCCCTTCCTCCTGTCGCTCCAAGAATGGGAGCGGCAGGAGGAAGGTTACTGTGTACCAGACTATTCCTAATTGATCGGGATCTCCTATACATAATTTGAGGTGTGCTGGCCACATATTTTGAAATGATGTGGTCCTCAGAGAGAAAATGCCAATTATTATTGATCAGTTTATGAAAAACATCTTGATGAGCTGTGAAGGTAGTGATGAATTTTGTGGTGGGATTAGTTTCCCGGGCCTTAGGCTTGCAAATGAGTGATTCCCATGTATTTTTTTTAGCCCTCTGATAAGCTTTTTTAAGGACTTTTTTGTTGTACCCCCTAATTTGTAGTCTTAGATATAGGGCCTTGGCCTCGAGCTCAAAATCCTCAACCCTGGCGCAATTGCGGTGCAACCTCAGATATTGGCTAAATGGTATGCTTCGTACCAGGGAGCGAGCATATGAGCTTGAGTAATGCAATATCATATTTCCAGCTGTCTCTTTCCTATAGAGCCTGCTGTAGATTTAGAAAAAGACATAGATCTAGAAAGGGAATGCTGCTAGTGTCCGATTGAATTGTAAACTTTGAATTAAACTCATTCTGAGAAAGGAATATCATAAATTAATAAAGTTGCCCTGCTGAGCCAGTCCAGATGAGCAAAACATCATCAATATACCCCTGCCAGAGCAGAATGTGGCAGAGGTATATCGAGGCATCGTCATCGGAAAACAAGGCTCTCTCCCATCCCCCCAGGTACAGGTTGGCATAAGATAGGGCACACGAAGTCCCCATCGCAACCCCCTGTACCTGGAGGTAGGTGGAGCCCTTAAACAGAAAGATATTGGTGGTCAAAATGTGTTCTAACACAGTAGTAACAAACTGACAAAGTTTCCAGTTATTAGTATCTTGTTCCCTCAGGAAAGCAGAGACAACCTCTATACCCTTAGTATGAGCAATACTCAAGTATAACGCCTCAATGTCTATGGCTACCCTGGTGGTACAGTAAGTCCCTCAATTACTTTTAATAGTTCTCCATGATGGGTGAACGACTGTGCAATGTTGCGTTTTAATCGTTCATTTTTATAGACCAGGTGAGCATATGTAGTTTATGTTGTCACTACGCCAAATGTAATGTAATAAATTACCGTATTTATCGGCGTATAACACGCACCGGCGTATAACACGCACCTCAATTTAGGAGGGAATTTTAAGGAAAAAAAACTTTTAGGAGGGAAGTTGAAGGGAAAAAACTTACATTTAAATGCCCATCATTGCAGCCTTCTCAGTGCAGCCTTGCCCCAGTCCAGCCTTGCCCAGTGCAGCCTTGTCAGTGCAGCCTTGTCAGTGCAGCCATGTCAGTGCAGCCTTGCCAGTGCAGCCATGTCAGTGCAGCCTTGCCAGTGCAGCCATGTCAGTGCAGCCTTGCTAGTGCAGCCATGTCAGTGCAGCCTTGCTAGTGCAGCCATGTCAGTGCAGCCATGTCAGTGCAGCCTTGCTAGTGCAGCCATGTCAGTGCAGCCATGTCAGTGCAGCCATGTCAGTGCAGCCTTCCCCAGTGTCCAGTCCAGCCTTGCCCCAGTCCAGCCTTGCTGAAGCCTGTGAGCTTCAAAATCGCCGACCGCGATTTGAAAATGGCGCCGCCGGCGCCGAAATACACAGAGCCGGTCCTCGGCTCTTCTCGGCGGCTCTCGTTTACTTTCGGTTCCACTCGGATGGTGAGTGGAGCTATCCGAAACTAGCCGAGTATACTCGGCTAGGTTCGGACGGCGCTCGGGTGAAACCGAAAGCCGCCGAGAAGAGCCGAGGACCGGCACTGTGTATTTCGGCGCCGGCGGCGCCATTTTCAAATCGCGGTCAGCGATTTTTTAATTCTGACAGGTCAGGATCGCAGGGGATCGGCGTATAACACGCACCCGCGATTTTCCCCTGATTTTAAGGGGAAAAAAGTGCGTGTTATACGCCGATAAATACGGTAATTTCTTTTTATCCTTGTTAATCAATTGATAATTGCATGTTTGCTGTTATACTAATGACATGTTTTATGTCTTATGTAACTTAGATGAAATCATAGATGTATGCAGTGCCACGATTAAGCATTTTGCGAAATATGTTGGCTACCCCTGCTTACCCACGTATCTGATTTCATATATCAAGCATCTACTCACGGTCTCAAATATGTAGTATGGCTGTGTTGTTTTTATCTGATATTCTTTAATAAATGTATATTTTCTTAATTAATTGTTGTTCTTTATGCTCACCTTATAACAGACACATTCTCCTCAAACAAAAATCCCATTACTTTCTGAAAGAGCCCTGTCTCTTTCCTTATTTTTGAACTATGAGATCTGAGGTCTTTTTGACCCCAGATCTCATATTTAAGAGGTCCTGTCATGCTTATTTTCTAGTACAAAGGATGTTTACATTCCTTGTAATAGGAATAAAAGTGACACCATTTTTTTTAAAAGAATGGTGTAAAAATAAATAAGAATTTTTTTTTTTTTTAAACGTGCCCCGTCCTGCCGAGCTCGCGTGCAGAAGCGAACGCATACGTGAGTAGCAGCTGCATATGAAAACGGTGTTCAAACCATATATGTGAGGTATTGCTGCGATCAGTAGAGCGATAGCAATAATTCTAACCATAGACCTCCTTTGTAACTCAAAACATGCAACCTTTACAATTTTTTACATGTCGTCTATGGGGTTTTTTAAGGGTAAAAGTGTGTCGCCATTCCATGAGCGGGCGTAAATTTGAAGCGTGACATGTTGGGTATCAATTTACTTGGCGTAACATTATCTTTCAAGATATAAAAAAAATTGGGCTACCTTTACTTTTGTCTTTTTTTAATTAAAAAATTTTTATTTTTTCCAAAAAAAGTGTGCTTGTAAGACCGCTGCACGAATACGGTGTGACAGAAAGTATTGCAACGACCGCCATGTTATTCTCTAGGGTGTTAGAAAAAAATATATAATGTTTGGGGGTTCTAAGTAATTTTCTAGTAAAAAAAAAAAAAAACAGTTTTTAACTTGTAAACAACAAATCTCAGAAAGAGGCTCGGTCCTTAGGTGGTTAAAAAGTGCATTGAGGTAAAAAAGAGAGAGAGGAGCGCCACTAAGTAAAATCATTTATTCACCAATATAAAAACAAAGTATCAACTTACATTTAGGAGTGGTATATAGAACAGACAGATGTGGTTCCTGATAGAAGAGGGGGAAGGGAACAGTCAGTGATTCCCCGGGGATGCCTCCAAACACGACGCAGTCTGGCGGGGAGGCCAGGACGGAACACAGCCTGTCTCTGCGGGAGGACGGAGCGGCAGCCCAGGAAGCCGCTGGCAATGTTGTCAATGAGGAGAAAAAACACAACGCGTTTCTGAGCATGCGCAGGGTCTGTACGGCACATGTGTGCTCCTTTATCAAGTGTCTTTTTAAAAAGTGCATTGAGGTCGGCTTGCAAGTTGGAGACATCCTGTAAGGACGTTATTCCACTGCATAGTTTGGTGTCATCTGCAAAGACTGGACTGGTACTTTTAATCCCAGAATCTATATAATTTATAAAGTTATTAAAAAGTAAGGGTCCCAACACTGAACCTTGGGTTACACCACTAATAACCTTAGACCATAAGAATCATTAACCACTACTCTCTGAATTCGGTCTTTTAGCCAGTTCTTTATCCATTTACAAACTGATATTTTCAAGCCTGTAGATTTTACCTTACACATTATCCTTGTGTGGGGAACTGTATTGAACGCTCTTGCAAAATCCAAGTATACCAACTATCAATGCCCATCAGTACCGCCCACCAGTGCCCATCAGTGCTGCCTATCAGTGCCAGCTATAAGTGCCCATCAGTGCGGCCTTTCAGTGGCCATCTGCTACCTATCAGTGCCCATCAGTGCCACCTATGAGTGCCCATCAGTGCCACCTAGCAGTGCCCATCAGTGCTGCATATCAGTGCCGCCTATCAGTGCTGCATATTAGTGTCTCATCATCAGTGCCCATCAGTGCAACCTCATTAGTGCTGACCCATCAGTGCCACCTTATCAGTGCCCATCAGTGCAGTCTCATCAGTGCCCATTAGTAAAGGAGAAAACATACTTATTTACAAAATTTTATAACAGAAATGAAGAAAAACTTTTTTTTTTCAAATATTTTTTTTTATTTGTTTAGCAAAAAATAAAAAAACCCAGTGGTGATAAAATACCAACAAAAGAATAGCTCTATTTGTAGGGAAAAAATGATGAAAACTTTGTTTGAGTACAGTGTTGCATGACTGTGCAATTGTCATTCAAAATGCGACAACACTGAAAGCTGAAAATTGACCTGGGCAGGAAGGGGGTTGGAGTGCCCTGTATTCATGTGGTTAACCACTTGCTTACTGGGCACTTAAACCCCCTTCCTATCCAGACCAATTTTCAGCTTTCAGCGCTGATGCACTTTGAATGACAATTGCGCGGTCATACAACACTGTACCCAAATGACATTTTTATCATTTTTTTCCCACAAATAGAGCTTTCTTTTGGTGGTATTTAATCACCTTTGCGGTTTTTATTTTTGTTGTTAAAAAAATGTAAAAAGACTGAATTAAAAAAAAAAAAAAAAAATATATATATATATATATATATATATATATATATATATATATATATATATATATATTTTTTTTTTTATATTTTGTTATAAAATTTTAAAAAAGGTAATTTTTCTCCTTCATTGATGTACGCTGATGAGGCAGCACTGATGGGCACTGATAGGTGGCAGTGATGGCACAGATGAGTGGCAGTGATGGGCACTGATGGGTGGCAATAATGGGCACTGATCGGTTACACTGATAGGTAGCACTGCTAGGTGGCACTAATTGGCACCACTGCTGGGCATTGATAGGTGACACTTGTGGGCATTGATAGGTGGCACTCATGGGCATTGATAGGTGGCACTGGTGGGCACTGTGGGCACTGTCAGGTGGCAATGGCAGGTGGCACTGGCAGTGGGTACTGGTGGCACATATGAGGCAGAATTGCCTCTTCCTCTTCGGGACCGATGTCCCTTGCAGATAAGCTGGTGATCGGCTTTTTTTTCTCCTCGCGCTGTCAGCATGAGGAGAATAAAAAACCATCACAGAGCTTTTGTTTACATCATGTGATCAGCTGTCATTGGCTGACAGCTGATCATATGGTAAGGGGCTGGGAAAGGCCCTTACTCGGATCGGTGATCACACGAGTCTCAGTGACTCGTGATCACAGTGCGCTCCGCAGGGAGTGTGCACAGGGGAGGCCATCATATGACGGCCTCCCGGAAATTCAGGTCCGCGCTATGGCCGTCATTCGGCTATAGCGCAGATGTCAAGCGGTTAAACAGCACTTCTGGAGTGGACTGAACTCATTGAAAAGCACTACCTTTGAGTGAAAACCCCCAAACCATCATTATATTATTATAGCGCTGGTATTTTTGCCTTCTAATGCCATGTCATGTTAAACAATGGACAATGTTATAAATTAGTATTTGGCTCCCTCTACTGGTGTACTTATGAATAGACTTGTTCATCTTTCACATGGAACCCATACAGGAAGTGACTTAATTATTTACTTTGAAAAAGGACTTACCTACCCAGAATGCCCACTCACCTACCCAGAAACACAGAGTGGCTAATCTGCATGCTGGGTAGGATATAAAAGGCTCGGCACGGCCATTTTTTTCTCTTCTGGATGCGTGGCCTTCCTGCAAGGATCTGTGAGGAGGTGTTCCAGAGAGCGCGGCCTACATCTCGTTGAGCGGAACAACCAGCAACTCTGCCTTACACCTGTGTGCTGGAGGAGCAGTGCGATCGGATTGGGAGGGATCCAGAGACGCCTGACGGAGCAATCTGAGGGTTCCGGTCATCTTGTGGAGCGAAACGGTGTGACAGTACTGACTGGCAGCAAGACTGAGACAGCCGGAGCAGAGGTTTCCAACTTTCCAGGCCTGGTGTGGTGAGCAGGGCTGTCGCCTAATGTTCTTTAACGCACTTTACACACTTAGACATCATACTACAGAGTTGCTGAGACCTGCAGTCCCACATAGGGGTCTCATTCAAGTAGACTGAGTTCAAGCAGGCCTCCGGCCTATACTTCACTGAGGATTGATACTGTGTGGAGCCAGTTACAAGTGTGTTATACAGCAAGAACAGTTTCACTTATTATTCTACACTATTGCTTTGCTTGTTAAACCCTTGGATTACAATCACTGCAGTATAATAGCTAGCAGAAGACAAAAGATTAAAGACTACATCTTTCACTGTAAGGTCTTGTGTTCAGTCACAGTGGCAAGGACTGCATCATAAAGCAGGAGGAGCTCATTAGCAATTGTATTGTGCTGTGTTTATAACTTTGCATTACTGTGTTTAGTACAGCGTGCTAGAAGTGGGAAGGTGTAAAGGCATTGTTCACTCTGAGCACTAGTCCCACTTGGAGACGCACCTGCAGGGGATTATCTAAGAAATCTTTATATCTTAATAAGTTGTGAAAGTTCAGCACATTGTCACATTACGTTTGTGTAGCAGTGCAGCTATTGTAATTAATGTTCATATCAGTCTCAGTAAAATTACATTCTGGTTAAATTCAATGTGTGGAGGTGTTGTTATTTCTCCTGCAGGTGAAGCTACGGATACCGAGGAGCTGGTAAAAGGTACATATTTGTGTATTGTATACACCATAGCTGTGTCAAGCATGTTGAGCAAATCATAGGGGGTAAGGTTAGCAGTCAGTGCTACACGTGGGGGCTCGTCCGGGATGACTGTTACTCTGCAATCAAGCCCACCCTCATGAACGCCAGAATGGACCCCCTCACGGTGGCCCAGTGGTGCGAAGCAGAAGAAGGCATCCGCTCAGGGGCGAGCATTGCGATTGAGTTCTGGGGAGTTGTTTAGAAGGAAGAACAAATCAGCCGAGTGGTGAAGGCACTGTCCCCAAACAGAAAAGCAATGGTGGTCGATATCAGACCAGATCATGGGACCTCCCGCACCTATGCATTGTTGGAGTGGAGGAAAGGAAGTCCCTGAGAACTTTAAAAGCACAAGTGTGAAATTAGCTGGTAAAACCAAGTTTTACCTGACACACCCAGAGAGATCAGGTGAAAGCCCTACCGACTCTACACAGGTGAAATCAGCCAAAGCAAAAGTTCTCACCCGGTCACTTCCGGCCGTTGAACCAGAACTCTTCACAGCCCTAGGGAACTTTGTGGAAAAATGCCAGAAGGGAAATCCCACATACTCTGGAAATGCATACCAGAAACTCAGTGTCTTCTCCGGAAACCAGCCCGTACCTCTAGAAGAAGACAGCTTTGAAGAATGGCTTGAACAGACCACACAAGCCCTGGACGAATGGGACATCCCCGAGACCCACAAGAAACAGAGAATCACAGAGAGCTTAAAAGGGCCTGTTTCAGAAGCTATCTGAAATCTGAAGCTCAGCAAACAAGACTGTGTGGCCCAGGACTACCTGGACATTCTACAGGATGTATCTGGACGAACAGAGAAAGTTTCCGACCTAATCTATCAATTGGAACACGCTTATCAAAGTGTGGGAGAAAAGCTGTCAGAGTATATGAGGCATTTGGACAAGATCCTACACCAGATCTTTTTGAAAAAGGCTCTAGACCCCCGAAAGGTAGATGAAACCCGAGCCAAACAATTCCTGAGGGGTCCCCAGCCTTTAGACCCTATCACGCTCCAGCTGAGAACCCGTCAAGATGGTGGGATCCTGAAATATCCAGACCTGATCCAGATTGTGCGTGAAGAGGCCATCCTTGAGAAAAAAAAAGAAAAGATCCAAGGACCAAAATCTGTTGTTGGAGTCAGGACGGCTAGTGCAACTGATGGCGACCCTCAGATGGAGCTTCTCAAGACTCAGGTGTCACAACTAATGGAGATGATGGCTCTGTTGACTGCCAGGCACACTATCCCATTATCCTAAGAGTCCACGGAAACAAGGTGTAAAGGTACAAACTACCAAACAGGTCAAATCTGCCACTCATCGAGGATTCCCTCCCAAGCTAGTAGGACCTTTTCCAATCATCCCCATCCAAGTAGAGGGGATCTACACTAAAGCCCTGTTGGATACTGGAGCCCAAGTGACTTTGCCATTGCAGAACACTTGCCATTGCAGAAGCTGGAGGAATTAGAGATATGGGGCCTAGGGACCCAGAACTTTCCTTATGATGGTTACTTACCCATTAAGCTTACCTTCGACCCGTGTGTGGCAGGGGAGGGTGAGACCTTCGATAATTTGGCAGTAGTGTGTCCTCATCCTCCTGGGGCCGATAGAAGTTCCCTCATCATTGGAACCAATACTGACCTGGTCCGAAGTCTTTTGACACCACTTGTTCAAGCAAAGAGCACTCCAGTCACGAGTGTACACCCTATGCTAGCACAAGCATACCAGAATTTAGTGCACGAACAAGAAGCCCCTCAAGAAGGAGTGGGAAAAATCTGGCACCTAGACAGGAGTGAAAGGGTGGTGCAACTGGGTGAAGTAGTCTGTCTAAAAGCCTCTATCAAACTGAGTTGGAGACAACCTGGCCCCTTCATCGTCCTTGAGACGGACAAACAGAAGGAAGGTAAAGGACTGGAAATAATCCCAGAAGCGTTGTCGACCACAGGCGCTTAGGAGAAGCAGAGGGAAAGTCTCAGTCAGTGTCCAAAACACAACAGCCTCACCCTCAGAGTGCTGCTGGGACAGGTGAGTCAAGCAACCCCAGTCTCACCATGTGATATTGTGAAAGGACAAGAGGGAGAGATACCCATAGAAGAGTTCTACCCGAAGAACACTCCTCTTACAGCTGCTTGCATGGAGAGAGCAGAGAATCAGCTCCTGAGATGGAGAACTGCCTTCTCAAAAAGTGAATTCGATGTAGGGCTTGCAAAAAGTGCTGAACACAAGATCAGGTTGGAAGAAGATAAACCTTTCAGAGAGAGGGTCAGACGGTTTCCATTGGGAGACTTGGAAGATCTGCGGGAACAGCTGGCTGAGCTGAAGAAGACAGGAATCATCCCAGAGTCTCGGAGTCCCTATGCTTCCCCAATAGTGGTGGTGAGAAAAAAGAATGGGTCATTACTGTTGTGCTATGACTATAGAACACTGAACCGAAGGACCATTTCTGACCAATACACCACACTTCGAATATTAGATGCCTTACAGAGCCTGTCAGGGGTGAAGTGGTTCAGTGTACTGGATTTGAAAAGTGGGTACTATCAGATCCCCATGCACCCCGAAGACAGGGAGAAGACCGCTTTCATCACCCCTGTAGGATTCTTCTAATTCAATCGTGTGCCGCAAGGTCTGTCTGGAGCCCCAGCTACTTTCCAGAGATTGATGGAGAGAAGACTGTGGGCGACATGAACCTAATTGAAGTGTTGGATGATGTCATAGTGTTTGGCGGAACACTGGAAGAACACGAAGAGCATCTGGAGAAGGTCTTGAAGAGGCTCCATGATGAGGGCCTGAAGCTCTCTATGGAAAAGTGCCAATTCTATCAACCCTCAGTGAACTATCTAGGCCACATTGTGTCTGCAGAAGGAGTGGCCACAGACCCTCAGAAGCTGGAAGCTGTCACCTTTTGGCCCAGACCCACAAATGTAACCGAGCTTAGGTCCTTCTTAGAGTTCTGTTCGTACTACAGGAGGTTCGTAGAAGGGTTTGCCAAGATAGCTCACCCACTTACTGAGCTATTGAAGAACCAAGAGGAAGTTGGTCTAGACTCAGATAGACCTGGAAAACCAAGAGAGGGAC
The DNA here is from genome assembly GCF_042186555.1 of Aquarana catesbeiana. Lineage (NCBI taxonomy): Eukaryota > Metazoa > Chordata > Amphibia > Anura > Ranidae > Aquarana > Aquarana catesbeiana. The sequence continues at coordinate 242,021,103 of NC_133329.1, read as the reverse complement.
CCAGGAAGAAGAAAGCATCCATTCAGGACCAGTGGACTCCACAATGCGAAGAGACTTTCAGACAGCTAAAGTGGAGCTTTACCACTGCTCCAGTCTTGGCCTAAGCAGACCCTACCAAACCCTACGAATTGAATGTGGATGCCAGCCGAGACGGGCTGGGCGGGGTACTTTACCAAGAACATGATGGGTAGTTAAGGCCCATTGCTTATGTGAGCCAGAGTCTAGCACCCGCGAAGAGGAATTACCCCACTCACAAACTTGAATTCCTAGCTTTGAAGTGGGTTGTGGTGGACAAACTCAAAGACTATTTATATGGTGCTGAATTTGAAATCAAGATGGACAATAACCCTCTCACGTACTTGCTCACCACAGCAAAATTGGACGCCACAGGCCATAGATGGTTGGCTGCACTCTCAGGATTTATCTTCAGCCTGAAGTACCGACCAGGAGTTGGAAACTGAGATGCAGATGCACTGTCAAGAAGGCCCCATTGTTCTCAGGACCACTCAGAAGGATGGACCCAGCTTACCTCTGAGGGAGTAAGAGCCCTTTGTGAAGGAGCAGAACAACAAGTAAAAGGTGGAGCCAGGGCTGAGGAAGTCAGAGTGTCCGCTGCAGGGGTGCCTAAGTGCTATTTTGACGTCACTCAACTTGTGGAAGAGGGCCTGCCTAAGTTATTTCGGAAAGACCTCTGGAAGGATCAACAAGAAGATCCCCTATATAGTCTGGTATTAAAGGCCTTGTAAAAACAACATTTCTAAACTACTTCTCCAGAGTACCCAGAAGGAAGCTCACCTGATACATAAAGAGTGGGGTCGGTTGCAGCTGCAATAAGGGGTGGTCTACCGAAGGGGCCCCTCTGAGGATCCTGAAGAGAAGTGGCAGTTGTTTTTGCCACAGAAACACAGAGAGAAGGTGTTGATCGCCTTGCATGATCACCATGGCCATCTGGGATCAGAAAGGACTCTTCAGCTAGTGAGGGACAGGTTTTATTGGCCTTACATGAGGACTGAAGTGGAGAGCTAATGTCTCTCCTGCCTCAGGTGCATACAAAGGAAGACCTTACCCCAGCGAGCCGCCCCAATGGGCCATTTAGAGAGCCAGGTGCTAATGGATCTGGTCTGCATAGACTTCCTGTGCTTGGAGTCTGACTTGAATGGGCAGGGAAACATCTTAGTAGTCACTGATCACTTCCCCCGCTATGCTCAGGCATTCCCCACCAAGGATCAGCAGGCATCTACAGTGGCGAAGACTCTGGTGGAAAAGTTTTTCATTCACTATGGCCTACCTCAACGGATCCATTCAGACCAGGGAAGAGACTTAGAGAGTTCGAGAGTACTCTTATCAGATGACTGTTGGATCTACTAGGCATTCAGAAGTCCTGAACTACTCCCTATCACCCACAAGAAGACCCTCAACCAGAGAGGTTCAATTGAACTCTCCTCAACATGCTGGGGACCTTGGCCTCCGAACAAAAAACAACACTGGAGTAAACACATTACCACTCTGGTACATGCCTACAATAGCACCAGGAGTGATGCCACAGGGTATTCACCCTACCGTTTGATGTTTGACCGAGAAGCCCGACTACCAGTGGATTTGGCCTTCGGAACCTCTCTTGACCATTCCTCAGAGATCTCTCACAGAGGATATGTAGACAGATTGCGGAGGAGTCTGAAGACCGGATATGAACAGGCTCGAACCACATCAGACATCAGAGGGAGTAGAAATAAGAGGAATTTTGACCTAAAGGTACGTGTTCAGGACCTACAACCTGGTGATCGAGTCCTGTTATGAAATCTGGGCATACCAGGAAGACACAAACTGACTGGTCGGTGGAAGTCACATCCATACATCGTATGCAAACAACTGCCAGAGCTGCCGGTATATCAGATTAGACTGGAAGGGAGCACGGGACCATTAAAAGCTTGGCATCGGAACCACCTTTTACCTTTCACAGAAGCAGTCAGAACAACCTCACAAAAGGAGCTACCATCTACGTCTACTACTATACCTCAACCAGCAACTAGGTCTCAGCCTGGACCCCTAGCAACAGAGGATAGTGAGGACGAGGAAATGGAGATAAGTTGGCTTTGGCAACGCCAGGAGGGAAAAATGGGACTCTTAGGCCAGAAGCCCCAGAATTTGTGCCACAAACTGGACACTCTGAAGAGCAATTGTCTCCCACTAACATTGAAGTGCAAGAGCCTGAAATGGGAAATAATAGTACTTGTCCAAAGGTGGTGACTACACCCAAAAGACAGAGAGTTAAAAGAGACATTCACCCACCAAAAAGACTAACTTAAGATGCATTGGGTAAATGCTCTGAAAGGGCTTGGGTTACCGTCAGGAGAACTTCTGAGATGCCTGGTCCCTCCACTGTCAATTCAGAGAGGGACAACCCCATCTCACCCTTTGACACATCTGTACCAGACACTATAGTGTTAGCTGTGAGTACACAGAACAGTCTTCCATCAAATGAGAACTGGTGGGAGGCTCCTCTGTCGGTATTGTACAATCGCCTAGAGGCAAAAATGTGTAAAAGAGATAAGATTTTGAATATCTTTGGGGACCAAACAGTAAAAGTAGGGGGAGTATGTAGCGCTGGTATTTTTGCCTTCTAATGCCATGTCATGTTAAACAATGGACAATGTTATAAATTAGTATTTGGCTCCCTCTACTGGTGTACTTATGAATAAACTTGTTCATCTTTCACATGGAACCCATACAGGAAGTGACTTAATTATGTACTTTGAAAAAGGACTTACCTACCCAGAATGCCCACTCGCCTACTTAGAAACACAGAGTGGCTGAACTGCATGCTGGGTAGGATATAAAAGGCTCAGCGCAGCCATTTTCTTTCTCTTCTGGACGCGTGGCCTGCCTGCAAGGATCTGTGAGGAGGTGTTCCAGAGAGAGCGGCCTACATCTCGTGGAGCGGAACAACCAGCAACTCTGCCTTACACCTGTGTGCTGGAGGAGCAGTGCAATCTGATCGGGAGGGATCCAGAAATGCCTGACGGAGCCATCTGAGGGTCCCGGTCATCTTGTGGAGTAGAGCGGTGTGACGGTACTGACTGGCAGCAAGACTGAGATAGCCGGAGCGGAGGTTTCCAACTTTCCAGGCCTGGTGTGGTGAGCAGGGCTGTCGCCTAATGTTCTTTAACGCACTTTACACACTTAGACATCATACTACAGAGTTGCTGAGACCTGCAGTCCCGCATAGGGATCTCATTCAAGTAGACCAAGTTCAAGCAGGCCTCAAGCCTATACTTCACTGAGGATTGATACTGTGTGGTTCAGAGACAACTGTACTGGAGGAAGTTACAAGTGTGTTATACAGCAAGAACAGTTTCACTTATAATTCTACACTATTGCTTTGCTTGTTAAACCATTGGATTACAATCACTGCAGTATAATAGCTAGAGGAAGACAGAAGATCAAAGACTACATCTTTCATTGTAAGGTCTTGTGTTCAGTCACAGTGACAAGGACTGCATCATAAAGCAGGAGGAGCTCATTAGCAATTGTATTGTGCTGTGTTTATAACTTTGCATTACTGTGTTTAGTACAGCATGCCTGAAGTGGGAAGGTGCCCAGTGTAAAGGCATTGTTCACTCTGAGCACTAGTCCCACTTGGAGACGCACCTGCAGGTCTCAGCAACACTATATTTCCAAAAGTATTGGGACACCTGCCTTTACATGCACATTAACTTTAATTGCATCCAAGTCAATACTGAGTTGGCCCACCCTTTGCAGCTATAACAACTTCAACTCTTCTGGGAAGACTGTCCACAAGGTTTAGGAGTGTGTCACTAATGTGGATAAGAAGGCCTGTCTCCGCTCTCATTTATACCAAAGGTGTTCTATTGGGTTGAGGTCAGGACTCTGTGAAGGCCAGTCAAGTTCCCCCCCCCCAACTCGCTCATCCATGTCTTTATGGTCCTTGCTTTGTGTACTGATCCAAATCATTTGGTGAAGGGTGATTATGGTGTGGGGTTGTTTTTCAGGAGTTGGGCTTGGCCCCTTAGTTCCAGTGAAGTGAACTCTTAAGGCGTCAGCATACCAAGACATTTTGGACAATTTCATGCTCCCAACTTTGTGGGAACAGTTTGGGGATGGCCCCTTACTGTTCCAACATGACTGCACACCGGTGCACAAACAGGTCCATAAAGACATGGATTGCGAGAGTTCTCGCAACTGGCAGTTGAGGCACTGACCATTTCTAAAGGTTATATACACTAAGCAAAATTATAAATGCAAGGCTTTTGTGTTTGCCCCTATTTATCATGAGTTGAACTTAAAGATCTACGACTTTTTCTATGTACACAAAAGGCCTATTTCTCTCAAATATTGTTCACAAATCTGTCTTAGGCCTCGTAAAATCAGAAGGGAAAAGTCGTAAGACGAGTTATCTGTGGATTTTCGGATCATTAGTACGTTGCATTCAACAGACGATTTGACTTTTACATTAGACAAAAGCTGGATGTGCAGGCCTTAACATTTTTGTTGGATGTGAACTCAACATCTGATTTTTGAATGGTCAGTACAGAAATCGCCACACAAAAGTCGAAAGTACAAACACGCATGCTCGGAATCAAGGAACTACTTGGAAGAGTTTGGTCTTGTAAACTACCGTTCATAATCTATAATTAACATTCGTGACGCGGCAATTGATTAAATGTCGAAATGCAGTGCACATTCTCATCTTCTTTAATGGGATAATATGGAAGCTGCTTTGCTGGTGATACTGATGTAGTTATGCCAAACGTATTTTAAAAGGCATTTGTTTTGTACGATCTGAAAATCGCAAATCAACGCTCACCAAAATTCTACTAACTTCTGCTAACACAAAATTAGCATAAGGGGTCCAAAGGGTGGTGCTTGAGAAATTAACTTCCTCTTTATACCCTCATAGTACGTCACTACGTTTGTGTTTGTTAAGCGACAATTTGCGGATAGTTAGTATGCTAAACAAAATCCTGACCACGTGTTTTTGACAAAAATCAGTCGCTCAGTCGTCCAACAATCAAATCGTGTGTACAAGGCCTTAATCTGTGTTAGTGAGCACTTCTCCTTTGCCGAGATAATCCATCCACCTCACAGGTGTGGCATATCAAGATGCTGATTAGACAGCATGATTATTCCACAGGTGTAGACAGACAATGTGTGCCTTAGACTCCATTCACACAGGGGCAACTTTGGATCCGACTCCAAGTCGCCCCAAGTCGCCCCTAGTCACCTCAGGTCGCGCTTGCAGAAAAAATCAATGATAGCAAATGGATCCGTCTTGATGTACACTACTGCAGTCGCTCCGACTGCAGAAAAGGTTCCTGTACTACTTGAATCCGACTTCTAGGCGACTTGTACCCATTCAGTTCAATGTAAGTCGCCTCCAAGTTGGATCACAGTTCAATCTGAGGCAACTTCACAGGAAACAGAAAGGAATTTACCCAGCAACCCTCCACAAACAGCCAGCCCCCTCCCTCTGAAACACAGAGTACTTTCGTTTTTGACCAGAGCTCTGTATTACTTGTTTAGTAAAAACCAGAATACAGAATGTCTACCAGAGCCAGGGAGGCGGTAGACAATGAGTCCCTGATCAGGTTCATCAAGGAGAGAAAATGTCTATATGACAAGCAAGACCCAAATTATAAGGATCATGTCAAGAGGGACAATGCCTGGCTGGATATCTGTAGGCTGACCTACCCGGATTGGGATGTATTGTCGGAGACTGACCGCAGTGACAAGTGTAAGTGAAACATTTTTATATTTATTTCTGTTATCATTGACTAGGCATCATGGTTGTGGTTCCATACAGTCCCAAAAAAACATTATTTTTTAACTATTTCAGCCATCTTGTGAGAGCAGAGTGAGTAGCAGCAGCTGTGTACTTGTATTTAGCATGTCACCTGCCACATCATTTGCCACAAGCTGTGGATTGCCCACGTGCCACGTCACCTGCCACTAGTTGTGGATTGCCCACTTGCCACGTCACCTGCCACTAGTTGTGGATTGCCCACGTGCCACGTCACCTGCCACTAGTTGTGGATTGCCCACGTGCCACGTCACCTGCCACTAGTTGTGGATTGCCCACTTGCCATGTCACCTGCCACTAGTTGTGGATTGCCCACTTGCCACGTCACCTGCCACTAGTTGTGGATTGCCCATGTGCCACGTCACCTGCCACTAGTTGTGGATTGCCCACTTGCCACGTCACCTGCCACTAGTTGTGGATTGCCCACGTGCCACGTCACCTGCCACTAGTTGTGGATTGCCCACGTGCCACGTCACCTGCCACTAGTTGTGGATTGCCCACTTGCCACGTCACCTGCCACTAGTTGTGGATTGCCCACGTGCCACGTCACCTGCCACTAGTTGTGGATTGCCCACTTGCCACGTCACCTGCCACTAGTTGTGGATTGCCCACGTGCCACGTCACCTGCCACTAGTTGTGGATTGCCCACGTGCCATGTCACCTGCCACTAGTTGTGGATTGCCCACGTGCCATGTCACCTGCCACTAGTTGTGGATTGCCCACGTGCCACGTCACCTGCCACTAGTTGTGGATTGCCCACGTGCCACGTCACCTGCCACTAGTTGTGGATTGCCCACTTGCCACATCACCTGCCACTAGTTGTGGATTGCCCACGTGCCACGTCACCTGCCACTAGTTGTGGATTGCCCATGTGCCACGTCACCTGCCACTAGTTGTGGATTGCCCACTTGCCACGTCATTTGCTACAAAAAAGCAGGGTTTCTATAACAACTAGAGGGCCGGAGTATGGAGAACCCTTGTGAAGTCTGTCAGTGATGTCTAGCCGTAATGTCATTTTATGTAGTTAATGATTGAACAATATAACCATACACAAATTAATTATCACAAAATTTTAAGGCCAAAAATTTAATGAAGACATTAACAACAGTATAACATAACAAATTATGAAAACAATTGAAAATCAATACCTGCAGGCTCTATTCAACTCTACAGAAAAAACAACTGAAAAACTCAAATATGTTTTGAAAGCACTTAATATCAATAAATTATGAAATGGCGTCCATTTGCCATTGTATTTCACCAGCCGGTGAAACAAAGTATGACGTAAATTGACTGCGCACTGTGGCACCGTCACTGGATCCCCTCGCAGCACTGAGGTGTGCACTTTCCATATCGTGCATGAGGGAATCCTCAAAACAGTATCCGTCACGTACCCTCACATAATTGTGCAGCACACATGCTGCTTTGACAGCAATAATTGCATTTTCTATATGCAAGGCAATTGGTGTATGTAAAAAACGCCATTTATTGGCAAGTATTCCGAAACTGCACTCAACCACCCTTCTTGCCCTTGTTAAACGATAGTTGAAAACCTTCTTATAGCTCAGCAATATCACACCAATTTTCTTGTGTAGGCCTCTTCATTACAATGGTGTTCAAAACGTCCCATAAAATTTGGCATGTTTCACGGATGATATAGCTTATTGTTGACTTGCCCGCCATGAACTCAAAATGAAGGCTTACTATAGAATGACCGGTTGCCAGGTATCTGAAAGAAAAAATACATAAGTGATTATGGTTATGTTTATATTTTGCAGTGGCAAGTTTACAGACTCGATGGAAAAGGTTGAGGGACTGCTATAAGCGGCACCTACGAAGACTGCACGAAAGCAGAAGTGGCTCTGGATACAAAAAATATGTACCCTATGTACATGCCGAAGAGCTGCAGTTCCTGAGGCCTTACATGGAACTAAGAGAGTAAGATAACATCTTTCATATTTGTAAAGTGATATAATATAACGTTCTACACAGAAGGGTGTGCTAAAATTGTACTATATGTTTCTTGCAGAACACAATCAAGTTGGGAGGACGTAGACAACATACAGCGGGCAGGTGGAGAGGCAGCATGCGCTGTAGGAGGGTCTCAGTGTCAGTCACTTGAGGTTTCTGTAGACACACAGGAGACCAACATTGCAGAGCCTTCTACCCAGCTTGAGCTGCCAGAGGTCCAGCTAACACCTATTGAGCTGCCAGAGGTCCAGCTAACACCTATTGAGCTGCCAGTTGTCGAGCAGCCCCAAGTCGAGGAACCGCCTACGCGAAGGCCTCTCCCTCCAAGGTCCAGCAGACCGATAGGGGGAAGAATGAACGAAACAATGGAGCGTTTTTCATCCCTGATGGCCAAACTTGATCAGAAACTGGATACCCTGGAGACTGAAGAGAGTGGCTTTGGATGTATGGTTGCAGGAATGCTCAAAAAAGTGCCACAGGACAGAAAGAACGTTGTCAAAAAATCTATAATGGACATCCTGGAGGCAAACATCCAAAGTGCTCCAGCCACTGAGCAATCCTCAATTTTTGACCACCCACCACCCCCATCCGGTCCTTATTACAATTTTCCTAACCCTACCCCACCCAGAACCCACCACTACTACCTCCCTCGCTTCCGTACATACACGGACGAATATGGAAATACCCAAAATCTTGGAAATCCCCCGATCCCCTATCCATCACCGTCCCCTATTTCAAGTACCCTTATTAGTCAAAGATTCGGTGAAGAATCTATTCTGATGCCACCCACACCATCCCCAAGGCCTTCCACCAGCTCTACTCAGCCGACCTACCACCAATTGTAATTGTTTTTTTTTTTTTTTTTGCTATTTTGTCTACTTGTTCAGGCTTAAAAAAAGTTACTTGTTTTCAAAATATAATATTTGGTGATATATATAGTTTTCTGAATAATAAAAATTTTAGATTGTTCAAATTTTTGGGTATGTTTGTGTGCTAAATTTTAAAATGTGTATTACATGATATTTAAAAAAAGGTGGCTCTCATCTCTACCCTCCATGAGCTGAGAGCTGCTGACTGCCAGCAGCTCTCCTGCTCTGTTCCTCCACGCCCATTAGAGCGCTGAGTTGTGAAGGGGCGGAGAGCGGCTTGCTGAGAGGCTGGAACTGCCATCAGTCAAGGCAGCTGCACTCATTTGACCCGTTGGAGAAGACCGGACAAATGAGCGCAGTTTGGACTTTATTAATGTGGAAAATATGCTCCTAATGTGCATAAATAAAGATAGTTTACCTTAGGGTAATAATAAGTCTTTCAGTGGATGAAATACTCCTCCTGTATGATGTATTCTGTCGCCTAAGATGGATGTCAACCAGACCAAGCAATTCGTCAAAACTGCAATACAAAACAAAAAAAAGAATGTAATTTACTATATTGAAAATAAGAAATATCAATCAATAGTAGCTACACACACATTACCGCTTAGACAACCATATGCAAATATGGGGGGATTATGACGTGACAGGTGACGTGGCAGCTGACGTGACAGGTGACGTGGCAGCTGACGTGGCAGGTGGACGTGGCAGGTGGACGTGGCAGGTGACGTGGCAGGTGGACGTGGCAGCTGACGTGGCAGGTGGACATGGCAGGTGACGTGGCAGCTGACGTGGCAGGTGACGTGGCAGGTGGACATGGCAGGTGACGTGGCAGGTGGACGTGGCAAGTGGACAATGACATATAGCATATGTACTTGCCTTGCGATCGACATCCGGGTATAGTTGAAAAACTTGTCCTCAAAACCACGCAAGTTCTCATACATAGCCCAGAACTGGCCTCTGGTAGGTCTATTGGCAATGATTGGATGGATCCAGTACCGACGTCGTCTTCTCATCCTCATCCTTCGCTTCCTTTCTTCCTCTTCCTCTTCCATCAATACTGCCAACCCAGCTGTTATGACAGCTGACATTAAGTAATGCACAGAGAGCATTTTGGACACAGGACAACGGGGAACAGGGAACAAGGAAGAAAACAGGAAGAAGAATGAGGTCACAAGAGCTGATAAGCTCTAATTGGCCACTTCACAGTTCCCTGTCCTGGAGGCGACTTCAAGTCGTGTTGTAAGTCGCCCCAAGTCGACCCCAAGTCGCCCCCAAGACGTGCTGTGATTCATACTCAAGTCGTGTCCAAGTTGCCTCCCAAAGTCGCGCTGGAAGTCGTGTTGCCCCTGTGTTAATGGAGTCTTAGGCTGGCCACAATAAAAGGCCACTCTAAAATGTTCAGTTTTATCACACAGCACAATGCCACAGATGTCGCAAGTTTTGAGGGAGCGTGCAATTGGCATGCTGACTGCAGGAATGCCAACCAGAGCTGTTGCCCTTGATTTGAATGTTCATTTCTCTACCATAAGCCGTCTCCAAAGGCGTTTCAGATAATTTGGCAGTACATCAGACCGGCCTGTGAGGTGCATGGATTATCTCAGCAAAGAAGTGCTCACTAACACAGATTTAGACAGATTTGTGAACAATGCTTGAGAGAAATAAGCTTTTTGTGTGTATATAAAAAAAGTCATAGATCTTTAACCGCTTCAGCCCTGTAAGATTTTACTCCCTTCCTGACCAGAGCACTTTTTGCGATTCGGCACTGCGTCGCTTTAACTGACAATTGCGACGTTACACCAAAACAAAATTGACGTCCTTCTTTTCCCACAAATAGAGATTTCTTTTGATTGGTTATTTTTGCGCTAATAACAAAAAAAGTGCAAGTGCAAAAGTGAATTTTGAAAAAAAAAGCAATATTTTTTACTTTTTGCTATAATAAATATCCCCTAAAAATATATAAAAAACACATTTTTTTCCTCAGTTTAGGCTGATATGTATTCTTCTACATATTATTGGTAAAAAAAATCGCAATACGCATATATTGATTGGTTTGCGCAAACGTTATAGCGTCTACAAAATAGGGGATAGTTTTATGCAATTTTTATTATTAATTGTTTTATTAGTAATGGCGGCAATCTGCAATTTTTATCGTGACTGCAACATTATGGCGGACACATCGGACACTTTTGACACTATTTTGGGACCATTGTCATTTATACAGCGATCAGTGCTAAAAAATTGCACTAATTACTGTGTAAATGACACTGGCAGGGAATTGGTTAAACACTAGAGGGTGATCAATTGGTTAAGTGTGTCCTAGGGAGTGATTCTAATTGTGGGAGGATGGGCTAGACATGACATGACAGTGATCACTGCGCCCTATGACAGGGAGCAATAGCTCCCTGTCATGTCACTAGGCAGAACGGGGTAATGCCTTGTTTACATAGGCATCTCCCCATTCTGCGGCTCCATGACATGATAACAGGAAACCGGCGGCCATCGAATCCATGGTACCCGCTGGAATGGTCACGCTGTACGCAGTGGCCGTGTGCCTGCTAGCCCTGCCAATTAAAGGGGACGTACAGGTACACCCATTTGCCCACCGCTGCCATTGTGCCGACGTATATCGGCGTGCAGCGGTCGGCAAGTGGTTAAGTTCAGCACATGATAAATAGGGGCAAACACAAAAGTGTGCATTTATAATTTTGCTCAGTGTAGAACCAAGATATATCTCCAAAAAACAAGCGCGCAACCATTAATTAATCAGTCAAGATGATTAAACACAACTATACAAACTCATATAAAGATATATATAGTATTGTGCAAAAGTGATACAATAAAGTAAAAAAATGCTACCAAAAAACGCCCATGTGAACAGTGGTGTGCACTATCAACCTCTTACAAGGACCTAAAGCAAAAGTACTCTGATGCCGCGTACACACGAGCGGACTTTCCAGCAGACTCGGTCCAGCGGACCGGACTCAGTCGGACAATTCAATCATGTGTGGGCTACAGCGGACTTTTTTTCCCCAAAAGTCAGACGGACCTAGAAATAAAACATGCTTCAAATGTTTCCAACAGACTCGAGTCTGGGCGAAAAATCCGCTCGTCTGTATGCTAGTCCGACGGACAAAAACCAACGCTAGGACAGCTATTGGCTACTGGCTATCAACTTCCTTATTTTAGTCCGGTCATACGTCATCACGTACGAATCCGTCGGACTTGGTGTGATCGTGTGTAGGCAAGTCCGTTCCTTCGAAAGTCTGTCAGAAAGTCCGTTGGAAAGTCTGTCAGAAAGTCCGTTGGACCAGTCTGGTCTGCCCATGTGTACGCAGCATGATATATACAAAATCCATTAAGGTGAATGTATCTAAGTGATCAAAAATATATAAGCAAAGTCCATAAAAATGACAATGTGAGTATGGAGAAACTCAGTAATCAGGAGAGATGGGAATGAGATGTTCTTGCAGCCCAAAAATTTGTGATATTACTGCCGCTTACCAGATCAGTTGGACCTCAAATTATAGAGATCACGGGAGCCTGTTGCATCAGCCTGTCGGCATCAAATTCCTCCACCTGTCTTTCAATCCAGGGATCGTGATTACAATCACCCTCAACGACCGAAGCTAACTCCTCTCTCCTTTTGGAATCCACGTACAGGAACAGTTATAATCACCCTTGATTCAGATCTCTTCTCATGGATGATCTCAGCGGTTAACACTCAAGGGAGATAAGAGAAAAGCTCCATAGTGCAGATTAGGGATGAGCTTCGACTTCAAGTCGAACTCATGTTCGACTCGAACTTCGGCTGTTCGCAAGTTTGCCGAACAGCGAACAATTTGGGGTGCTCGTGGCAAATTCGAATGCCGCGGAACACCCTTTAAAAGTCTATGGGAGAAATCAAAAGTGCTAATTTTAAAGGCTTATATTCATGCTATTGTCATAAAAAGTGTTTGGGGACCTGGGTCCTGCCCCAGGGGACATGGATCAATGCAAAAAAAAAGTATTAAAAATGGCCGTTTTTTTCGGGAGCAGTGATTTTAATAATGCTTAAAGTGAAACAATAAAAGTGTAATATCCCATTAAATTTCGTACCTGGGGGGTGTCTATAGTATGCCTGTAAAGGGGCGCATGTTTCCCGTGTTTAGAACAGTCTGACAGCAAAATGGTATTTCAAAGGAAAAAAAGTCATTTAAACTACTCGCGGCTATTAATGAATTGCCGGTCCGACAATACACATATAAGTTCATTGATAAAAACAGCATGGGAATTCCCCACAGGGGAACCCCGGACCAAAATTTAAAAAAAAAATGACGTGGGGGATCCCCCTAAATTCCATACCAGGCCCTTCAGGTCTGGTATGGATATTAAGGGGAACCCCAGCCAAAATTTAAAAAAAAAATGGCATGGGGTCCCCCCAAAAATCCATACCAGACCCTTATCTGAGCACGCAACCTGGCGGGCCGCAGGAAAAGAGGGGGGCGAGATAGCGCCCCCCCTCCTGAACTGTACCAGGCCACATGCCCTCAACATTGGGAGGGTGCTTTGGGGTAGCCCCCCAAAACACCTTGTCCCCATGTTGATGAGGACAAGGGCCTCATCCCCACAACCCTGTACCCCTACCATTTCACTAAAAAAGTGTCAAAAATGTTAAAAATGACAAGAGACAGTTTTTGACAATTCCTTTATTTAAATGCTTCTTCTTTCTTCTATCTTCTTTCTTCTTTTTTCTATCTTCCTTCGGTTTCTTCCTCCATCTTCTTCTTCTGGTTCTTCTGGTTCTTCCTCCAGTGTTCTCGTCCGGCATCTTCCTCCGCGGCGTCGGCGTCTTCTTCCCTTCTTGGGCCGCTCCACATCCATGATGGCATGGAGGGAGGCTCCCGCTGTGTGACGCTTCTCCTCTTCTGACGGTTCTTAAATAACGGGGGGCGGGGCCACCCGGTGACCCCGTCCCCCTCTGACACATGGGGACTTGAGGGAACTTCCCTGTGGCATTCCCCATGACGCCATAGGGAAGTCCCGTCAAGTCACTGTGTGTCAGAGGGGGGCGGGGTCACCGGGTGGCCCCCCGTTATTTAAGAACCGTCAGAAGAGGAGAAGCGTCACACAGCGGGAGCCTCCCTCCATGCCATCAAGGATGCAGAGCGGCCTGAGGAGAAGAAGGGAAGAAGACGCTGATGCCGGAAGAGAACACCGGAGGAAGAACCAGAAGAAGAAGAAGGTGGAAGAAGAAACCGAAGGAAGATAGAAGAAAGAAGAAGCATTTAAATAAAGGAATTGTCAATAACTGTCTCTTGTCATTTTTAACATTTTTGACACTTTTTTTGTGAAATGGTAGGGGTACTTTTGTACCCCCTTACCATTTCACACAGGGGAGAGGGCCGGGATCTGGGGGTCCGCTTGTTAAAGGGGGCTTCCAGATTCTGATAAGCCCCCCACCCGCAGACCCCCACAACCACCGGCCAGGGTTGTGGGGATGAGGCCCTTGTCCTCATCAACATGGGGACCCCCTCTTTTCCTGCAGCCTGCCAGGTTGCGTGCTCGGATAAGGGTCTGGTGTGGATTTTTAGGGGGACCCCACGCCATTTTTAAAAAAAAATTGGCGCGGGGTTCCCCTTAAAATCCATACCAGACCTGAAGGGTCTGGTATAGATTTTGAGGGGGACCCCACACCTTTTTTTTTTTTTAATTTTGGCCGGGGTTCCCCTTAATATCCTTATCAGACCTGAAGGGCCTGGTATGGAATTTAGGGGGACGCCCACGTCATTTTTTTTTAAATTTTGGTTCAGGGTTCCCCTGTGGGGAATTCCCATGCCGTTTTTATCAATGAACTTTTATGTGTATTGTCGGACCGGCAATTCATTAATAGCCGCGAGTAGTTTTAAATGACTTTTTTTCCTTTGAAATGTCATTTTGCTGTCAGACTGTTGTAAACACGGGAAACATGCACCCTTTACAGGCATACTATAGACACCCCCCAGGTACGAAATTTAAAGGGATATTACACTTTTATTGTTTCACTTTAAGCATTATTAAAATCACTGCTCCCGAAAAAACGCCCGTTTTTAAAACTTTTTTTTGCATTGATCCTTGTCCCCTGGGGCAGGACCCAGGTCCCCAAACACTTTTTATGACAATAACTTGCATATAAGCCTTTAAAATGAGCACTTTTGATTATTCATGTTCGTGTCCCATAGACTTTAACGGTGTTCGCGTGTTCGAACAAATTTTTTGCCTGTTCGCAAGTTCTGGTGCGAACCGAACAGGGGGGTGTTCGGCTCATCCCTAGTGCTGATAAACTTCGAAAAGGGTTTTTTTTATTCCAAAAAACTTCACAGCAGCTCACAGCAATTTAAAAAACTTCGGTGAAACTTCACAGCAAATGTTCACAGCAAGCTAGCATTCTAGCAATCATAAAAACAAAAACAGGAACGGTTGAAAAACTCATGAAGCAACAGCTCAGGATCAAACCAAATATCCGGATAAAATGTGATAACATCAGAATCAGCTGTTCCACTGACGCGTTTCTCCATAGAAGGGATCCATCAACTGGGAACTCCAATCAAAGTATAGGGAAAATGTTCTATTTGGGCATATTGTAAGAATTTTGTGGAGGGAATTACCATGTTTTTGTTGCATAAGGTCATTAGATGACCTTTGGGAGTCTGGTAGTTATTGGATTGTCTCAATCACTATTAAATTCCACTGCCTGAATACTACCAAGCAGTGACCATGGCATGACTAACATGCTTTCAATAGGAGGATTAGTATAATGAGAGGTGCTGTTCACTAGGGATGAGCTTCGAGTTAGAGTCAAACCCATGTTCGACTCGAACATCGTCTTTTCGACCGTTCATCGAATTGTGAACGTTATGGGCCGTTCATGTCAAATTCGAGTGGCACGTCACAGCTCATAATTCACTGAGGCATCGCAGTGCATTGCTGGCTGATGATTGGCAAACATGCACTATGACCCGCATGCTTGACCAATCACAGCGCCGTCTGTACAGAGAACCGTAATTGGCCAAAGCCAAGGTGGCTTTGGCCAATTATGGTTCAGGGGGTTTAGTATACGTCCCACACTATATAAGGCCGCCTGCGTGGCGGCCTTGTGTAGTGTGTTGCAGTGGCAGAGAGATAGACAGAGAGACAGTGTCATTTGATTTAAGTTAGATAGAATAGGCAGGCGAGTCAGTTAGCTGCACTTACAGTGTATTGTGTAAATATATGCATCCTAGGTGTTGTATGTGTATATATATATATATATATATATATATATATATATATATATATATATACACTGTATTCAGTTTAGCTGGATCTGTTCCTTTTATTCTCTTCCTACTGACAGGCAGGCAGGTGTTTTTACAGTATTTACAGCTACCTGAAGAAAATTGCTGGTGTTCTTCTGATCCTATTAGTACCACAGGCAGGCAGCTACAGTATTTATAGTTAGTTTACTGTGTCCTCTGCACAGTGTGCACCTAAAGCTACCTGAAGAAAATTGCTGTGTTCTTTTGATCCTCTTAGTACCACAGGCAGGCAGCTGCAGTATTTACAGTTAGTGTAGTGCATCCTCTGCACAGTATGCACCTAAAGCTACCTGAAGACAATTGCTGTTGTTCTGATCCTATTAATACCACAGGCAGGCAGCTGCAGTATTTACAGTTAGTGTAGTGTGTCCTCTGCACAGTGTGCACCTAAAGCTACCTGAAGACAATTGCTGTTGTTCTGATCCTATTAGTACCACAGGCAGGCAGCTGCAGTATTTACAGTTAGTGTAGTGCATCCTCTGCACAGTGTGCACCTAAAGCTACCTGAAGACAATTGCTGTTGTTCTGATCCTATTAATACCACAGGCAGGCAGCTGCAGTATTTACAGTTAGTTAACTGTGTCCTCTGCACAGTGTGCACCTAAAGCTACCTGAAGAAAATTGGTGGTGTTCTTCTGATCCTATTAGTACCACAGGCAGGCAGCTGCAGTATTTACAGTTAGTGTAGTGCGTCCTCTGCACAGTGTGCACCTAAAGCTACCTGAAGACAATTGCTGTTGTTCTGATCCTATTAATACCACAGGCAGGCAGCTGCAGTATTTACAGATAGTTAACTGTGTCCTCTGCACAGTGTGCACCTAAAGCTACCTGAAGAAAATTGCTGGTGCTCTGCTGATCCAATTAGTACCACAGGCAGGCAGCTGCAGTATTTACAGTTAGTGTACTGTGTCCTCTGCACAGTGTGCACCTAAAGCTACCTGAAGACAATTGCTGGTGTTCTCATACTAATAATACTACAGGCAGGCAGTTGATTCTGCTAGCTGCAGTATCAGTATATATATATATATATACATCCCAGCTTTGTGCAGCTACATCTCACTGCAAGTCATTAGTATGTCTGGAAGGCCAACAAGGAGAGGCAGACAGTCACAAGCCAATAAAAGAGGGCAAGCAGGCTCTGTGTCTAGAGGGAACAGTGCTGGTCGTGTAGACAGTGCATCCTCATCAGCACGTGGCCGTGGGACACACTTGTCCTTTTTGTTGGCAGCTGGCCCTGTTGAGCCGCAACATGCGGAATACTTGGTAGAGTGGATGACCAAGCCGTCCTCATCTTTCTCATCCTCTCTCACCCAGGCTCAGGGTACTTTGTCTGGCAAAGCAGCTGCCAATGCGGCCTCTTCCCTCGGCTCAGTGGCATCAGTCACTCCTTCCCTAGTCCCAAAATGTCCTCCTGATGAGTCCCCCAAATGGTTTGACCACAGTGTTGGGTACATGCTTCAGGAAGATGCCCAGCATTTTGAAGGTTCTGATGATGGTACCCAGCTAGAGGAAGGCAGTAACGTGAGCCCAGAGAGAGGGGGTGCCCAAAAAGGACAGCAATTTTGCAGTCATGTTCCCCCAGCTGCAGCATACTGCCAGCTTTGCTCCAGTGATGAGGAGGGAGGGGATGATGAGGTCACTGACTCCACGTGGGTGCCTGATATGAGAGAGGAGGAGGAGGAGGCACATCTCCAATGAGGCAGGATGCCCTCCAGGGGCCAGCATAAGGGCAGCACACTGACTGCATCACACCGCAGAGCTCCGCATGTGCAGGGCGCTGCTGTCTCTGCGCGTTATTCCAAAAGTTGTTTGGTGTGGGCCTTTTTTGAGATGAGTGCATCAGATCCCACCACTGCTATTTGCAACATATGTCTCAAGCATATCTCGCGTGGCCAAAACATCACCCGCTTGGGCACCACATGCTTGACCAGACATATGTCGACCTGCTATGCAGTTCGTTGGCAAGCGTACCTAAAAGACCCACACCAAAGAACAAAGCAGACCTCTCCTTGCTCCTCATCAGCTGGGATCTCCAACCCCACTATACCTTCAGTCCTCTCTGAAACCTGCACTGAGAGGAATGAAGGTGTAGAATTAAGTGTGTCACAGCCAAGTACTTGCGGGCAATCTGCTATCAGTACACCAAAGTCAGATTGTACCAGGCAAATTTCCCTGCCCCAGCTGCTGCACCGCTGAAAGAAGTTTGCTCCCAGCCATCCACATGCCCAGCGGTTGAATGCTAGCTTGGCTAAATTGCTAGACTCTGCCCCCTTCCATGAGTTTGTGGAATGTGCAGTTCCTCAGTGGCAGGTTCCCAAACGCCACTTTTTCTCACAGAAGGTGATTCTGTCTCTCTACCGGCATGTGGAAAGCAATGTCTTGGCCTCGCTAAAAAGGGCGGTCAGCGGTAAGGTGCATATTACCGCTGACTCATGGTCCAGCAGGCATGGACAGGGACATTACCTATCTTTCACTGCGCACTGGGGGACTCTTCTGGCAGCTGGGAAGGATGCAGGACAGGGTGCAGTAGTGTTGGCGGTTGTTTCGCCACCATGCCTCCAAAATTCTACTAGTGGTGATTCTGCCACACCTCTCTCCTCCACCCCCTCCTCTTCTTCTTCCTCCATGGCCTCTTCCTGTGCTGATTTGTCTTAGGAACCAGCGGTGCTTCATAGGCGTTCAAGGGGCTACACAAGCATACAGGCGAAAAGATGCCATGCGGTGCTTGAGCTGGTGTGCTTGGGGGACAGGAGCCACACTGGGGCAGAGATTCTGTCAGCTCTGCAGGGGCAGGTTTAGAGGTGGTTGATGCCACGCCAGCTTAAGGCATGTATGGTGGTTTGCGACAATGGCACCAACCTCCTCTCTGCCCTTCGACAGGGACAACTTACCCATGTGCCCTGTTTGGCTCACGTCCTTAACTTGGTGGTGCAGCGGTTCTTGGGCAGGTACCCGGGCTTACAGGATGTCCTGAGGCAGGCCAGGAAAGTCTGTGTGCATTTCCGCAGGTCATATAATGCCAGTGCTCGGCTGGCTGACCTCCAAAAGGAATTTAACCTGCCCAAGAACTGCCCAATCTGTGACATGCCCACCAGGTGGAACTCAACGTTGGCCATGCTGCAGCGGCTGCACATGCAGCAGAGGGCCATCAATGAGTACCTATGTGACTATGGCACCAGGACAGGGTCAGGGGAGCTTGTTTTTTTTCCCCACGCCAGTGGGCTATGGTCAGGGATGCATGCACTGTCCTGTCACCATTTGAGGAGGCCACAAGGATGGTGAGCAGTGACAGTGCATGCATCAGTGACACTGTTCCTCTTGTCCACCTGTTAGAGAACACACTGTGTGGAATAATGGACAGGGCACTTGAGGCAAAACAGAGGGAGGAAGAGGAGGACTTCCTTACTTCTCAAGGCTCCCTTTATCCAGACAGTGTTCCTGCATAGGGATGAGCCGAACACCCCCCTGTTCGGTTCTCACCAGAACTTGCGAACAGGCAAAAAATTTGTTTGAATACGCAAACACCGTTAAAGTCTATGGGACACGAACATGAATAATCAAAAGTGCTAATTTTAAAGGCTTATATGCAAGTTATTGTCATAAAAAGTGTTTGGGGACCTGGATCCTGCCCCAGGGGACATGGATCAATGCAAAAAAAGTTTTAAAAACAGCCATTTTTTCGGGAGCAGTGATTTCAATAATGCTTAAAATGAAACAATAAAAGTGTAATATCCCTTTAAATTTCGTTCCTGGGGGGTGTCTATAGTATGCCTGTAAAGAGGAGCATGTTTCCTGTGTTTAGAACAGTCTGACAGCAAAATGACATTTCAAAGGAAAAAAAGTCATTTAAACTACTCGCGGCTATTAATGAATTGCCGGTCCGACAATACACATAAAAGTTCATTGATAAAAACGGCATGGGAATTCCCCACAAGGGAACCCCGAACCAAAATTTAAAAAAAAAAATGACGTGGGGGTCCCCCTAAATTCCATACCAGGCCCTTCAGGTCTGGTATGGATATTAAGGAGAACCCAGCCAAAATTTTTTTTTTTAAATGGCGTGGGGTCCCCCTCAAAATCTATACCAGACCCTTCAGGTCTGGTACGGATTTTAAGGGGAACCCCGCGCCAAAATTAAAAAAAAAATGGCGTGGAGTCCCCCCAAAAATCCATACCAGACCCTTATCCGAGCACGCAACCTGGCAGGCCGCAGGAAAAGAAGGGGGATGAGAGAGCGACCCCCCTCCTGAACCGTACAAGGCCACATGCCCTCAACATTGGGAGGGTGCTTTGGGGAAGCCCCCCAAAACACCTTGTCCCCATGTTGATGAGGACAAGGGCCTCATCCCCACAACCCTGGCCGGTGGTTGTGGGGGTCTGCGGGCGGGGGGCTTATCGGAATCTGGAAGCCCCCTTTAACAAGGGGACCCCCAGATCCCGGTTCTCCCCCCTGTGTGAAATGGTAAGGGGGTACACTACCATTTCGCTAAAAAAGTGTCAAAAATGTTAAAAATGATAAAAGACAGTTTTTGACAATTCCTTTATTTAAATGCTTCTTCTTTCTTCTTTCTTCTATCTTCTATCTTCCTTCGGTTTCTTCCTCCATATTCTTCTTCTTCTGGTTCTTCTGATTCTCCTGGTTCTTCCTCCGGCATCTTCCTCTGCGGCGTCAGCGTCTTCTTCCCTTCTTCTGGAGGGAGGCTCCTGCTGTGTGATGCTTCTCCTCTTCTGACGGTTCTTAAATAATGGGGGCCCCGCCCCCCTCTGACGCACGGGGACTTGACGGGACTTCCTTGTGGCATTCCCCGTGACACCACAGGGAAGTCCCATCAAGTCATCGTGTGTCAGAGGGGGCGGGGTCACCGGGTGGCCCCGCCCCCCATTATTTAAGAACCATCAGAAGAGGAGAAGCGTCACACAGCGGGAGGCTCCCTCCACGCCATGATGGATGCGGAGCGGCCCAAAAAGAAGATGAAGACAAGAAGATGAAGAGAAGAAGATGAAGAGAAGAAGATGAAGAGAGAAGTGTCACACAGCGGGAGCCTCCCTCCATGCCATCATGGATGCGGAGCTGCCCGGAGAAGAATGGAAGAAGACGCTGACGCCACGGAGGAAGATGCCGGACAAGAACACCGGAGGAAGAACCAGAAGAACCAGAAGAAGAAGAAGATGGAGGAAGAAACCGAAGGAAGATAGAAGATAGAAGAAGGAAGAAGTATTTAAATAAAGGAATTGTCAAAAACTGTCTCTTGTCATTTTTAACATTTTTGACACTTTTTTAGTGAAATGGTAGGTTATCATTTCACACAGGGGGGAGGGCCTGGATCTGGGGGTCCCCTTGTTAAAGGGGCTTCCAGATTCCGATAAGCCACCCATCTGCAGACCCCCACAAACACCGGCCAGGGTTGTGGGGATGAGGCCCTTGTCCTCATCAACATGGAGACAAGGTGCTTTGGGGGGCTACCCCAAAGCACCCTCCCAATGTTGAGGGCATGTGGCCTGGTACGGTTCAGGAGGGCCTGGTACGGTTTTTTATTTTGGGACGGGGGTTCTCCTTAAAATCCATACCAGACCTGGAGGGTCTGGTATAGATTTTGAGGGGGACCCCACGCCATTTTTTTTGGCCGGGGTTCCCCTTAATATCCATAACAGACCTGAAGGGCCTGGTATGGAATTTAGGAGGACCCCCCACGTCATTTTTTTTTACATTTTGGTTCGGGGTTCCCCTGTGGGGAATTCCCATGCTGTTTTTATCAATGAACTTTTGTGTGTATTGTCGGACCTGTAATTCATTAATAGCCGCGAGTAGTTTAAATTACTTTTTTTCCTTTGAAATGTCATTTTGCTGTCAGACGGGAAACATGCGCCCCTTTACAGGCATACTATAGACACCCCCCAGGTACAAAATTTAAAGGGATATTACACTTTTATTATTTCACTTTAAGCATTATTAAAATCACTGCTCCCAAAAAAACTGCCGTTTTTAAAACTTTTTTTGCATTGATCCATGTCCCCTGGGGCAGGACCCAGGTCCCCAAACACTTTTTATGACAATACCATGAATATAAGCCTTTAAAATTAGCACTTTTGATTTCTCCCATAGACTTAAAGGGTGTTCTGCAGCATTCGAATTTGCAGCGAACACCCCAAATTGTTCGCTGTTCGGCGAACTTGCGAACAGCCGATGTTCGAGTCGAACTCACTCAAAGCTCATCCCTATTCCTGCATGCCCGCCGATCACAAAGGAAGAGGACGAGGAGGAGGAGAAGGATTGTGTAAGCATGGAGGTGGAGCCTGGCACTCAGCATCAGCAGCAGTCTTCAAGGGATCATTTACAGTCCAAAGAAACCCATGGACTTGTACGTGGCTGGGAGGAGGTGGCTGCGGATCATGTTTTCCTTAGTGACCCAGAGGACTCTAGACCGAATGCCTCAGTAAACCTACACTGAATGGCCTCCCTGATCCTGCAAAGGATCCTCGTATTCATAGTATCAAGGGGAGGCATGATTATTGGCTGTCAACCCTCCTTGATCCACGTTACAAGGGTAAGGTTGCGGACCTTATCTTGCCTTCGCAGAGAGAGCAGAGGATGAAACATCTTCAGGAGGCCTTGCAGAAAGGTTTGTGCAACGTGTTTCCAGAGACTGGGAGGTTACAATTTCCTGGTCCTCCTGGACAACGTGTTGCTGAGGCTTCGGTCAGTCACAGAAGGAGCGGTGGAGAAAGTGGCTGTCTGACCGATGCGTTTTTTTTAGTCCGCAGCCCCAAGGTCTGATCGGTTCCAGCAACCATCGCCAGCATCTGATTCACATAAAGAAAGATTACCTAGGGGCAAGATCAGACTTGGACACCTTTCCCACCAAAAATCCTCTGGGTTACTGGGTCTTGAGGATGGAACACTGGCCAGAGCTTGCACAGTATGCAATTGAGCTAATGGCCTGTCCTGCATCCAGCATTCTTTCGGAACGCACATTCAGTGCTGCTGGAGGCTTTGTAACCGATCACAGGGTGCGCCTGTCCACCAAATTGGTCCTTCGGCTGACCTTCATAAAAATGAGTCAGTCTTGGATCACCAGCTACCAAGCACCTGATGCTGATGTAACCGATTGATTTTTTTTTAATGTGAGATCCCTTCAAGACTGCCTATGCTGATGCTGAGTGACTATCCTGTTATGCTGAGTGACAATCCTCTTCCTCCTCAATTTTCATGCTGATAGCTTGTAAGAACATTTTTGGTTCTGGGCACTGCCACCAGTGGCCAAGGCCCAATTTTTCAGCCCCTGTTTAACAGGGGTGTGTAATTACACTTTTTGATGCAATACTTTGCAGCAGGACTCATTCCTGTGCTCCAACTAGAGTATCTGTGAGGGGTTGCAGTGTTGTGGCACCAGCACCAGTGCCCAAGGCCCAAATTTTCAGCCCCTGTTAGGCATGTAATTACAATTTTTGATGCAATACTTTGCAGCAGGGCTCATTCCTGCACTCCAACTAGAATATCTGTGAGGGGTTGCAATATTGTGGCACCAGCTGCAGTGCCCAAGGCCCAAATTTTCAGCCCCTGTTTAACAGGGGCGTATAATTAAAATTTTTGATGCAATACTTTGCAGCAGGGCTCATTCCTGCGCTCCAACTATAGCATCTGTGAGGGGTTGCAGTGTTGTGGCACCAGTGCCTAAGACCAAATTTTTCTGCCCCTGTTCAACAGGGACATGTAATTACAATTCTTGATCTAATATTTGACAGCAGGGTCCATTCCTGCTCCCACCAAGAGTAACTGTGAGGGCTTACAGTGTTGTGGCAACACCACCACCACCAAAGGCCCAATTTTTCTGCCCCTGTTCAACAGGTGCATGTAATTACAATTCTTGATATAATATTTCACAGCAGGGCCCAGCGCCCACCAAGAGTAAGTGTGAGGACTTACAGTGTTGTGGCACCAGCACCACCACCAAAGGACCAATATTTCTACCACTGTTCAACAATGGCATGTAATTACAATTCTTGATTTAATATTTCACAGCATGACCCGTTCCTGCACCCACCAAGAGTAACTGTGAGGGCTTACAGTGTTGTGGCAACACCAACACCTAAGGCCCCAATTTCTTCAGAGTATATAGGGCAGGCCCCTACTTTCAAACATCCAACTTACAAACGACTCCTACTTGCAAACGGAAGGAGACAACAGGAAATGAGTTGTTTTCTATGTTTTCCAAAAAGCTTAAAAATAGATTTTTTGGCTGGAGCTACACTTTAAAAATGTACCAGTTCAAAATTACAAACAGATTCTATATAACAACAAACCTACAGTCCCTGTCTTGTTTGCACCGCCTGTATACTGCTGTTCATAGTATATTGGGCCTGGGGGCCCCACGCCTTTCCTTTTTTTAATTCGGGTGTGGGGTTCCCCTTAATATCTATACAAGACCCAAAGGGCCTGGTAATGGACTGGGGGGGGGGGGGTACCCATGCCAATTGTCCCACTGATTTTCATCCATATTGCCGGGACCCGACATTACATTAAAGCCGCAAGCAGTTTTAAATGACTTTTATTCCTTTAAAAATGTCATTTTGTGCAGGGACTGTTCTAAGCATGGGAAACACATGCCACTTTACAGGCATACTATAGATACCCCCCAGGTACGATATTTAAAGGAATAGTTCACTTTTTTTTCACTTTAAGTATCATTAAAATCACTGCTCCCGAAAAAACGGCCGTTTTTAACACTTTTTTTGCATTGATACATGTCCCCAAACCTTTTTTAGGACAATAACTTGCATATAACTTGCCTTTAAAATTAGCACTTTTGATTTTTAATGTTCGAGTCCCATAGACTTAAATGGGGTTCCAAAGTTCGCACGAACTTTCGGTCTGTTCGCAGGTTCTGGTGCGAACCGAACCGGGGGGTGTTTGTCTCATCCCTACTGTTCACCCAATCTTGAGCATGGTGGGATAATATAGACAGATTACACAGGTGAATGTTAGGTACATTTTTCCTTATTTTTAGACAATTCTATTTTAGCTAGCATGACCCTAGGCCTATTTCCTCCATAGATACATTTGGAAAATACTGGATTTCATCTTTGTATGCCTTTATGTAGGATTTAAATTGAAATAGTTTGCATGGTTGCACAGGAGCCTAGGAAAACTAAAACAGACAGAAGGGGAGAACCCATCTAAATGTAGACTGTTGTTGCAATGGAATAAAATTAAAAGAGTTATACACTCACTCTGTGGCAGGTAAAGGTAGGCGTATCGATGAGTAGGCAGGTCTCAGTGAGTTGGCTTCTCCTGCAAAGCTGGACAGATAGGCAGCTGGTCTGTGTGGCAGAAAATGGCTTAGAGTAGCTGTGTCCATGGAGCAGGGCCTGGATTCTGATGAGCTGGGTGGGAGAGCTGTCAGGCTTATGCAGCTGTGGTCCCAATGTGTTGGCTGCCCTTACTGGAACTCGCAGCCTGGCAGCTAATCAGTGCAGCAGGTTGGTCATTGGGCTGTGAAGCAGGGACCGTCAACAGAGATTATATAGCAGCTAAGGATAGCACTGGAGGTTTAATTTAAATGTTGAACAAGAACAGCAGCAGAGATAGGGGGCACCGCTAGAATGTTTCTGTTTATAATGGGAAAGGAGGCGATTGTGTGTCTGAGCCATAAATGTGAGCTGTTGGAGCAGAGTAAATAGAATAAAGGAATAATTTACTGTATATTTACCTTTCATACCCATATGATATAACACTTTCCATAACCATGCCTAGCTTTCCTTGTCAAAGGCCTTATCTGCACACAAGGCTAATAATGCCTTGATGCACGGAGAAGAGCCATACCAATACAAATGCTCCAATACCAACATTGATTTACGAATATTAGATCCAGTTGCCTGTCCCGTAACAAATAAAAATTGGCTATCTCAGATAAGTTTCAGGAGCAAGAGTACTAGTCTACTTACAACAACCTTAGATACAATTTAACATTATGATTCAGCAAAGAAATTGGTCAACAGGAATGGGCTACCAAAGGTTCTTTGCCTTTTTTGGCAGCAAACAAACGTGCTGTATGCAGCTTACCCTGAGAAAAAATACACTTTGTTGGTGAGATATGATTGAAGAAGAAACCTAGCAACACCAGCAGTTTCTCAAAAATTAGTTTTTAGGGCTGAAGCCAGACCATCTGGTCCTGGTGCCTTTTATTTTAGGAAGTGTATAATGGCTCCTAATCTCACAGTTTCTAATATATCTCTGCATTAAGAGATTCCATATGTTTTTTTTTTGTGTGGGAGGGCAGATAGAGTCTGTTCAGAAAGACATATTCCTTGGGGGTCTTTAAAATTGGCAGTATATAGTTTTGAATTGAGCTGCTTACAAATTTTGGTGATGAAGGAATATTTAGTATTGGCAACCCTGTGTATCTCAGAGCCAAATGGCATGGATGGTATATCTCTTTCTTCTGCCTAGGTTGGCTATGAGCTGGCCTGATTTGTTTTTCAAATTTGAAAATGAAATCATCTTTTCCCTGAGATATGATGTATAAATCAAATTTCTGAAACTAATGATCAGTTGCTTAAGTGTAATCAGTCCTTCTTACTGACCTCAGACATATCTTGTTTATAAGTAGTATGAGCTTGTCTAATATTACAGCATACTTCCATGTATTTTGCTAGGGTTCTTCTATTTTGGGTTGTTACAGAAGCAACAATTTTTTTCCCTTAGAACTGATTTTGCAGTCTCCTAAAGAGGACTTAGTCTGATGTATGTTCTATGTTGCATGGTATACATTTTGGCCACAATGTCTGGAAATGTGGAAGGAATGCTTTATCATTTACCAGACATGGCGGGAACCTCTGAGTAACTTTGGGTCCTCCTGAGCTCAACTCCACCAGGGTCATGGGCACAGACAAGTGATCTGAGATAACAGTAGTCTCTATTTCCACACTTTAGATAATGGTAAGCAGTGACGGTTGTGCTACGAATGAGTCCAGTCTAAAGAACACCTGATGTTGGTGTAAAAAATGGTTGAACTTTTGTTCCAGAGCATTCAAAAGTCTCCATGTACCCACCAGTCCTGCCCCCATAATCATAATGTTGAAAACTGGGTTGTGGTTGGGAGTTGTTGGTGACCTGTGATGTGTGTTGTCAATCTTTGTAAGGGGAGAGCACATCACTGAAGGCTCCACCAATGACAGTGATACTGCTGGTCATGCCTGACAAAAGTCTCTGTAAAAGATCTTGGGAAAATGGTTATCTAGGTTCAGGCAATAAACATTTAGGATTGAAATCTCCAGATGGCCTGCCTCTAGAGTGACAGTGACTCAATAGCCATCTGCTTGGTCTGGCTGTTGGGCTGCTATATAACAGGATAGTTTTTTGCTAATCAGAGTCACTCTGGATTTCTGCTCACAGTGCCTTCTACATTTCAATGTAAAAAGCTTCTTTAATACTGTGCAGTAATTATGAAATATTTCTTACTATGATCTGAAAAAAATACATGCTAACTTGCCTCGTCTCTCCCTCTTTAGTTGCAGCCTGTATTGCAGTTTAATGAAATTTTATACATACTGTGCATGGATTGAACTATATTTGTGATTATTGTCTCTGAAATAATACACTTTATTTTTTGATAAAACCTGTCTCATATCTCTCTCTTAAATTGTGACATAATAAAGCTGCATGCATATTATGTATCACCTGTATAATATTTCTGGCTATATTCTCAGAAAAAGCAGACTCTAATTTTTATTTTTTGATAAAACTTGCCTCAGCTCTACAACTTTAATGTGGCCTAATAAACCTGCTTACATATCATGCATAACTGTACATTGTTTATGGCTAGATCCCTTAACATAATACATTTTACTATTATATTAAATACTACTTTTTTACATTAAATACTATTTTTTTTTTTTACCCTGTCCCATCTCCCACTCTTAACCACTTGTTTTATCCCCTTCCTGTCCAGGCCATTTTTCAGTTTTAAAGAGCACCTTCGGGCTTTCTAGGGACATACATTACACATGAATGGGGGTGCTTGTGTGGTATAAACAATATAATGCCTCCTAACTGCCTGTCAGAGCTATCCAAACACGGATCATTCTTCAGAGACCATTGGACATGTGAACAGGCATTGGTGTGGCAGTGATCAGGGTCACTGGGACTGGTGTGGTGATGATCAGGAAAACGGGTGCTTTGGGGTGGGGACAGAGCCCCCCTGCCCCAAAGCACCCACCCCCTCATGTTGAGGGCATGTGGCCTGGTATGGTTCAGGAGAGAGGGCACTCGCTTGTCCCCCCTTTCCTGACCTGCCGGGCTGCATGCTCAGATAAGGGTCTGGTGTGGATTTTGAGGGGCCCCCACATAATTTTTTTATTCTTTATTTTTTCAATAGCTGATGCCGCAATTGCAACCTTGAGCCATTTTAAAAATGGGATTTGACTCTTTTTTTTCTTTAGAAATGTCATTTTTGCTGCAGCATGTTTTATGCATACTACAGTTGCGCCACTCTATACGCACATTAAGGGGACCCTCCAGGCACTATATTTAACCGCTTGAGGACCAGCCGCCGTCATTATACTGTGGCAGGTTGGCTCTCCTGGGCGAATTGCCGTAGGTGTACGTCGGCCGCTTTAAGAGCGATAGGGGGCACGCACTAGCACTGTTAAAGTGGCCCATGGCCAGCAGCCGAGATGTCCGCCGGCCACCTGTGATTGCTCCACAGAGAGCCAGAATGGGGATCTGTCAATGTAAACAGACAAATCCCCATTCTGACAGGGGAGGAGAGACAGATCTGCTGTTCCTTGTGATTAGGAACAACGATCTCTCTTCTACGCCAGTCAGTCCCAACTTCTCCACAGTTAGAAACACCTCCAAGGGAACACATTTAACCCCTTGATCGCCCCCTAGTGTTAACCCCTTCCCTGCCAGTGACATTTACACAGTAATCAGTGCATTTTTATAGAACTGATCGCTGTATACATGTCAATGGTCCCAAAAATGTGTCAAAAATGTCCGATCTGTCTGTCTAAATGACCCAGTCCCGCTAAAAATTGCAGGTTGCCACCATTACTATTAAAAAAATAGAATAAATAAAAATGCCATAAATCTATTCCCTATTTTGTAGAACTTATAAATCTTCTGCAAACCAATCAAAATACGCTTATTACAATTTTTTTTAACCAAAAATATGTAGAAGAATACTTTTTTTTTTAAATATTTATTATAGCAAAAAGTAAAAAAATATTGTTTTTTTTTCAAAATTGACGCTCTTTTTTTGTTTATAGCACAATAAATAAAAAATGCAGAGGTGATCAAATACCAACAAAAGAAATCTCTATTTGTGGGTAAAAAAGGACATCAATTTTGTTTGGATGCAACGACGCACGACCGATTGTCAGTTAAAGTGACGCAGTGCCTTATCACAAAAAATGGCCTGGTCATTAAGGGGGCAAATCCTTCCAGTCCTTAAGTGGTTAAATGAATTTTCCATTTTTTTGTTGCACTTAAGCATAATTAAAATCACTGCTCCTGAAAAAACAATTGTTTTTAAAAACATATATTTTGATACATGTTCCCCAGGGCCTTACCCAGACCCCCATACCCCTTTTATGGCCAACTACTTGCATATAATGCCGCGTACACACGGTCGGACTTTTCAGCTACAAAAGTCCGACAGCCTGTCCGACATACTTCCGGCGTACCTTCGGCGGACTTGCGGCAGACTTTCTAACGAACGGACTTGCCTACACACGACCACACAAAAGTACGACAGCCTAGTACGCGGTGACGTACACCAAGCCTGACGAGACTATAAAACGGAAGTTCAATAGCCCGTACGACACCCTTTGGGCTCCTTCTGCTAATCTCGTGTTTATCTCGTGTTAGTAGAAGTTTGGTGAGAGACGATTCGCGCTTGTGAGACTCGTATTTTTCAGTTCGTTTTAACTGTTGTTCAGTCTGTGCTTGTGAGGTTTGTATCTGCTTTTCAGTGCGTTTGGTCAGTTGGCATTGAGAAATCTTTGTTTTATTGTCCGCTCGTTCCTGATTTTCAGGTCGTTCTTCACAGGCCTTGCTGTTCTTCAGTGTGTTCTGTTAAGTGCGTTCTGACCAGCCGACCGTTTTGAAGCCATGTTACCTGTACGTACTCGTCGTCGAGCTCGTGCATTGTATGTGCTTGGTGCTGTAGTTTATTCTTCAGACCAAGACCAGTCCATGAACAGGGCGAGGAGGAGTTCATGGACCAAGAATTGGTTGCTCCAGCGTGACCAGTTCTGTCACATGCCATTGCTCCGTGAGATCCGTGAGAATAATCCTGAGGATTTCAGGAACTTTCTCCGGATGACGGACCCCGTTTTTGACCGTTTGTTGGCTTTGCTGACCCCCTATATCAGCAGGCAGGATACCTGCATGAGGCAAGCCATCACTCCGGAGCAGAGGCTAGTTGCCACGTTGCGGTACTTGGCGACAGGGAGAAGCCTGCAGGACCTCAAGTTCTCGACAGGCATCTCCCCCAGGCTCTGGGGATCATTATCCCAGAGACCTGTTCTGCCATCATCCAGGTCCTGCAGAAGGACTATATTAAGGTAAGATATTTTCCTTTTATTAGCATCACATGTTCTTTTATGTAATCTTTGATAATGTAATATATTTCTTGCTTCAAACACTACTTACCATCATTGCAATATAGTGTGAATGTCCCTTTTTTATCCTCACACATGCTGGATTTTTTTCCTGTTATTTTTTGTCATGCATGTATATTTTCCTTCAATAACCTCCCCAGCATGCAATGATGGAAACATATCCACCTAGTCTACTCATTTTGAATGTATTTTGTTTGAGTGTATTTAGTGTGCTTATAATTAGCAATTAGCTAGATTTACCAACCCCCCCCCCTAAACTCACTCCAAATAGTGTGCTGATAAGTAGCAATTAGCTTGATTTCCCAACCCCCCCACCCTCGTAAAAATTTGCTTGAATGTTCTGTGGTGTTGATTTGTCTAAAGCAAATATATGTTGCACTTTGCAAAATGCATGTGCACTCTACAAGTGCATTTGTTCCAGTGCTTTAGTAAAAGAGCAGAAGCTCTGCTGATTTCCATCATCAAATCATATGCAAGCCACAAAGTGTTTTCATTAATTGCCCTTGCATGTGATTGTGTACTCCTTGCAACATGAATGCCTTTTTACCTTACCTCATTTATTGTAAGCTGGTTAGCAACTGCACCTGCAGAGTGCGACAACTGCAGTCTTGTAGCCTTTTTAGTCCCTAAATTCCTGCGTGTCCTAAAAGTAATCTTTTTTAGGGATTTCACAACCCCCTAAAATGTAATCAATGTTCCATCAGAGGGGGTGAGCAATCTGATAAGTGTGCCTTTCCATATTAGTTATTCCAGAAGAATTAAATTATTTAATGTTATACTGATGCTGGGGAATAATGTTTTTAATTGTATAATTTTCTTGCAATGTTAGCTTCAAAATTAATGATTTTGGTTTTCTTGTTTGATTCCCCAGTTTCCTTCAACGCCACAGGAATGGCAGACTGTGGCATCCCATTTTGCCAGCCGTTGGGACTTTCCCAATTGTGGAGGGGCTATAGATGGGAAACATGTCCACATCGTGCCACCACCCCATTCGGGTCATACTATTTTAATTATAAGGGGTTCCACAGTATTGTTTTAATGGCGGTGGTGTCGGCACACTATGAATTTTTATATGTGGACGTGGGGAAGAATGGCCGGATGTCGGATGGAGGAGTATTTGCCCAGACGGAGTTCTGCCAGCGTCTCCAGAGTGGTGGCCTGGGATTGCCACCTGATGCGGATAACGTGGAAGGACTCCCCTTTGTCTTCATTGCCGATGAAGCCTTCGCTCTCAGCAAGCACCTCATGAGGCCATTCCCCCAAAGAACCCTCACCCCGGAGAGGAGGGTTTTTAATTTCTGGCTGGCCAGAGCTAGAAGAGTGGTTGAGAATGCGTTTGGAATTCTGGCCAGCCGGTTCCGCCTGTTTCAAACATCCATTAATTTGGCGGAATACAAACTTAATTTTATCATTTTATCGTGCTGCATTCTGCACAACTTTTTACACAAACATTCTGTAAATTATATAGGAACAGTTGGGCCTGAGGCCGGACTTATAGATGACAACCTTACGGGCCTGGATACTGTCCGTACTGGCTTGGCCCCCCAAAGTGCCCGTCAAGTTAGACAGCAATATGTTAATTATTTTATGGGTAGGGGGGCCATTGCAATGGGCCAGGATATTTAATTTTTTAAAATAAAAAAAATATTGATGAAATCTGGAATTATATTTATTGCTTGCCTTTCTTTTGGGCTTTCTCCTAGGTTATGGTCGAGCAGTTGTAGTGCCAACTGTATTTTCCTTTTAAATGTCTAAATAAGCTCCATTGCCACTGTAAACAACTTTTTTACAATTATAACCAAACTGATACTGAGCATTGAAATAACAAACCACACATTTATTTAATTCCTATAAGGAGATGTTTTTATTAATCGTTGTCATGCATTCAGTTATGCATTTAGTAGAAAATGTTCATAGACAAAAATATAATGATATCTTAATAATTAGCAAAAATATTATTATATTTAAATATTTGTACATAATCCACAAAAAATTTTTTTGCCTTTTTGATTTTCGCAAACAGGCTTTTTTTTATTTTTTTTTTTTTTTGGTTTTTTGGAAAATCAAGTTTTTTAATTTTTTTTTTTTTTTTGGAAAATCAATATTTTTTTTTTTTTGTTTTTTTTTAAATCAAGTTTTATCTTTTTTTTGTTTTTTTTTAAATCAAGTTTTTTTTTTTTTTTTTGGTTTTTTAAAATCAAGTTTTATCTCTTTTTTGTTTTTTTTTAAATCAAGTTTTTTTTTTGTTTTTTTTAAAATCAAGTTTTATCTTTTTTTTGTTTTTTTTAAAATCAAGTTTTTTTATTTTTTTTGTTTTTTTTTTAAATCAAGTTTTATCTTTTTTTTGTTTTTTTTTTAAATCAAGTTTTTTTATTTTTTTTGTTTTTTTTTAAATCAAGTTTTATCTTTTTTTTTTTTTTTTTTTTAAATCAAGTTTTTTTTTTTTTTTGTTTTTTTTAAAATCAAGTTTTATCTTTTTTTTGTTTTTTTTTAAATCAAGTTTTTTTTTTTTTTTTTTTGGTTTTTTTAAAATCAAGTTTATCTTTTTTTTGTTTTTTTTTAAATCAAGTTTTTTTTTTTTTTGGTTTTTTTAAAATCAAGTTTTATCTTTTTTTGTTTTTTTTTAAATCAAGTTTTATTTTTTTGTGGATTTTGTATGTATTTTCTAGAAACAGCCCTCCTTTTTTAAATTATGTTAAACAGCCATATATGTTCAGCCAAAAAAAAAAAGAGAAGGCCCAGAATGGGGTCAGCAAAACAGGAAATGAAGGACATGATCGATGTTTTGGGCTTTCAAAAAGGGCATTTAGATTCTACCCAAAACATCAATCATGTCCTTCATTTCCTGCTGCATACGATCCAGCCGATTACGCATTTCATCGATCTCCCTGTTCCAGGCCATTATTTGACCAATTAGCCGTTGGGCACTGTCTGAGGTGAAATAGTCACTTCTTGTACCTAAAGTGGAATGAAACCAAAAAATGTGTTTAGAAATATGCACACATACATAGTTTACCTTACCATAATAAAGCTGTTGTCTCAGACACTGACCTGGTGGGGTGCCCATGTAGCATAATTCCTCCACATCCTTGGGGGTGGCACTGTTGCTTGAATCAAGCACAACCAGATCCCCTAAAATAGAGTAGACAAATTACATTAAAGAAAAGACAGCCATGCATAGATTACCGTAAGCTGGTGTGTCAGACACTCACTTGGTGGGGTGCCCATGTCGCCCACCTCTCCTTCCTCCACATCCTCAGTGGGACTTGGGCTGATTTCCCAATCATGTTGTTTGGCTTGGGGTGGACTGTCTTCTTGTTGGCTGAGTGATTTTTCCCCTATGTGAAACAAAAAATTAGTAATCTACTTAGCACACAGATATTTTAGTACATAGTAATTTTCAAACATTTGGAGTGAAGTGGTTTGTGTAGAGTTCCTATTTTACCTCAATATTAAAAATTATAAAGACATATCGGATAGATAGATATCTAGATATCAATATCTCGAAATATAGTTAATAATCTTTTGATCTCTCTCTCTCTCTCTATATCTGGAACAAAATCTAAATATATAACTAAATGTAAAGAAAAAAAAAAGATAACTTAAAATATTACAAAAGAATGTTTTACATTTCTATATCTATCTATCTATCTACCTATCTCTATCTCTCTCTCTCTCTCTCTCTCTATATATATATATATCTATATATATATATATAGATATGTAGGAAGGCCAGTATGGTGGCCTGAATTTATGGGAGGAGCCCGGGGGGTATTTAAGCAGCCCGCTCACCTGTGGTGCTTGTCGGTTTCCTGTGCGCGATATACGTCACTAGGCCGACTATTCGATATACCAGCGTCCGCATGTTCTTGCCTCGCAAGTTCCCGTATTCGACATTCCGTACTCAAAACTTTCGAAGTCCGCATTTTTCGTTCGTAGTTGTACCACGCGTCTGGCTTGGCTGTCGCAGGTAAGGTCCCGTCGGACTTTTCGTTTTCATATCATGTCACTAAACCGTGATTTCAAATTTTCGTTTCACTCGCATTTCACAAACTTCAATGTATATCGCTCGTACTTTCGATATGTTACCATTTCGACAGCACCGCGACGCAGACGTCGCTTCATTTCTAGCATGTCGGCATTTAAAAATGAGAAAAAAAAAAAATATATATATATATATATATGCGTCGGTAGACAGCCATAGCGAGTCGCAATTTGCAATTTATCGAATCAAGTCAGTTCGATACCAACCATTTCTCATTTCTGAAACATTTCTAAACTCATTTCTGCCATTTTCAAATCATTTCTCATTTCTGAAACATTTCTAAACTCATTTCTGACATTTCAAATCATTTCTCATTTCAGTCACTTACCGCGCTCCGATTCGAATCCAGTCGCACCAAAAGGTGCGCCGATTCGTTCCGGTGTGCCCCAGTTATTATGGGCTCATTTCTATACATGCTCCAGAGTTACGTTTTATCAGTCATTTGTACCTCTGTCATGGTTATCATTTCATTTCCACGTATCACGTTCCGACATGAATTCAGTCGCATGGAAATGCACCGATTCGTCTCGGCGTGCCCCAGGAGTGGCCTCATTTCTATACATGCTCCAGAGTTACGTTTTATCAGTTATACGTACCTCTGTCATGGTTATCATTTCATTTCCACGTATCACGTTCCGACATGAATTCAGTCGCATGGAATTGCACCGATTCGTCTCGGCGTGCCCCAGGATTGGCCTCATTTCTATACATGCTCCAGAGTTACGTTTTATCAGTCATACGTACCTCTGTCATGGTTATCATTTCATTTCCACGTATCACGTTCCGACATGAATTCAGTCGCATGGAAATGCACCGATTCGTCTCGGCGTGCCCAGGTTTGGCCACATTTCAGTACATGCTCCGGAGTCCGATTCGCAGTCAGTCGCTACAACAGCACGACCGATTCGAGCCTCCGTCATGGTAAACGATATGTTACATCCTCACTTACCGCGCTCCGTTTCGAATCCAGTCGCATCTTCGATGCACCGATTCATTACGGCGTGCCCCAGGGCTCGGCCTCATTTCTGATACATGCGCCAGAGTCCGGATCATAGCTAGTCGCAGACATCGGGGGATTGATCCATATCTCTGTCATGCAATTACTACCATTTCACTCCCACAACGCATCACCGTTCCGAAACCAGTCGCATCTGACATGCACCGATTCATCACGGAATGCTTCGCTGGTTCCGATCGCATTTCATACCTATACCAGAGCTCGGTTGGTTGCCAGTCGCAAACACGGCACAACCAATTCGAGCCTCCGTCAAAATAATCATTTCTCTCATTTCATTTCATACTGCGCTCCAAATCGAATCCAGATGCATCAAACAGGCACCGATTCGTCCTGGGTGCACCAATATTTTCAGTTGCCTCATTTCAATACATGCTCCAGAGCCCGGTTCACGGTCGAATAAATCATGACGACCAGGCCGGACCTCTGTCATGGAATTCATTCATAATCAAGGCAAACATTTCGAATCATTTCATTGTCACAAGATTGCAAGCACCATACAAATCGTTGCTTCAAGTTTGTTAGCAATCCCTTCACGAATTGTCACCTTTTCATTTCCTCAGAGAAAAAAAAGAAAAAAAAAAAAAAAAAAGAAAAGAATTCGAAACCAGTCGCATCTGAGATGCACCGAGTCGTCACGGAATGCCTCGCTGGTTTCGACCGTATCCATACCTATACCAGAGCTCGGTTAGTTGCCAGTCGCAGAACACGGCACAACCAATTCGAGCCTCGGTCAAGGTAATCATTTCTCTCATTCATTTCATACTGCGCTACGATTCGAATCCAGATGCATCAAACAGGCACCGATTCGTCCCGGTGTGCACCAATGTTTTCAGTTGCCTCATTTCAATACATACTCCAGAGCCCGGTTCATGGTCGAATCAGTCACGACACGACCAGGCCGGACCTCTGTCAGGGAGTTCACTCATTTCATAATCAAGGCAAACATTTCGAATCATTTCATTGTCACAAAGATTGCAAACACCATACAAACGGCCCCAGCCAACACCTGCATCAGAACTTGGTTAGCTATCAGTTACGGCATAAACAATTCGTGCCTTTGCCAGGACAAACATTTCACGGTTACATACCACACTCCAATTCAAATCCAGTCGCATCCGTGATGCACCAACTTATTCCGGCATGCACCAGCGTTTCTTTGCCTCATTTCAGTATATGCTCCAGAGTCCAGGCCGCAGTCAGTCGCAGCTGCGGCACAACCGATTCGTGCCTCTGTCATGGCGAAACGTTTCTCATTCATTTCACTCTAAGGCAAACATTTCATTTATTTCGCTGTCGCATGCCGCGCCCCGATTCAAATTCAAAAAAAGGGGGGGCCAGTCATGGTCCTGATTTCATTCGTTGGAACCTTCGCCTCGCGACTATACCCCCTCATAGTCACTGCACATCCAAGTATAACCTCTTGCAATCATCGCAAATACGCATCCAAACACAACTTCTTGCATTTCATTGCAAGCACACATCGAAACATAACTTCTTGCAATTGCAAGCACACATCCCATCATGACTTCTTGCAATCGTTGCAAGTACGCATCCAAACAGAACGTCTTGCAATCGTTGCAAGCACACATCCAAGCACAATTTCTTGCAATCATTTCAAACACGCATCCAATCACAAAACTTCTTGCAAACGTTGCAGGCATGCATTCAAGCATAACTTCTTGCAATCGTCGCAAGTACGCATCCAATTACAACTTCTCGCAGCCATTGCAAGCACACATCCAAGCTTAACGCTTGCAGTCTTGCAAGCACATGCAGCAATACGAACTTTTCACAGTCACTACAAACACATCTCCACCGACAGGAACTCCCTTGCAATCGTTGCAAGCACACATTCAAGCACAAATCTTACAATCATTACAAGACACGCATATTAGCATAACTTCTCGCAATCATTGCAAGCACGCATCCAGTCACAACTTCTCGCAAATGTTGCAGGGACACACCCAAGCATAACTTCTTGCAATCATGGCAAGCACGCATCCAAACACAACTTTATAATTGTTGCAAACACGCATCCAAGTATAACTCCTTGCAGCCCGTGCAAGCACATGCAGTAATACGGACTTCATGCAGTCACGGCGAACACATCTCCATTGACACAAACTCCCTGGCAATGGTTGCAAACACGTATTAAGTACAAATCTTACAATCATTGCAGGGTTCGCATCTTAGCATGACTTCTTGCAGTTAGTACACATTTCCAGTGGCACACAATCAGTCACACATCAATCTTCAGTGGCACTTAATCGGCCACTTGTCTCCAGTGGCATTTCATACGAGCCGTTCATCAATTTCTGTATCACATCTCGCTTAGCTCAGTTGAGTTCAGGTTCCACCCCGCACCAGGTATCGTATTGCCACACACAGCTGGCTCCTCATAACATCATCAGGCTATACCTAGCCTACATCCAGCATTTCTTGCCCTCACAGGACAGCAGAGAGTCATCCGTGTCTACGGCTCATACAGTAGAATCCTTTCTATGTGGCGTCCAGAAGCATCAGACCACAGCTAACGGCAAACGTTGCCCATCACAACTGCCATCTTCAGGGACATGTCAAAACCTCAGA